>NC_135808.1:118170070-118492623 GCF_964213995.1 Mustelus asterias | reverse complement strand
CGGTAATAGTTTTACTTTGTATTCTGGAATAAACTATGTTTCTTTCTGAGTCATTACAGATTATAAAAATGCCATAGTATTATATTAAAAAGTACAGATAAATGAATTATAAAGAAGAGTATTCTTGAGTTATTTTATTTCAAACATCTTTCAGAGACATAATTAAGGAGGGCATAACACCACCAAGGGAGCAGGGTCAAGTCAAAAGCTGCCACATCTCTGGGGCAGAGTTGACAATGTCGGAATTCTCTGGTCTTGTATGCTCCGTAACACCATAGGCCATAAAATATAGGAACAGAATTAGTCCACTCGGCCCATCAAGTCTGCTCCGCCATTCAATCATGGCTGATATGATTCTAATCCCCATTCTCCTGCCTTCTCCCCGGAACTCTTGATCCCCTTATTGATCATGAACCTATCATTCTCTGTCTTAAAGACACTCGATGACCTGCCCTCCACAGCCCTCTGTGGCAATGAGTTCCACAGATTCACCACCCTCTGGCTGAAGAAATTCCTCCTCATCTCAGTTTTAAAGGAGCATCCTTCACTCTGAGGTTGTGCCCTCGAGTTCTAGTCTCTCCCACTAGTGGAAATATCCTCTCCACATCCACTCTATCTAGGCCTCTCAGTATTTTGTAAGTTTCAATAAATTCCCTCACCCCGCCCCCATCCTTCTAAACTCCATCAAGTGTAGACCCAGACTCCTCGACCGCTCCTCATTTGACAAACCCTTCATTCCTGGGATCATTCTTGTGAACCTCTTCTGGACCCTCTCCAAGGCCAGCACATTCTTCCTTAGGTACAGGGTCCAAAACTGCACACAATATTCCAAATGGAGTCTGACCAGAGCCTTATACAGCTTCGTGATGTGGAGGTGCTGGCATTGGACTGGGGTAGGCATAGTAAGTAGTCTCACAACACCAGGTTAAAGTCCAACAGGTTTATTTGGTGGCACGAGCTTTCGGAGCATTGCCTCTTCAACAGGTGGTGAAGGGGCAACGCTCCAAAAGCTCATGCTACCAAATAAACCTGTTGGACTTTAACCTGGTGTTGTGAGACTACTTGTTATACGGCCTCAGCAATACATTGCTGCTCTTGTACTCTAGCCCTCGAGCTCCACTACCACTGCTAGGCAAGCGAGAACGGAGAATTTGGCACTCAGCCAGATCTCTGCTCACAGCAGCGAGACCGGATAATCCCAGCTGTGGGCGAAGTCGAAGAATTCTGACCAATATGCGCGCAGAGATAGGCTCAAAGCCATAAATGTCCAACACAACTCCTCCAACCCAGAAAGAAAAGCAGGTGTTGGTCAGACTTCCAACCCTGGGTAACACATGGGAGAAAAATGAAAGGATTGCATGCTTACTGTTTTCATAAGCTAATGATAACAACTATTAAACCTGATGTACTGTTGACTTCTCAAACTGAATCATCTTGTGAGCCAAGGTGTAGCAGGCTGAGTGCTGCCTTAGAAATAGGCCCTCTGCAAATGTTGAAGCCCCACGAAAACATATGATTGAGAACATTACGCTTTCTGTTCTTTCACTTAGATTTAATAAAGCCACCGTGTTTATACAAGAATGTGACCACTTCCCTACCGAATCATGGCAGATGGATAGAATGCCTCATTTTGCTTTCTGTCTTTAACAGATGGGATCAGAGTTAAGACCCATTCTATTTAATTTTACGGGTGACAGGTAAAGGTTATGAATTTCAGTTCGGATCAATTGCATCTTTGCATTGCAGGATGCTATCTTGACTTCTTAGACCAGTTATTAAAGTCAATCTTTCACTGTCTCTAACTGTATTTGGATCTATTAACCAAATACCTTGGTGTTGAACCATGGATACAAATATTAATGAATAAATGGTATTCTTTTGACACAGACTAATCTTCCCACAAACCTATTAATCTGGGCAAATTTCAATGTATTTTAATTTTGTAAAATAGCCTTCCATAGATCATTAAAATATAGCTATAAACTGATATATTTATGAAAGGCTTATATTTAGGCTCTGATGAAGGGTCATCCAGACTCGAAATGCTAGTCTCTCCACTGATGCTTAAAGTTTAAAGTTTATTTATTAGTGTTAAAAGTAGGTGTTCAGATCATCAACAATCTGTCCTGGTTCCTCCACGCCAACGCTATAGTCGGACAGTGGCACAGTGGTTAGCACAGCTGCCTCACAGCGCCAGCGACCTGGGTTCGATTCCTGGCTTGAGTCACTGTCAGTGTGGAGTCTTCACATTCTCCCCGTGTCTGCGTGGGTTTCCCCCGAGTGCTCTGGTTTCCTCCCAAAGTCTGAAAGATGTGCTTCTTAGGTGCATTGGCTATGCTAAATTCTCCCCCAGTGTACACGAACAGGCGCCGGAGTTTGGCGACTAGGGGATTTTCACAGTAACTTCATTGCTGTGTTAATGTAAGCTTACTTGTAATAGTAATAAAAAATCTTTAAACTTGTATACTTTAAAATATAGACTGACTTCTATAAATCACCAATACTGGGTAAAAAGACAGATGGAGAACTGTTTGCGCAAGTAAGAAGAGTTGTAATATATATTAATCACAGAAAAAAAGGTTTACAAGAATGTTACCGGGACTGGAAGGTTTGAATTACAAGGAGAGACTGGATAGGCTGGGATTTTTTCCCTTGCGCATAGGAGGATGAGGGGTGACCTTATAGAGGTTTATAAAATCATGAGGGGCAGAGATAAGGTGAATAGCCAAGGTCTCTTCCCCAGAGTAGGGGGGTCCAAAACTAGGGGATATCGGTTTAAGGTGAGAGGGGAAAGATTTGAAAGGGACCCGAGGGGCAACTTTATCACAAGGAGGGTGGTGCGTGTTTGGAATGAAGTGCCAATGGAGCGGGTGGGAGAGGCAGGCACAATTGCAGCATTTAAAAGATATTTAGGCAGGTACATGGATAGGAAAGGTTTAGAGAAATATGGGCCAAATGCAGACAAATAGTACTTGTTCAGTTTAGGAATCCTGGTTGGATGGATGGGTAGGACCGAATGGCCTGTTTCAGTGCTGTAAATCTCAATGACTCTAAGCCTTCAGCATGTTAAAGAGCTTTAGACTGATTAAGTATCTGGGCTAAAACATGGCACACGGATTGAAACATTCAGATGGATTTTAATGGAAAATACATGAAAGGGTCATTTTTAAACGGGAATCTGATTTGGGTCTGATTATTGGTCAAAGTATCTTGACGAACGTGGGACAGGTGTCCAGAAGGCGAAATGAGTACAGAGACGCAACTGCAAGATGTTGACTTCCAAATCAGAAGTGATGGCTAGATAATGTCATGTGATTTTGGTCACTCTACCTCAAAAATGATTGAGATACTTTGGAAAGAGTGGCTATGATTCCAGATGTTACAGGACTAAGTAAAGAAGGATCCCTCAGACACTGCTGAATGTCCACTGGGGAAAAGGATATAGAGAGAAGACAGGATAAAGATTTGTAGAATACCGAAGGTTGAGGTCAGTAAATTTGGATAGTGAAATTTCCTCGAGTCTGTTCTGTTGTGCTAATACCACATAATCAGTTGCACATATTAAAATATGGAAAGAACCTTCTTAATTTGACCAGTAGTAACTACCTTCAGAATCAGATGCCTTAATTTACTGGTAATAGTGACGTAAGGTGCTGATTTTCTGGAATTGCTTTTACGTTAGCCCGATAACGATGACCAGGGTATAGGTAATTGCATCTGGGCATATAGAATCCCTACAGTGCAGAAGGAGGCCATTCAGCCCATCGAGTCTGCACCGACTCTCCGACAGAGGATCCCACTCAGGCCCTTTCCCATAACCCTATGTATTTACCCCGCTAATCCCCCTAACCTACATATCTCGGGACAATTTAGCATGGCCAATCCACCTAACCTGCACACCTTTGGACTGTGGGAGTACCTGGCGGAAACCCACGCAAGACACGGGGAGAAAGTGCAAATTCCACGCAGTCACCCAAGGCTGGAATTGAACCCGGGTCCCTGGTGCTGTGAGATAACAGTGCTAATCACTGTGCCACCATGCCGCCCCACAGTTTATCATGACAAGCAGTTTATTTTAGGCACATGATATTTTGTAACTTCTATCACACCACCCCCAAATGGATTAGGGAGAATATTCTAATTCAGTCAGGTTGATCTCTCCTCTGGAAAATTTACTTGAGCTATTCTATTCCTTTCCCAATGAATGGCAGTGTACAGATTCAGTAAACTGCGAATGAACCGTTGAAATTAAATAAAGATATTGATTACATGAAGCTGTCTGCTCCACCCTTGGCAACGTGCTGGTAGGCTCTGCAAAATGATCCTTCATAGGGCCTTTAATTAAACAAATCAGTTGCCTGTTTCCTTGGGGCTGTGGACAGTCATCAGAGTTTGTTGCTGGAAAACTTCCTCAGCAGTGGCTCTGTTTTGGGGAGACTACCCTACTTGGGTCTGTGCTATTTTTCCTCTCCTGCACCACCCCTCCCCACCTTCCCCCCAAACCTTCATCTCTGTTCTAAACCTCCAGAGCAAATAACATTTGGTCCAACATGTCAAATCTTCCACTTTTGGTATACTTTGTCTGTATAGCGCACAAGAAACAATACTTTTCACTGTTTAGCAATACATGTGACAATAAAATGAAATCAAACCTTTGATCTTTTTTATTTGTGTCACAAGTTGGCTTCCATCAACACTGCAATGAAGGTACTGTGCAAATCCCCGAGTCACCACACTCCGGCGCCTGTTCGGGTACGCTGAGGGAAAATTTAGCATGGCCAATGCACCTAACCAGCATGTCTTTTGGGCTGTGGGAGGAAACCGGAGCACCCGGAGGAAACCCACGCAGACACAGGGAGAACGTGCAGACTGCGCACAGACAGTGACCCAAGCTGGGAATTGATCCAAGGTCCCTGGCGCTGCGAGGCAGCAGTGCTAACCACTGTGTCACCGTGAATTCTGCTTCTTTCTCTCTCCAGGTGCTGCCTGACCTGCTGAACATTAGTGTTGTCTGTTGTTGTTTCAGATTTCCAGCATCTGAATACTTTGTTTGAATATCATCCCAGTCCATTGCAGTCCAAATCAGATCATTTTTATGAGTTTATTGCATTTAATGACTTGGATGGACTCACTCAACTTCAGACAGATGTTACAAATAGCAGATATCCAATTTTACAAGAAGCCCATGGACAGAATTGGATCATAATCATCTAGCTGCCAGACCAATTAGTGTATATTTGGAGTAAGGGCTTTTGAGAGACCCCTAAATAATTTTAAAATATATTACATTGATACAATTTCTGGGAACATTTAACAGTCAAGTCTCTAAAGAGTATCTTGGCTAGAGCCCTTCCTTTCATTTGTTCCAACTCTATTCAATCAGTGCTGGAAGAATAGCTCCTGTACGTCTGTGTTTTTTGTGTGTAATTAAGACTAATAGCTTTCTAAATTTTTACATAAATTTTGTGCCGATCATTGAAGCAAATGAGGAAAGTGTGAGAGAGTTGCTTCACTAGGTTTAACAGTGGGAAATGATGTTATCAGTTTAGTGACAAGTCTAACTTCAACGTGCTACCAATCTACCTTGTGTCTAGCCTGACAACGACAGTCTTCCAATTCAACTTCCTGAGAGAATGCCATGGAACAAAAGAAACAAGATTTTTGGACTGTTTTATTCTTTCGTGGGTCATGGGTGTCGCTGGCTGGCCAGCATTTATTGCCCATCCCTATTTGCCTGAGGGCAGCTGAGAGTCAATCACATTGCTATAGATCTGGAATCACATGTAGGCCAGACCAGGTAAGGATGGCAGATTTCCTTCCCTAAAAGATATTAGTGAACCAGATGAGTTTTTCCGACAATCAACAATGGTTTCATGGGTCATCAGTAGATTCTTAATTCCAACTATTTCTGTTGAATTCAAATTCTACCATCTGCCGTGGTGGGATTCGAACCCAGGTCCCCAGAAAATTAGCTGAGTTCCTGGATTAATTTTCTAGCGATAATACCACTAGGCCATTGGGGTAGGAAAATCTTACCTTGACGACAAGGCTGACTTAATGAAGTTAGTGCCGTAGGATCTTTTATATGCACCCGAGAAGGCAGATGAGCCTTGTTTTAATATTTCATCTGATAAACCGCATGCCCAGCAGTGCAGCACTCCCTATTACTACACTGGAGTGTCAGCATAGATTTCGTGAAATGAATTGTTCCAGGTTTATTTTCTCATCATTTTCTGTATAGGATCCCAATTGAAATGCCTCTATTTTTTTCTCCAGGTTTTTCAAGTCATACCTCATAGTTTGTCTTGCCAACACAAGAGATCAACCCCATTACATCCCAAGCATTTCTGCAATCAGAACTGCATGCAACATGCTAGGTGCAACCTAACCAGAACCCTTTTCATTGATGTACAGATATTTCCAACACCTTGAATTTACCCACATTGAACTTATCTTGCTACTGAGAACTGCAGCCCTCTCTGTAAGCTCTTGACAGCTTCCTCTGATTCCACAGTTGATTTGATTTGGTATTGTCACATTTATTGGTATACAGTGAAAAGTATTGCTTCTTGCGTGCTATACAGACAAAACATACCGTTCATTGAGTACACAGGCGAGAAGGAAAGGAGAGGGTGCAGAATATGTGTTAAAGTCATAGCTAGGGTGCAGAGAAAGATCAGCTTACTATATGATTGGTCCATTCAAAAGTCTGATGGCAGTAGGGAAGAAGCTGTTCTTGAGAGAGTTGGTACATGATCTCAGACTTTTGTATCTTTTTCCTGACAGAAGGAAGTGGAAGAGAATATGTCCAGGGTGCGTGGGGTCCTTAATTATGCTGGCTGCTTTTCTGAGGCAGTGGGTAGTGTAGACGGAGTCAATGGATGGGAGGCTGGTTTGTGTGATGGACTGGGCTACGTTCACAACCTTTTGTAGTTTCTTGCAGTCTTGATCAGAACAGAAGCCACACCTAGCTGTGATACATCCGGAATGAATGCTCTCTATGGTGCATCTGTAAAAATTGGTGAGAGTTGTAGTAGAATTTCCTTAGCCTCCTGAGAAAGTAGAGGCGTTTGTGGCTTTCTTAACTATAGTGTCAGCATGGAGGGACCAGGACAGGTTGTTGGTGATCTGGACACATAGAGACTTGAAACTCTCGGCCATTTCCACTTCATCATCATTGGTGTAGACAAGGGCATGTCCTCTACGCTCCCTGAAGTCCTCCACTTTAGAGTCATCTGCACAGCAAACAATTTTACAATGAAATTCTAAATAAGGTCAAACAGTTATAGGGAATACACAATGAATGGGAATATACTAAGAAGGGTAGTTGAACTGAGAGATCTTGGTGTACAAGTACACAGGTCCCTAAAGGCAGCAGTTCAAGTATACATGGTTGTAAAGAAGGCATATATAATGCTCTCCTTCACTGGATGAGGTACAGAATATAAAAGTAAGGATATAATGTTGGAATTGCATAAAACACTGATGAGGCCACAACTGGAGTATTGTGTGCAATTTTGGTCACTATATTACAGGAAGGATGCAGTTGCCCTGGAGAGAGTGCAGAGGAGGTTTACAAGAATGTTGCCAGGACTAGAAAAGTGTAGCTATGAGGAGAGATTGGGTAAGGTTGGGGTTATTTTCCTTGGAATGAGAGGGTTTGATAGAGGTGTACAAAATGATGGGGGAAGAGATAGGAACAGGATAAAATTGTTTCTCTTGGTGGAAAATTCTATAACCAGGGGACATAGATTCAAGATAAGTGGCAGTCGGTGTAGAGGGGACATGAGGAAGAAGTGTTTTATGGAACGGGTGGTGGGTGTCCAGAATTTGCTGCCCAAGTTGGCAGTGGAGACCCTAAATGCTTTTAAAGAATACCTGGATCTGTACCTTAAGTGCTGTAAGCTACAGGGCTTTAGGCCGAGTGCAGGAAAGTGGGATTAGAAAGGGCATTTGGGTGTCCGTGGGCTAGCATGGAATAAATGGGCTGAGTAGCCTCCTGTGTGTAATTTTTCTATGGTTCTAAGTGTCAATAAATGTCACATTAGGAAAGGTGGGCAGGTGTTGTTGCACGAATTGCTGGGGGCTCCGCAATAAACATTTTACCATTTCATAAAATCATAGAATCCCTACTGTGCAAAAGGAGGCCATTTGGCCCATTGAGTCTGCACCAACAACAATCCCACCCAGGCCCTACCCCTGTAACCCCACATATTTATCCTGCTAGTCCCCCTGACACTAAGGAGCAATTTCATTTTAGCATGGCTGGCCAATCAACCAAACCCCCGCTTCTTTGGACAGTGGGAGAAAACCAGGGCACTGGGAGGAAACCCATGCAGACATGGGGAGAACGTGCAAACTCACACAGACAGTGACCCAAGGCTGGAATTGAATCCAGGATCCTAGCGCTGTGAGGCAGCAGTGCTAACCATTCTGCCACCATGCCACCATTTCAATGTGGCTGTCCCCATGACATCCTACTTACTCATCCATATTCCTTGAATTTATCTTAACCCTGATCATTCCTGACCTATGCTCACAAAAGAGTTTCTCATGTACAGTCGTATATATCAGTGGATGTTTTTACGCCTGTCGTTTTAGGATGCCTCCTCCATAAATGTTGGCCGGATGAGGGAGGCAATGGCCTAGTGGTATTATCGGTGTACTGTTAATCCAGAAAGTCAGCTGATGTTCTGGGGACCCGGAGTAAGCTCGATGAATGGCCAAGTTCCCTCATGGCAGGCTGGTGCAAAAGATTAAATCACACAGGATCAGGGTTGAACTAGCTAGATGGATTCAGAACTGGCTTCGCCATAGAATGTCTGTGTACTTGGTTATAGAAGACAGAGGGTAGCATGGTAGGATGTTTTTCTGAATGGAAGTCTGAAACTAGTGGTGTTCCGCAGAGATTAGTGCTGGGACCTCTGCTGTTTGTAATATATATAAATGACTTGGAAGAAAATGCAGCTGGTCTGATTATCAAGTTTGCGGATGATACTAAGATTGGCGGAGTTGCGGATAGTGATGAAGATTGTCAGAGAAAACAGCAGGATAAAGTTAGGCTGGAAAAATTGGGCGGAGAAATGGCAGATGGAATTTAATCCGGACAAATGCGAGGTGATGAATTTTGGTAGATCCAATTCAGGTGGGAGCTATAAAATAAATGGGAGACCATCAGGAGCATAGACACACAGAGAGACCTGGACGCGCAGGTCCACAGATCCTTAAAAGTGGCAGCACAGGTGAAAAAGGCAGTGAAGAAAGCATATGCTTGCCTTCATCCGACGGGGCATTGGGTGTCTTTAAGACAGAGGTAGATAGATTCATGATTAATAAGGGGATCAGGGATTATGGGGAAAAGGCAGGAGAATGGGGATGAGAAAAATATCAGCCATGATTGAATGGTGGAACAGACTGGATGGGCCGAGTGATCTAATTCTGCTCCTATGTCTTATGATCTTATGGTCTTTTGGGGCATCGACTAGAAAAGTTGACAAATTATGTTACAGTTATATAAAATGTTGTTTAGGCCACATTTGAAATACTGTGTCCAATTCTGGTCACCACACTAGCAGAAGGACATGGAGGCTTTGGAGAGAGTACAGAAAAGGTTTACTAGGATGTTGCCTGGTAATGGAGGGTATTAGCTATGAGGAGAGATTGAATAAACTGGGATTGTTCTCTCTGGAAAGACGAAGGCTGAGGGGAGACCTAATAGAAGTTTATAAAATTATGATGGGTATAGATAGCGTGAACAGTTGGAAGCTTTCTTCCAAGGCAGAAAGGACAATTACAAGGGGGCACAAGTTCAAGGTAAAGGGGGAAAGGTTTAGTGGAGATGTGTGGGGGGAAGTCAGAGGGTGGTGGGGGCCTGGAATGCATTGCCAGGTGAGATGGTTGAGGCAGATACATTAGCGACATTTAAGACTTATCTGGATAGACACATGAACAGACGGGGAATAGAGGGGTATAAGCAGTTGGTCTAGATAGGACAATGTGATCAGCGCAGGCTTGGAGGGCCAAATGGCCTGTTCCTGTGCTGTACTGTTCTTTGTTCATTGTTCCTCTATCTCCAGCGGACAACCTTGACGAACGAGCGACATTTTTGTATGCTTGCATTGTATGCAAAATCCTACCAAATATTGCTTAGTCCAGTTGCTGAAAAGCAGCATTGATTTGCAGTAAGACCTGGCTTAAGCATATTCTTCCCTAATTGCAGCACTTGGTGACTTTTGAACCTTCCTGCAGAAATCCTCTCTACGTGAAGTATTAAGACCATAAGACCATAAGACATAGGAGCGGAAGTAAGGCCATTCGGCCCATCGAGTCCACTCCACCATTCAATCATGGTTGATTTCAACTCCATTTACCCGCTCTCTCCCCATAGCCCTTAATTCCTCGAGAAATCAAGAATTTATCAATTTCTGTCTTGAAGACGCTCAACGTCTCGGCCTCCACAGCCCTCTGTGGCAATGAATTCCACAGACCCACCACTCTCTGGCTGAAGAAATTTCTCCTCATCTCTGTTCTAAAGTGACTCCCTTTTATTCTAAGGCTGTGCCCCCGCGTCCTAGTCTCCCCTGTTAATGGAAACAACTTCCCTACGTCCATCCTATCTAAGCCGTTCATTATCTTGTAAGTTTCTATCAGATCTCCCCTCAACCTCCTAAACTCCAATGAATATAATCCCACGATCCTCAGACGTTCATCGTATGTCAGGCCTACCATTCCTGGGATCATCCGTGTGAATCTCCGCTGGACCCGCTCCAGTGCCAGTATGTCCTTCCTGAGGTGTGGGGCCCAAAATTGCTCACAGTACTCCAAATGGGGCCTAACCAGTGCTTTATAAAGCCTCAGAAGTACATCCCTGCTTTTGTATTCCAAGCCTCTTGAGATAAATGACAACATTACATTTGCTTAATTACGGACTCAACCTGCAAGTTTACCTTTAGAGAATCCTGGACTAGGACTCCCAAGTCCCTTTGCACTTTAGCATTATGAATTTTGTCACCGTTTAGAAAATAGTCCATGCCTCTATTCTTTTTTCCAAAGTGTACGACCTCGCACTTGCCCACGTTGAATTTCATCAGCCACTTCTTGGACCACTCTCCTAAACTGTCTAAATCTTTCTGCAGCCTCCCCACCTCCTCAATACTACCTGCCCCTCCACCTATCTTTGTATCATCGGCAAACTTGGCCAGAATGCTCCCAGTCCCGTCATCTAGATCGTTAATATATAAAGAGAACAGCTGTGGCCCCAACACTGAACCCTGCGGGACACCACTTGTCACCGGTTGCCATTCTGAGAAAGAACCTTTTATCCCAACTCTCTGCCTTCTGTCTGACAGCCAATCGTCAATCCATGTTAGTACCTTGCCTCGAATACCATGGGCCCTTATTTTACTCAGCAGTCTCCCGTGAGGCACCTTGTCAAAGGCCTTTTGGAAGTCAAGATAGATAACATCCATTGGCTCTCCTTGGTCTAACCTATTTGTTATCTCTTCAAAGAACTCTAACAGGTTTGTCAGGCACGACCTCCCCTTACTAAATCCATGCTGACTTGTCTTAATCCGACCCTGCACTTCCAAGAATTTAGAAATCTCATCCTTAACGATGGATTCTAGAATTTTGCCAACAACTGAGGTTAGGCTAATTGGCTGACTTATTTCAAAATATTCATTCCAGAACAAGACTAGATTTCACAAATCAAAGGAATGTGCTATGATTCTTGCTGCTCGAGTCATGGAGTCATAG
Source organism: Mustelus asterias (assembly GCF_964213995.1). Lineage (NCBI taxonomy): Eukaryota > Metazoa > Chordata > Chondrichthyes > Carcharhiniformes > Triakidae > Mustelus > Mustelus asterias. Next base: position 118,480,869 of record NC_135808.1, on the reverse strand, counting down.
AATCCTACAGTGCAGAGGGATGCCATTTGGCCCATCAAGTCAACACCTACCACAATCCCACCAAGGGCCTATCCCCACAACCCCATGTATTTACCCTAGCTAGTCCCCCTGACACTACAGGACAATTTAGCATGGTCAATCCACCTAACCCGCACATCTTTGGACTGTGGGAGGAAACTGGAGCACCTGGAGGAAACCCACGCAGACATAGAGAGAATGTGCAAACTTCACACAGACAGCTAATAGTCTGGATCTGCTACCTGGAACTAACCACATACTTTCATGAAGTGCAATGGTGACAATGTTTCCTCTGTTGTTATTGAAACTTTGGGTGGGATTCTCTGGCTGCGCTCGTCCCAAGACCAAAAAATTCAGCCTTAGGTCAATGGGTCTTTGTATGGTCCTGTCCCACCGCTACGATTCCAGTGTTGAGATGGGAAACTTCCACCCCTTTTGTTTCAATGGGCCAGTATTGTTTTGGGTTCATGGGAGCAAATTCAGCACCCAAATGCATTGGAGAAAGACTCATGGTCTGTTACTTGAATCTATAGAATGAGGGGAGCACAGAAGGAGTCCCTTTGGCCCATTTGAACTGAGCCAGCTCTTTACAAGAGCGTAATTGTTTCATGGGATGTGGGCGTCACAGACTAGGACAGCATTTGTTGTCCATTCCTAGTTGCCCTTGAACTGTGTGGCTTGTTAGACCATTTCAGAGGACAGTTAAGAGTCATATTGCTGTGGATCTGGAGTCACATGAAGGGCAGACCAGGTGTTAAAATGCAGGTCAGAAGTGTTTTCTGAGGTCTGCCTGGATCATAAGTTTTACAATTTGAATTTGGCTAGGATAAGCATGAGATCTTTCGCCTCAGGTATGATTCAAATGACCCACTAGTGAGCTTTTATCAAACAAGGTTTATTTAATAATACAGTTAACATACAGCAATAATTTTCACCAATTACAAAAAAAACAACTATGATAGGGCGGCACGGTAGCACAGTGGTTAGCACTGCTGCTTCACAGCTCCAGGGACCTGGGTTCGATTCCCGGCTTGGGTCACTGTCTGTGTGGAGTTTGCACATTCTCCTTGTGTCTGCGTGGGTTTCCTCCGGGTGCTCCGGTTTTGTCCCACAGTCCAAAGATGTGCGGGTTAGGTTGATTGGCCATGATAAAATTGCCCCTCAGTATCCTGAGATGTGTAGGTTAGAGGGATGTAAGGGCCAAGTTTTTCACACAGAGGGTGGTGAATGCCTGAAACATGCTGTCAGAGGAGGTGGTGGAAGTAGATTCTATGATGACGTTCAAGAGACATCTGTATAGATACATGAATAGGGAATAGAGGGATATGGACCACGTAGAGGCAAGAAAATATTAGGTAAGAGAGGCAACTGTGTTGGCACAGACTTGGTGGGCCAAAGGGCCTGTACAGACAAAGCATACCATTCATAGAGTACAAAAGGGAGAAGGAAAGAAGAGGGTGCAGAATATAGTGTTACAGTCATAGCCATGGTGCAGAGAAAGATCAACTTAATGTATGGTAGGTCCATTCAAAAGGCTGATGGCAGCAGGGAATAAACTGTTCTTGAGTCGGTTGGTACGTGACCTCAGACTTTTGTACCTTTTTCCTATTGGAAGAAGGCGGAAGAGAGAATGTCCAGGGGTTGCTGGCTGCTTTTCCAAGGCAGCGGGAAGTGTAGACGGAGTCAATGGATGGGAGTCTGGGTTTGCATGAATTTACATGGATGCAACTTTGCCTCTGCTATGTTGTAGGTTGCTGTGGTGTCAAAACGGCAGCTCTGCAACAGATTATTGCGCATGAGCAGCGAACCTGTAAAATCTCCTTGAGACTAACAACACCCCTTTTATATAATTGGACTTCCACAACTGGTGGAGTTAGTGTTCATTAAATTCATACCACGATTGTTAAGAGTAAATCTGGCACAAGCGCGTCACCATCTTTAGGGTTTTTAGAAATTGAAAAGAATTCTTGGCATTTACTACTTGCAGCAATTTTAAAAAAAAGTCACTTCAACAAATAAACCAATTATATAAGCCTTCTTCACAAGTCTTGTTCTTGGAGGCTGGGCACCAAGTGGTGATTTGACAGCTGGATTTTCAGTCAAGAAATAGTCCAGCGATATTATATTATTTTGCAGTTAAATTCATTCCAGTGAGAATTTACTCATTTTGTACCCGAGGAGGAAGACATGATGAAAGAAGAGAGAAATATTGTAGCCTGAAAAAAAGATTGCACCCTCAATCTTTGGTGGCAAGACTTATCTGAGGATGAAGAAACTTACATCGTGGGATTGACCATTGTCTCGAGTTAATGGCTCAGATAGTCCCACCTCCGGATGGTCGGAGACTGCACTTATCCTAGAGGATGCACAATGGGACCCCTCAGATGTCCCAATGCATGGACTCTGTGGGAATTGCCCAGCAAGATTGAACTTCCGATGGCCAATTCCCAGGATCATTTAAAAAAGTCTCCAACTCTGAATTAGGTTTGGAGATGTCAGTAATTCAGACTTACTTACCAGGGTAGTTACCCACTGGGTAACTCTGCAACCGACCCTCCCTATCACTCATACTGACCCTAACCCCCCATCTATCCCTTCTGACTGCCCAACCACCCTCCGTGATGCCCCGACTACCCCTTGACTCTCACTAGCACCCAAACTCTCCAGACTCTGCCCCCGACTTGTACCCAAACCAACCACTTCTTCCCCCCTCCCACCCAGCTGCCACCATCCAATTCTACCACTCTACCCAGGGTAGAAATGTCAATTATTAGAGGACATAGGTTCAAGGTAAAAGGGGGAAAGGTTAAAGGAGATGTGAAAGGCAAGTTTTTTACACTGAGGGTGGTAAGTGCTTGGAATGCACTGCCAGGGGCACGGTGGTACGGTGGTTAGCACTGCTGCCTCACAGCGCCCGGGGCCCAGATTCGATTCCTGCCTCGGGTCACTGTCTGTGTGGAATTTGTACGTTCTCCCCATGTCTGCATGGGTTTCCTCCGGGTGCTCCGGTTTCCTCCCACACTCCAAAGATGTGCGGGTTAGGTGGATTGGCCTTGCTAAATTGCCCCTTAGTGTCAGTGGGATTAGTAGGGTAAATATGTGGGGGTACGGGGATAAGACCTGGATGGGATTGTGGTCGGTGCAGGCTCGATGGGCGGAAGGATCTGCTTCTGCACTATAGGGATTCTATGATTCGATGAAATCAAATCAAATGAAGGGTATTAGTTTCCTGGAAAGAGTTAAGCCACACCCAGGTTCATTCAGGAATTATTCTTGGTTCTTTCTCCTCCTGCAGGGTCTTAAAACTCCTTCGGTCGCGTGTGAGGTTCATCGTGCTCAGTAAGCGGGAGCGGCACAAGAGGAGACCTGCCTTCATTCATTTCCTATTTTCGGAATTACTTTCACATTTTCTAACGTAAGCACATAATCCTTTTTCTTTCCATTATTGTCTTAATATCCAGTACAGCAAGAGATAATGGATAGCATCTGTAATAACACCACGGCCTCTGCTATCACCTCAGGGGAAATATCTTTGCCGTTGGAATATTGATGCATCAGAGATCCCTGATCTTCCCCCCACCCCCACCCCTTGCTCTTTATCTGTTCCCCACCCCGCTGAAGTACATAATGGCCTTCATATACATGACAAAAGCATCTAAACAGAGAAAAAGCCCATTAATGGACAATGAAACTCCAGAATCTGCAGCTTTTATTTATACAGCCTGATTTATATCAGCGTGAATTTCTGAGCCCCAGTAGAGATTATTATTGATGAATATGATTTTCTCAGGGAAAGAAGAAACAATAAATATGACAAATTGCCACGGCCCCGTATTAGGTTCAGTCATTCAACTGCTGCACATAATTAATTGCAAACACAACGTATTGATTTAATATTTAAGCGTGTCGGTGCACGTTGCTTTTTTTTCGAAAGGGAGTGAGCCGCCTAATCACATATGATGTAAAGTAGATAACATTCGTGTGATTAATATACTGTGCTGTAATCTCAGGTTAGTTTATGTGCTTTCTGAGCCACTCTCTCTTCGCCTGTTTTAAGTTAAGGCTGAACCCGTGCCTCCTTGAATGACATTATTTAGACAGCAAATTGAATGTACAAAGAATGTGTCTTCATATTAAACCATATTCAGTGGATAATTATGAATTCTGCCTTCCCCCCACCCCCTTGAAATATAGCTCTGGGTGACTCCTTGTGCATGATGGACTTTTAAGCTTGCAAAATCCTTGTCCAATTTTCATACCCAGTCACAGCCAACAGCACTGGAATAGAGGATTATATATACATGAGAAGATTAACTATGTAAGCGCCTTAATTACATGGCTTTTTTTTTCTTCAACATCCGTGTTTGCTATCACCTCTCCTGAACCCCGTTCTGGCTGCTCCAGGTCTTTCTGAAGTGTTTCTTCCGAGTCTAAACAGAAAATAATTCTCAGTTTCATTTATTTTCCCTGTAAATCAGATGAAACCATTTGTGTTTCCCCAGCAACCAACTCTGCCAGCAGCGTACTTCTGCTATTGTTCAATCATTTGCAGTTGTTCATTGAATGCCGGCTAAGGGTTACCTGTTTTGCACTTGCAAGGGATTCACAGTAAGATATTAATAAGAAATTTCCAGTGTACGATTTGTTAAACATTTTTTACAATTCAGGGAAAATCTCTTAAGTGCGTCCGCTTCAATGTGTTACATTTACCTCGCTATAGTTAGGTAGCTTGTGACAAAACGCCAGAGGAGTATCGCTGTCTTGGTTCAATAATGTCACAAGTATAAGATGTGTGCTGGTTGTTTTATCTGATTTGTTCTCTGGGTGGGTGGCACAGTGGTTAGCACTGCTGCCTTACAACGCCAGGGACCTGGTTCGTTGCCCAGCTTGGGTTACTGTCTGTGCGGAGTTTGCACATTCTCCCCATGTCTGCATGGGTTTCTCCGGGTGCTCCAGTTTCCTCCCACAGTCCGAAAGCCGTGCTGGTTAGATGCATTGGCCGTGCTAAATTCTCCCTCAGTGTACCCAAACAGGCGCCTAAGTGTGGCGACTAGGGGATTTTCTCAGTAACTTCATTGCACTGTCAATGTAAGCCTACTTGTGACACTAATAGATGAACTTGGTATAACTTTGCTGTGAGCTTAATGCACAATGCACACTGACCTGTACCTTCCACATTTCCGCTGTAGTATTGTAAAAGGTTCAGCATTGATACCAACCGAATTTACATTGGTTTGTGTTTGAGATTAAATCTTCTGAAATTCACAAATAATAAATAGTAGTTTGACTGCCTCAATGCATATTCGAAAAGCTGGCTGTTCCCATCTCTAGAACGTAGGAATTGCTGACTTCTTTGGAAGTCCAAAGATGGGCATGTTAGGTTAACAATTGGAAAGGCAATGGCATAGTGGTATTGCCACTGGACTAGTAATCCAGAGGGTCAGAATAATACTTTAGGGACCTGGGTTTGAATCCCACGCTAAATTGTCCCTCAGTGTCCCAAGTTATATAGGTTAGGGGGATTAGTGGGGTAAAACCGTGGGTTTATGGGGTAAGCCTGGGTAAGAGTCGGTGCAGATGCGATGGGCCAAATGGTCTCCTTCTGCACTGTATGGGATCCTGTGATAGTACAGTATGATTGTTGACCATTGTTGATCATTTGCTCTAGCTGATAACTTCTATTTATATTAATGCAATACTAATGTCCCAGTGGGCTTCTCATAAGTGTTATAAAACAACATTTGACACTAGCCACGTCAGGAGACATCAATGGTCAAAACCCTGACCAAAGAGGTTTTAAGAGCATCCGTAAAGAGGAAAAAGGTGGGCGGCACTGTGGCTCAGTGGTTAGCACTGCTATCTCACAGTGCCAGGGACCCAGGTTCGCTTCCCGGGTTGGGTCACTGTCTGTGCGGAATCTGCACGTTCTCCCCGTGTCTGTGTGGGTTTATTTCGGGTGCTCCAGTTTCCTCCCACAGTCCTGAAAGACGTGTTGGTTAGGTGCTAACTTCTCCCTCAGTGTACCCGAACAGGTGCCGGAGTGTGGTGACTAGGAGATTTTCACAGTAACTTCATTAGAGAATTAATGTAATCCTATTTGTGGCACTAATCAATAAACTTTAAACTTTAAGGTAGAGGGAGATAGAAAGTTTAGAGAGGGAATTCCAGAGCTTGGGCTGAAGCAGCTAAAGCACAGGCAGCAATGATAAAGGAGTAAAATCGAAAATGAGTAAGATGGGCAGTATTGGGCTTGCTGCTTGTAATGAAGCATTGGTGAGTGTCCTGATGGTATCAAATGGAAACCCGTCACTTGTTTTTAATGGAATGTAACCTGCTGGGCACTGAGGAAATAAGTAATTGAGCTGCGTCTCAGAGCCGATGACCCATAAAGCAAGGATTACAAAGGTGGTGTGACACTATAGTTAAGAAAGCCCACCAATGCCTCTACTTTCTCAGAAGACTAAGGAAATTTGGCATGTCAGCTACGACTCTCACCAACTTTTACAGATGCACCATAGAAAGCATTCTTTCTGGTTGTATCACAGCTTGGAATGGTTCCTGCTCTGCCCAAGACCGCAAGAGACTACAAAAGGTCGTGAATGTAGCCAAATCCATCACGCAAACCAGTCTCCCATCCATTGACTCTGTCCACACTTCCCTCGGCAAAGCAGCCAGCATAATTAAAGACCCCACGCACCCCGGACATACTTTCTTCCACCTTCTTCCGTCGGGAAAAAGATACAACAGTCTGAGGTCACGTGCCAACCGACTCAAGAACAGCTTCTTCCCTGTTGCCATCAGACTTTTGAATGGACCTACCTCGCATTAAGTTGATCTTTCTCTGCACCCTAGCTATGACTGTAACACTACATTCTGCACTCTCTCCTTTCCTTCTCTATGAATGGCATGCTTTGTCTGTATAGCAAGTAAGAAACAGTACTTTTCACTGCATAATAATGTGTGACAATAATAAATCAAACCAAATCAAAACAAATCAAAATCAAATCAAAGATTTGCATCCTATAGCCAATAGAAGGGGTGAACTTGGACCATTTCCAAAAAAAGGGAAGAGCTGAATAATAAGTAAGGAGAGAATTAGTGTCCTTGTTGGCACAGTTCTACCATCATGTCAATGGTATACTTCTTCTGAGATGTAGTTCATCATTACTCCTGAGACACAAGAAAACAGACTTCACTGTGCCATTGGCATTCAAGGGATCCTGGGCCCTTGAGGATAGAATATCTCGGCTGTCTTCACTGCTTCTTAAGTATATTTACATTTTACTTCAAAAATTCTGTTTATTCACAAATACTTGCCATTCCTACCTTGTAACTGAGGCCCTAGTGGTAAAAATTCAAAAATCGGACCTTGGAGTTTATTTTAGTTAAAAAAGATTTTACACCTCAAACCTCACAGAAGCTTGGAGACAGATTTGGTGGGTAAGAGATGTCCAGAAGCTATTTGAGGGTGCAGTGTTGGAAGTGGCAGTGACGGACGTATTTCCGTGGGAATGAAGTTTCAGAACTGGTTGCGGGGAAGAAGGATGCTGCCAAATTTGGAGGACACTGTTAAGTAAAAGCAGTGACTTTGCCCTGGGGGAGTGAGTCTGTGGCTAGGAACATATATTAAACTCAAGGAAAAAGAAACTGATTACTTTGAAAAGATATGCAACACAGGACCTAGCACAGAACCTGTTTGCAATATACAATTACACTTGGCATATAAATCCAACTGCAACATAAAATCCACACCATATATTGAATTGGCATCAGGGGTAAGAGTGTCAATGAGAGGGCACTTCCAGAATGAACAATTTTTCATATCAAAAACAGCCAAGACTGTTGCATTGCAGCAGCTTTTTGGTTTGTTTGGAAGAGAAGTCCTTCATGTTTGAAGTAACGAATGAATTAAAGTTTGATCAGTATGTTGCAAAGAGCTGCAGGGGTTTTATGATACACTCTTCAACATTAAATAACGTCAAAAAAAATCAGGTAAATTATACTTGACATTGGTGAATTCAAAATCTATGGGTTGGATTTTGTGGGGCGCCACATTCCTCACCTCCCCCACCCCACACCCGACTTATAGGTCAGTCAGGAGATTCCCACCAACAGGTCACCTGCCCCAAAGCCATTTTATGCTCGGAGGGGCTTTAATTGCCTAAGGTTGAGAATTCTGTCCCCATCTGGGGAAGACATTCACCTTAAGGAGCTGCCAGCTCATCTGAATGGTTGGCAGCGTTGGAGTCCCAGTGGCGCGAGGTTCAAATGGTGGCCACTGCTGGGACTGCAGGGAGAACCCAAGCAAGAGGAGGTTATGGAAGCTGGACTGAAGTCAAGTCCAAGGTATCAGCGGAGGCCTGGTGAGGGGAATAAGCAGGCCAAGAGGACCGGGTTTGAGAGAGGCCAGTGAAGGAGGCTGAAAGGGAGGTTATGGCCTTCAAAATGGGGCTATGGGGGATAAACCTACGATTGACACTGGAGAACCCCCAGTTGCCTGACATTAGCCCATGCAATGAAAGTTGCCACTTGGCATGGCACTCTCCTGCTGTGAGCAAAATAGCAGCGGGAGTGGAATCAGTCTCTTAAATAGCTGTCAAATGGTCACTTAAGGGCCTCAACAGGACGGCACGGTGGCACAGTGGCTAGCACTGCTCCCTCACAGCACCAGGGACCCGGGTTCAATTCCCAGCTTGGGTCACTGTCTGTGTGGAGTTTGCAAATTCTCCCCGTGTCCGCATGGGTTTCCTCCGGGTGTTCCGGTTTCCTCCCACAGTCCAAAAATATGTGGGTTAGGTGGATTGGCCATGCAAAGATTGCCCCTTAGTGTCAGGGGGACCAGCTAGAGTAAACGCATGGAGTAATGGGGATAGGGCCTGGGTGGGATTGTGGTCGGTGCGGTCTCAATAGGCCAAATGGCCTCCTTCTGCACTGTAGGATTTTATTATCTAAGTTGGCTGTCCAGCACCGCCACTGTAAAGTGGGAGACAGGTGAGGGCAGCTCAAGCATTGCATTTTACAAGCCCACCTACCCCCCCAGATCCCCCCAATTTCAAGCACATCGGTAGGGCGCAGTAAAATTCTGCCCTATGTTACTTAGTTGGGTTCTGACGAGCTTTTATTAGTTGCCTCTTAATTTAGGCATTTATTTTAATGCATTCACTACAATGATATTTAATATGAATGAGAATTTGTTGGCATAGACTTCTTATTCGAATCAATATTTTATCTACTCGATGTTAGCCCAACCTCTAAAAGGACAAATGCTAATTCAAGATCCATGGCATTGTACTCCCTATCCAGCAGTTAAGCACTCCATTCAGACTTTTATTTATATCCTTTTATTGACATGTTTCAACGAAAAAGAGAAAAAGATAGAGTGCCAACATAAGCAGAGGATTGAAGTCCAATCACCAGCTTTAAAATGGTATAATGAAGATAAACTTAATCCAGTTTATTCCATCGAAATAAATGATGCGCTCACAGCCCCTTTGCCCTGACAAGTTATAATTCACTTGAAAGAAAACTAAAAACAATAATCTATTCCTGTGAGTATTCAATGAACTATCTACACCGCGCCTTGTGTTCTTGAATGTTATGAAATATTGGCCCATTGAATCAACTGTGACTGGTGAGGATTGTATTCACTTGTATTTCTAACTTTCAAACCCTTCGCACAGCATATAAATTTTGCTTTGCTCCATACCGAATGTAATATTTTCTAAGATAGCTGTTAGTATGAGGTCTATCTAATTGTATCAGGACTTCAATATAACAAGTATTGACACCAGATGAATAACATTAGCGTGGCAGTCAATCCTTCATGCTATCACTTTCTCCTATTTTGTAATTACTCACTCATGGGATGTGAGCACCCCTGGCGAGGCTAACATTCATTGCCTGTCTCTAATTGTCCTTCAGAAGGTGGCTGTGAGCTGCCTTGAAGCTCTGAAGTCTACGTGATGACGGCACTCCCGTAGTGCTTTCAGAGAGTTCCAGGTTTTTGACCCAGTGATAACGAAGGACTGGCAATAGATATCCCAAGTCAGAATGGTGTGTGGCTTGGTGGGGAGTTTGTTGATGATGGTGTTCCCCTGCACCTCTGTGCTGGCCCTTCTTAGTGGTGGAGGTCACAGTTTTAGAAGGTGTCATCATAGAAGCCTGGGCAAGTTGCTGTAGCACATCTTGTGTGTGGCATACACTCCAGACACACAGTGCTGGTGGTGGAGGGAATGAATGTGGAAGCTGGTGGCTAGGATGATGAGCCAGTGTTTTTTTATTCATTCATGGGTTGTGGCCATTCACTGGTTGGGCCAGTATTTGTTGCCCATTTCTAAATGACCTTCAACTGAATTGTTTGCCAGGCCATTTTAGAGGGTATTTAAGAGTCCACCGCATTGATGTTGATCTGGATTCACATATAGGCCAAAACCAGGTAAGGATGGCAGTTTCCCTTCCCTAAAAGACATTAGTGAACCAGATGGGTTATTACACAATCGAGAATGGTATCATGGTCATTGTTAGACTTTTGATTCCAGATTTTATTGGATTGTAATTCCACCATCTTCCATGGAGGGACTCGAACACTGTTCCCCAGAGAATTGTGTGACAATACTGTGCCTTTAAGAAATATATTTGGGTCATGTTTCTTGTGCAGGATCTGTTTTAGCAGTTTTTAAATTGTCAGTGCCATTTTGTCTGCGTCTGGTAGCTCTGTATTGTTACTGGTATTGGATACAATAAAGGAACAAATGTTGCATCCAAATGAAGTATGGATAACTACATAGCAACCTCCTGAATACAATAGAAACAAAGAAACTAGAAGCAGGAGTCGGCCATTCGGCCCTCCTTCACCATCATCAAATTCAATATCCTGATCCTGCCTTTCCCCTCATATCCCTTGATCCCTTTAGCCCCAAGAGCTATACCTAATTTCTTCTTGAAATCACACAATGTTTTGGCCTCAACTACTTTCTGTGGTAATGAATTCCACACACTCACCATTCTCTGGCTGAAGATATCTCTCCTCACCTCAGTCCTAAAATATTTATCCCTTATCTTCAAACTATGACCCCTAGTTCTGGTCACCCCCACCATCAGGGACATTCTTTCTGAATGTACTCTGTCTAATACTGTTAGAATCTTATAAGTTTCTATGAGATCCCCTTTCACTCTTCTAAACTCCAATGAATACAATCCTAACCGACCTAGTCTCTCCTCATATAACAGATCTGTCATCTCAGGAATCAGCCTGGTAAGCCTTCGCTGTACTTCCTCTATAGCAAGGACATCCTTCCTCAGATAAGAGCACCATCATTATGAAGTGCTTCAAAAGGTTAGTCATGGGTCAATTCCAGCCTCCCCGATTGTCTGGATCCATTACAGTTTGCCAATGCCGCAACAGGTCCACAGCAGACGCCATCTCACTGACCCTACACTCAACCCTGGAACACCTGGATAACAAAACACCTATGTCAGACTCCTACTTATTGACTACAGCTCAGCCTTCAACACCATTATTCCTTCAAAACTCATCTTCAAACTCCATGGCTTGGGCCTCGGCTCCACCCTCTGTGACTGGATCCTAGACTTCCTAACCCACAGACAGCAATCAGTAAGGATAGGCAACAACACCTCCTCCACGATCATCCTCAACACTGGTTCCCCACAGGGCTCCTCAGCCCTTACTATATACTCCTTATACACCTGTGATTGTGTGGCCAAATTCCCCTCCAACTCGATTTTCACGTTTGCTGACGGCACCACCGTTGTGGGTCGGATCTCAAACAATGACGAGACAGAGTACAGGAAAGAGATAGAGAATCTGGTGAACTGGTGCGATGACAATAATCTCTCCCTAAATGTCAACCAAACGAAGGAGATAGTCATCAACTTCAGGAAGCTTAGTGGAGGATGTGTCCCTGTCTACATCAATGGGGATGAAGTGGAAATGGTTGAGAGCTTCAAGTTTTCTAAGTGTCCAGATCACCAACTGTCCTTGGTCCTTCCACGTTGACGCTACAGTTAAGAAAGCCCACCAGCGCCTCTACTTTCTCAGGAGGATTAGGAAATTTAGCATGTCAGCTATGACTTGCACCAACTTTTACAGATGCATCATAGAAAGTATTATTTCTGGCTGTATCACAGCTTGGTATGGCTCCTGCTCTGCCCAAGACCGCAAGGAACTACAAAAGATCGTGAACAAAACTCAGTCCATCACACAAGCCAGCCTCGCAGCCATTGACTGTCTACACTTCCTTGGAAAAGCAGCCAGCATAATGAAGGACCCCATGCACCCCGGACATACCCTCTATTACCTTCTTCCATCAGGAAAAAGATACAAAATCAGGTCACGTACCAGCTGACTGAAGAACAGCTTCTTCCCTGCTGCCATCAGACTTTTGAAGGGCCGTACCTCATATTAAGTTGATCTTTCTCTACACCCTAGCTATGACTGTAACACTACATTTTGCACCCTCTCCTTTCCTTCTCTATGTATGGTATGCTTTGCCTGTATAGCACGCAAGAAACAATGGGGGGCGATTCTCCCAGCCCATTGCTTTAGCAGCGCAGCAGGCCAGGAGACTCAAGTGGAGGCTGTGTAGCAGGCTACTCGCTGGGTGTCACGGCTTCCAAGAGTATCCAGCTGCTGGATTTCTGCCGCTGCATTGGGGGGGTTTCGAGGCTGGCCAGGACATGTCCGGGGGCCAGTAATCGGGTGATGGGAAGGTCGCAAGTCCAGTGGTGCGGGGTCACAGGGCAGGCTAGTTCAATTGCTGGCCAGCGATCGGGTGGCCGGCAGTGTGGGGCTACTGCATAGACGCCGATTTTGGTGCTGACAGATCAGTGCATGTGTATTGGCCTGCTCAGTGCTATGCTGCCGGCCTCTCCAGCAGGAATTTGCCCCACCCCAGATTTTTAATGATATTCACGCTAGTGTATTCTGTGATACACAGCGTGGGAGATTGATTTTGAAAATTCCACTGAAAAAACAGGATACTGCGAGGCCTGGATAGAGTGGACGTGGAGAGGATGTTTTCACTAGTAGGAAAGACTAGAACCAGAGGGCACAACCTCAGGCTAAAGGGATGATCCTTTAAAACAGAGATGAGGAGGAATTTCTTCACCAGAGAGTGGTGAATCTGTGGAACTCTTTGCCGCAGAAGGCTGTGGAGGCCAGATCATTGAGTGTCTTTAAGACAGAGATAGATAGGTTCTTGATTAATAAGGGGATCAGGGGTTATGGGCAAAAGGCAGGAGAATGGGGATGAGAAATATATCAGCCCTGATTGAATGGCGAAGCAGACTTGATGGGCCAAGTGGTCTAATTCTGCTCTTATGTCTTATGGTCTTAAGTCAGAAGTGTGATGGAACACTCTCCACTTGCCTGGATGAGTGCAGCTCCACTTCAACACCATCCAGGACTAAGCAGCCCCGCTTGATTTCTACCCCTTACACAAACATTCAACCCCTCCACCACTGATGAACAGTAGCAGCCGTGTGTACCATCTACAAGATGCACTGCAGGAATTCACCAAAGATCATTAGACAACACCTTCCAAACCCACGACTGCTACCATCTAGAAGGACAAAAGCAGTAGATACATGACAACACCACCACCTGGAGGTTCCCCTCCAAGCTACTCATCATCCTGACTTGGAAATATATTGGCTGTTCCTTCAGTGTCACTGGGTCAAAATCCTGGAACTCCCTCCCTAACAGCACTGTGGGTGTACCTGTACCACACAGGCTGCAACAGTTCAAGAAGGCAGCTCACCACCACCTTCTCAAGGGTAGTTAGGAATGGGCGATAAATGCTGGGCCTAGCCAGCAATGCCCACATCACATACATTAATTAAAAAAAGATTCACCCTCTATTTAATGTTTCCATGGACACAAATGTGCAGCTTCTCCCTCGTGTGAATCACATTGACCAATCAGTCAGACTTTTCTCTTAACCAGGTAGAGATCCTCTCAACTCAGACAAACCCTTTAGACTTTTTTTTGCAGTTATTTCCAAGGGCAATTAGGGATGGGCAACAAATGCTGGCCAAAGCAGCAATGCCCACACCCCATGAACAGATATATTTAAAAAAAGCTTTCATCTGTTGGTAATTTCCATAAATTAGGGGAAAGCACTTTGTTGTTACATTAAATAATTTTGCTCTTCTATCAAATGATGTTTTGTGTCTCAATGCGAATAATAGAGAATAATTGAGATAGATATATTTCTGATTTTAAAAATAGGGATAAGGGGATATAGGGAACAGGTGGGGAGGTGAATTTGAAACCAGGAAGAGATCAGCCATGATCTGATCGAATGGCAAAGCAGGCTCGAGGGGGTGAATTTGCCTACCTCTGCTCCTAGTTCTTATGGTCCTAAAACTCAGTTTTTACACGAATTCAACACTTGGAATTTTTTTGGGAGAATCCCATCCACTACCTTTCACTGTGTACTAATACATGTGACAATAATAAATGAAATGAAATCAAATCAAATCAGAACTGTACACAATACTTCAGGTGTGACCTCACCAACACCCTATACAATTGAACTAAAACATCCCTATCCCTACACTCAAATCCTCTCGTTAAGAAGGCCAACATACCATTTGCCTTTTTTACTGCCTGCTCTACCTGCACCCTTACTTTCAGCGACTGATGCACGAGGACACCAAGGTATCTGTCGGGCTGAAGAAAGAAACAAGACATTTATTGTCCAACCTCAACTGCCTTTGACAATTTGAGATCACAATGGGACAAGTAGAAGAACCACCTCAGCTGGTACAGGAATCGAACCTGCGCCATATTCTAACCAACTGAACTCTACAGCCCTACAGTTTCACATTAGGTAGGTAAAGCAAAACAAACTATATTTATTTGTATAACTAATCTTTCTACAGAAAATAAACACTTGCGTTACAGGAATATTTTATAACATGGAAAACGGGGTCACAGAAGCAACAAGTTGAGATTCCCCCTGTAATTGAATGAAGGTGGGTAAATTGTGCAAAGGTACAGATCAATCATCATCTAACTGAACGATGGAACAGGTTCATGGGGCTGAATGGCCTACTCCTGTTCCTGACATGATGACATATTCCCTCAAGTTTTTTGTACCTGGACTTACTCTACATGTGAAATCTTGCACTTCAGTTCATATATTCCACCAGCAAATGTTATACTTTGGCTTGAACAAGATGGTTCAAAGTCACATTTTCTGCAGGCTTCAAGAACATTCAATTTGGTGCCTTTCTAAAGGTTCCCCCTTTGGAAAAATCCTTGGCAAAGGTGTTCCAAAGGTAACAGAACCAGAGGCAGGGTAATGAATGGAGGTGACTTACTTCATCAAAATGAATCTATTCAGTAAGATCCTCTCATCTTTCTACTGTACCATCCAATTATTCCTTAAACTACTTCCACTGCTCATCTGGAAGACTATACCATATATTAGTCACTCTCTGGGTAGAATTTAATGCTCTCCTGCCAGTGGGTTTGGAGGTGGAGAGATAGTTAATTGGGCAGATTGTGGAAGGTGCAGGGTAGTGACCTCACTGTCTTCCAGTATCAACCCGATTAGGTGTTGGGCAGGAAGGCCCATGAACAAATTTCTTGTCCAGCTGCTTATTGAGGCCCTTAAGTGGGCTGTTAATGCAATTATCTCAAGATGGAGTCTGACTGGAGGACAATGCAATAGGATGAGGACTTATTTGCTTGGGTATCAAATTCAACATTCTTTCAACTTTGTTGACTGCTTGGCATACAGGTCAGACCTTATATAGGTCTATAAACCTTATAGGGGGGGCATAGATCAGCTAGATAGTCAACACCTTTTCCCAAAGGTAGGGGAGTCTAAAACTAGAGGGCATAAGTTTAAGGTGAGAGGGGAGAGATACAAAAAGGTCCAAAGGGGCAATTTTTTCACACAGAGGGTGGTGAGTGTCTGGAACAAGCTGCCAGAGGTAGTAGTAGAGGCGGGTACAATTTTGTCTATTAAAAAGCATTTAGACAGTTACATGGGTAAGATGGGTATAGAGGGATAAGGGCCAAACATGGGCAATTGGGACTAGCTTAGTGGTAAAAACTGGGCAACATGAACAAGTTGGGCCAAAGGGCCTGTTTCCATGCTGTAGACCTCTATGTTGTATTTCAAGTCTGCTGATTTTCCTGAAGCTTTTAGCTTCATAGCTTCAACCTTCTACATTAAGTCTGATTTTCCATTGCTTTCTAAGTCCAACTAATACTTTAATTCCTGAGCTGCTGTTCCCAACCCCACTGTTCTTCCTAATTTGATATCTTCAATTCTCACTGCCATGTACTCAGCTTCGCAATCCAGGTACTTTCTAAAGAAATGTCTTGTTAAATGCAACATTAATGAATTTTCTTAACTTTCATATTTGGTATTAGTGGAGAATACTCTGAGGAAGTCATGCAAGGCAGCCATAGCCGTGACAATGGACCATAGTTCCAAATTATGTATGGATATTTTGAACTTTTAAATATGACATGTTTTTTTTAAAAAAGGGATATACTACAAACAATTGACTGAGACTTCAAAGTCCCCACTTGCTGGAATTCCTTTGTGGATTATATTCAGTCTCGAGAGAGACAATGGAATGTCGAACCCTTTTTCAAACATACATTTCAAAAGAACAGATACAACGCAAAAACTGAACTGTAATCTCCTGCGGAGATAATGGAAGCTGATTACCATTTTAGCTGAGACCATCTCCTATAAGTTATATCCCAGACATGTATTTTTAGGAATACAAAAGAAAGGAGATTGAAAGCGAACTGCAATGCTAGTCTCTGTGTGCTTGTCTGATGTGCTAAGTCTGCTATTTTAGTATTCGTATGCTGTGAAGGTCACAGCTGAAGAACACCACCACCCCCATCCCCCTCCCACCCTCAGTCCCTAGGCACCCTTGCATTCTCTCCCTGATTTCTGGAAGCAAGTCAAATCAGCAAAACCACAGTCGAAAAGGAAGTAGGACAACATATTTCAGCTAACCTGCCAAACCAGAAATCTTCAAACCAACTGCTCAACTGCTGAAGTCAGCGCTATTGGAATCACCCAACTGAATGGCCGCAACGTTCCACATCTACTCATAGACAAGCCAAAGACTGATTCGTTTGTATGTATGTTGCATTTTATTATTTTCTTCTTGCGGTTTTGATAAGTAATAAACTTACTCTTTCTTTAGCTCAAGAAAGGTTGGTTAAACTGGCTCCTTTTAAAACATGAGTGCATAAATGGACAGGGTATCTGCAAGGGAAGAGATCCTTTTTAAATTAACCTTACTCCCACTAAACGAGGAGGTTAAATAAAGAAGTTCATCCACAAGTTAGCCAGTTCATTCCTCCTTACCCTGGGGCATAACAATTTGGGGGAATCTGCACCAGAATTTTACTGCCCCAATCATCACAGAATCAGAGCGGGCAAGGGACGGACAATGAAAATGTCCATTGACCTCGAGTGGGAATTTCCAGTCTCGCTCGAGCGGGGCCGTAAAATCCCGCCCCTCATTCAGAATCATAACAAATTGGGGGACCTCACCCTGGGAATCAGTCGTAACACCATGGCTCATTATGATTTTACATCTTTTTAGGGAGAGTGGTGATTATTTGTCCAGTGACCAGGCGTGTTATCTACTGTGAGCCTGAGGGCCATTGACACTAATGCCCCTTAGTTACCCACACACTTCAGGAACAGCTGTTCCTCTTGGTGAACTCCGACAGCTGGCCTGGAGGGGGGACAAACAGCAGAGATGCTGCAAGAAATAATAATTTGATGAGCTAGTGGCAAAAACAAGGGTTCAGACAGGGTTGTCAGAACATACCAAAAATGCAGTTGCAGTTGCAAAAATATTGTCAACTCCCAAAATCCAGTGCCACGAGCAGGGAGAGATGATCATGCTTACTGAATGGGTTCGCTGGATACTTGAATATTTCCCTTTATAGTACATTTCTAATTTGCATCCCGGATCCTGTTCCAATGATAGTGCCCTCAGTGCATCAGAAAATTCCAAGCCTGTAGAATGTTGTTTAGGAGCTGAATTATGGAACACAGCCTGGCTTTCTTTGACGATGTTAGAATAATATTTGCATATCCCCACCTGTGCTGAGTAATAAGTACCTGCCACACATCAGTATTATGAATTTTGTTCAGCTAACAAAACCACAGGGGAAATTATACCTCAGACATTCCATAATAATTGATGCTAAGCTGTTAGTGCCATCCAGTTATTCTGCCTGAAGTGTTTCAATGGCAGCAGCAGCACTTTAATGAGTTTGGCTGTGCATTCAAAGGAGACTAATTTACGCAGAGGTTCTGCAGGCGCTGCCGTTTGTTACGGGGAAGCCTCAACCTGTTAACTGCTAGGCCTCCATTAGCGGGTTTACAAGGAATAATGCAATGTAACACGCTGTCCCTGATCAGTGGCACTCACTGTTGTCTTTTCAGAACTGCCAAAACAAATGCAGCCTGGCGAAGGATTCTCGAAGAACGTATTTTTAAAAAATATTGCGGCAGTAACGTGTTCTCATTTGTATGGCACCTCTTGGAGAAAAGTGAGCAGAATGTTAACAGCATATGGTGTGACAGTAAATATTTTACAAAAGGTATTATTTCAACAATTTGCAAGGTTGGTGCCTTAAGATAACTGCAAAGCTGACAATCAGTTCACTTGGAAATCTATTTTAGTGACAGAAGGAGTATACTTTTGCCCCAGAAAGAGCAAGGTAAACAGCATATAGTTACCTATCAATGGAAAGTTCAATAAATTTTTCTTTTATTCGTTCATGGGGTGTGGGCATCGTTGGCTGGGCCAGCATGTAATGCCCATCCCTGAGGGCATTTACCAACCAACTCAAGAACAGCTTCTTCCCTGCTGCCATCAGACTTTTGAATGGATCTACCTTGCACTAAGTTGATTTTTCTCTACACCTTAGCTATGACTGTAACATTACATTCTGCACTCTCTCCTTTCCTTCTCTCTGAATGGTATGCTTTGTCTGTATAGCATTTTTTCACTGTATACCAATACATGTGACAATAATAAATAAAATAAAATCAAAATTTGAAAGTTAACTATGTTGCTGTGGATTTGGAGTCACATGTAGGCCAGACCAGGTAAGGACGGCAGATTTCCTTCCCTAAAGGGCTTTAGTGAACCAGATGGCTTTTTCCGACTATCGACAATGGTTTCATGGTCATCATTGGACTTTTAATTCCAGGTTTTGAATTGAATTCAATTAAATGGTGGGATTCAAACCCACATAGCCCACTGTGGGTCCACAGACCATTACCTTGGGTCTCTGGATTACTTGTCTAGCATTAACACCACTACATCACTGCCTCCACTCAAAAAATAATCTATGCTGCAATAGAATACGTGGTGCAAGCAATGTTTCAGGTGCTATATTTAAAGCTTTTTTATTAGTGTCACAAGTAGACTTATATTAACATTGCAATGAAGTTACTGTGACAATCCCCCAGTCGCCAAATTCCGGTACCTATTCGGGTACACTGAGGGAGAATTTAGCATGGCCAATGCACTTGACCAACACGTCTTTCACACTGTGGGAGGAAACTGGAGCACCCGGAGGAAACCCACACAGACACGGGGAGAACGTGCGGACTCCACACAGACAGTGACCCAAGCCGGTAATCGAACCCAGGTCCCTGCCAATGTGAGGCAGCAGTGCTAACCACTGTGTCACCGTGCCGCTCTTCCATATACATCTAAGCTAACAGACAAATTAATTAAGCTGTGCGATGGGTGAATTTGGATGTGCTCTGGGTCATGTTGCAATGCACGGCTGTATGGCCATCAGAACATTCTCTTCCAGTCAGCCTCTTCTCTGTCAACAAATCAAATTAAATTAAATGCACATAACTGGATTAGCAATGAAAAATCAAGAAGCTTTGCATTGCGGTTCAAATACCTGCTGCAGAATATCAGACAGCCTGACTCCAATTCGAAATAATATATTGCTGCAAAATCCCCCCCCTCGCAAGGAAACTGAATTCCAATAAAATTGCAGTTCTCACTAGGTTACATTCGTTCGGGATAATAGCATCTTACTCTGAGGGTCTTCACAGGTGAAACCAGTTTTAAAATATTTTGCAGCATCGGCAGCCACTTCAGATGAACAGAGCAGATGTAACAATGGATAATCCAGCAGAAATCCCCAAAAGTAGCTTCTTAAAAAGAGAGATTGTCGTAAGCAGGAAATTGCATTCACTGAGATTCTTAATGAAATGCTACAGAAAGAATGTACACTGATCCTTTCTGATTAAAATATACCTTGTAAGTATCGACGAACTTGAATCATTTGGGGGAAAGAAATGTATAAAACTAACCTTTTTGGCAAAAGCTACCAGGCTGCACTGTCCAGGGTTTGAGTTTACTACACTAGCGACAGGTTATGCAACATGACTAAATACTAATTAGCAATAATCGCAAAATTACTAGTACTTGATTAATTGGATTTAAATTAAACTCCAGCTGTTGCTTTAGAATCATAGATTCCCTTCAGTGCAGAAGGAGGCCATTTGGCCAATCGAGTGTGCACCGACTCTCCGACCAAGCATCCCACCCAGGCCCTATCCCCGTAACACCGTGTATTTACCCCACTAATCCCCTCCAGCCTACATATCTTGGGACACTAAGGAACAATTTAGCATGGCCAACCCACCTAACCTGCACATCTTTGGACTGCGGGAGGAAACCAGAGCATCCGGAGGAAACCAACGCAGACACGGGGAGAATGTGCAAACTCCACACAGGAAGCAAGGCTGGAATCGAACCCGGGTCCCTGGCACTGTGAGGTAGCAGTGCTAACCGCTGTGCCACCATTAAGTTGCTATGTAGCTAAATAAGCAAAGCTTCTGGAATAAGATAGTTGAACTAATGGCACAAATATAGATAAATGGTTAATATCTAATTGCAGAGACATGGTTACAAGGTGACAAAGGTTAGGAAATAAGTACTCCAGGGTACACAACATTTCAAAAAGACAGAGTAGAAAAGGAGGAGGGGTAGCCCTGATAATAAAGGATGACATTGGGACATCAGTGAGAAAGGATCTTGGCTCAGAAGATGAAGAGGTAGAATCAGGATGGGTGAACATAAGGAATGTCAAAGGTCAGAAAACACTAATGGGAGTAGTTTATGGACCGTCTAATAGTCGTTATACTATTGCACAGAGCAGTAAATAACAAATTATTGGAGCTTGTAATAAAGACAATATAATCATTATGGGGGACTTTAATCTTCATATAGACTGGACTAATCAATGTGGCAAACGTGGTTTGGAAGATACATTTGTAGAATGGTTATATGACATATTCCCGGAGCATTATGTTGTAAAGCCAACTAGGAATAAAGCTATTTTAGAGCTAATATTCTGAAATGAGGCAGGGGAGATTTGTAGGTGACACAAAGGTAGGTAGGAAAGTATGTTGTGAAGTGGACATACGGGATTGCAGACACATATAGAAAGGTTGAGTGAGCTGAGTATAATGTGGGAAAATGTGTAATTGTTCACTTTGGCAGGAAGAATGATAAAACAGAGTATTAATTAAACAGAGAATGGCTGCAGAAGTCCGAGGTGCAGAGGGATCTAGGCGTTCTAGTGCATGAGTCACAACATGTCAGTACAGCAAGTAATTAAGAAGGCGAATGGGATGTCCTCTTTTAGAGTCATAGAATCATACAGTACAGAAGGGGGCCATTCAGCCCATCGAACCTGCACCAACAACAATCCCACCTAGGCCCCATCCCTGTAACCTCATGTATTTATCCTTCTAATCCCCTGACACTAAAAGGCAATTTAGCAAGGCCAATCTACCTAACCCACACATCTTTGGACTGTGGGAGGAAACCGGAGCACCCGGGGGAAACCCATTCAGATGCGGGGATAACGTGCAAACCCCACACAGACAGTGACTCGAGGCCGGAATTGAACCCGGGTTCCTGGTGCTGTGAGGCAGCAGTGCTAACCACTGTGCCACCGTGCCGTCCCACTTACAATGAGAGGAATTTGATATAAAAGTAAGAATGCTATGTTTCAGTTGTACAGAGCAGTAGTAGGACCACATCTCGAATATTGTGTGCCTTTTGGTCTCCTTATTTAAGGAAGGATGTAAATGCATTTTTAATTTTTAAAAATTCAATCACGGCATTGCTGGCTGGGCCAGCATTTATTGCCTATCCTTTGAACTCAGTGGCAGGCCATTTTAGAGGACATTTAAGAGTCAACCACATTGCCCTGGAACTAGAGTCATGAAGGCCAGACCAGGTAAGGATGGCTGATTTCCTTTCCAGGTGGGTTTTTACGAAAATCGACAATGGTTTCATGGTCATGACTAGATTCTTAATTCCAGATTTTTATTGAATTCAAATTTCATCATCAGTGGTGGGATTCGAACCCTGGTCCCCAAAGCTTTACCCTGGATCTCTGGATTACTGGTCCAGTGACAATAGCACTGTGGCCCTGCTTCCCTAGGAGAGTAAACCTTTGAGGAGGTTTACTAGATTGATAATTGGAACGATTGGGTTGTCTGAAGAGGAAAGGTTAGACAGACTGGACTTGTTTCCACTGCAGTTTAAAAGAGTGAGGGGTGACTTGATTGAAGTATATAAGATGCTGAACAGTCTTGAGAAGGATGTTTCCTCTTGTTGTGAGTCCAGAACTTTGGGGACACTGTTTTAGAATTAAAATTTTCGCCCTTTTTGGACAGAGATGAGGAGAATTTGTTTTCCCCAGAGTGCTATGTGACTTTGGAACTCTCTGCCACAGCACAATAAGGTGGGGTCATGGAATAATTTTAATGTGGAGCTGGATAGATTATTGTTAGGCAGGGGAATCAAGGGTTAGATGGGAATGCAGAACTTGAAACACAGGCAGATCAGCCATGAGATTATCAAATGGTGGAGCAGGCTCAAGGGGCTGAATGGCCAACGTCTACTCCTATTTTGTAGGCTGCATGTTCATTTGAAAAACAAAAAATCAGCAAAATTCATCCATGCTTTACTAAGTATGTTCAGGATAGTGTTAGACTAAACAAGAGGCTTTTAATGTTGTAAGAATAGGAGTCAGTCTGAGGATTAGGAATGTTTTAGACACCAATAAAGGACCATCAAAAATGATAAAAATAATAGAATATGAGAGCAAACTAGCCAGGAGGATAAGAACAGATCATAAGAATGTTTATAAGAGGAAGATGTGACTAGTGCGGTTGACGGAGGGGAACCGGTGGATGTGGTGTTTTTGGATTTCCAAAAGGCGTTCGATAAGGTGCCTCACAAAAGGTTGCTGCGGAAGATTGGGGCACACGGAGTTGGGGGTAGGGTGTTAGCGTGGATTGGGGATTGGCTATCCAACAGGAAGCAGAGAGTTGGAATAAATGGGTGCTTTTCTGGTTGGCAGGTGGTGACTAGTGGCGTGCCGCAGGGATCGGTACTGGGGCCTCAACTGTTTACTATTTACATAGATGATCTGGAGGAGGGGACTGAGTGTAGGGTAACAAAGTTTGCTGACGACACGAAGATAAGTGGGAAAGTGAATTGCGTGGCGGAAGCGGAAGGTCTGCAGAGAGATTTGGATAGGCTGAGTGAGTGGGCGAGGATCTGGCAGATGGAGTATAACGTTGGCAAATGTGAGGCTATTCACTTTGGAAGAAATAATAGCAAATTGGATTATTATTTAAATGGAAAAAAATTACAACATCCTACTGTGCAAAGGGACCTGGGAGTCCTTGTGCAGGAGTCGCAAAAACTCAGTCTGCAGGTACAACAGGTGGTCAAGAAGGCAAATGGGATGTTGGCATTTATCGCGAGGGGGATAGAATATAAAAGCAGAGAAGTCTTGCTGCATCTGTACAAGGCATTGGTGAGGCCGCAGCTGGAATACTGTGTGCAGTTTTGGTCCCCTTATTTGCGAAAGGATATATTGGCCTTGGAGGGAGTGCAGAGAAGGTTCACCAGGTTGATACCGGAGATGAGGGGTGTAGATTATGAGGAGAGATTGAGCAGATTAGGTTTGTACTCGTTGGAGTTTAGAAGGCTGAGGGGTGATCTTATAGAGGCATATAAGATAATGAAGGGGCTGGATAGGGTAGAAGTGGAGAGATTCTTTCCACTTAGAAAGGAAACCAGAACTAGAGGGCACAGCCTCAAAACAAAGGGGGGTTAGTTTAGGACAGAGTTGAGGAGGAACTTCTTCTCTCAGAGGGTGGTGAATCTCTGGAATTCTCTGTCTACTGAAGTGGTGGAGGCTACCTTGTTGCATATGTTTAAGTCACGGATAGATGGATTTCTGATCGGTAGGGGAATTAAGGGTTATGGGGAGCAGGTGGGTAAGTGGAACTGATTCACTACAGATCAGCCATGATCTTATTGAATGTCGGGGCAGGCTCGAGGGGCTAGATGGCCTACACCTGCTCCTATTTCTTATGTTCTTATGTTCTTATACGGACATAAAAAGGAAGAGAGTAGCTATAGTAAATGTAGATTTGTTAGAAGCAGAGTCAGGAGAAATTATCATGGGAAATGAGGAAATGGCAGAATTCTCTCATCTCACCCATGGTGGATCTTGTAACTATATTCTGTAGTAATGAGGGCCAGAAAAGAAGGTCCATAGAGTAATTGATATTATTTGATATTAAGCATCTTCCAAAGGTTTAATTTTAATGGGTGATGTTAGGGCAGGAGAGCTCAAAGTCATGGTGTGCTCGTTATGCTCCATGTGGGAAGTCAGGAACATTTCCAGTTCCCCGAATAATCATGTGTGCAGGAAGTGTCTCCAGCTGCAGCTCCTGGAAGCCCACGTTTCAATGCTGGAGCGGCAGGTGAGGACACTGTGGAGCATCTGCGAGGCGGAGGGCATCATGGATAGCACATATAGGGAGTTGGTCACACCGCAGGCTCAGACTCCCCAGGCAGGAAAGGAATGGGTGACCACCAGGCAGAGGAAGAGATCTAGGCAGGCAGTGCAGGAATCTCCTGTGGCTATTCCCCTGCAAAACAGATATATCTCTTCGATTACTTTGAATGGCCTCTAAAGGGAAAGCAGAAACAGCCAAATCCATTGCAGTTGGCTCTGCTGCATCGGGGAGGATTGAAAAGTATGGGAATGAAATCATTATAGGGGACTCAATGGCCAAGGGAATAGTTAGGCATTTCTGTGGCTGCAAATGAGACTCCACAATGGTATATTGTCTCCCTGGTGCGCATCAAGGATGCCTTGAAGCAGTTATAGGACATTTTGAAGGGGAAGGGTGAACAGCCAGTGGTCATGATACACATTGGTAAAGACATTATGCTTCTGTTCTGATGGGTGGGGTTGTTACTAGTAAATGCGTATTTGAATAGAATGTTCTTTCTTATGCAGCACTTCCTGTAACTACTCATTTTTGATTGAATCAGGTGATGTGTGCTTCAGTCTCGTTTGAAATCACATCTACCTGATGCAATAGTAAAACTGTATAAAAGGGGTCAGCCTTGTTACTCCGGGCGCTTTTTGCTAACTGACTTCCAGCACTGAGTGGAAGTTAAGTAGCAAAGGTTAGCCAGCCTACATATGTAGGGCAAATAAAGAACTTTGATTCTGACAACGGTTGGTGTTTGCCTTTGTATCAAGGACGGAAGAGTCTCGTGAAAAACCAACATAACAGCGGGAGTTGTCTATGATAGATTGGGGAACATTACTTAAAGGGGTGGCAGTGGATAGGCAAACATTCAAAGAGCACATGGGTGAGCTGCAACAATTATTTATTCCTATCTGGCACAAAAGTAAAATGGGAAAGGTAGCAAAACAAGGGAAATTAGAGATAGTATTAGATCCAAGGAAGAGGCATACAAATTGTCCAGAAAAAACCAATAGGCTACAAGATTGGGAACAGTATAGAATTCAGCAAAGGAGGGCCAAGGGATTGATTAAAAGGAAAATAGAGCACGGGAGCAAGTTTACAGGGAACATAAAAAATGACTGCAAATGTTTCTATAGGTATATGAAGAGAAAAAGATTGGTGAAGACAAATGTAGGTCCCTTACAGTCAGAAACTGAGGAATTTATAATGGGAAACAAATGGCTAACCAACTAAATACATACTTTGGTTTTGTCTTCACAAAGGAGTACTTAAGGAAATGGCCCTGGAAATAATGGATGCATTGGTGGTCATCTTCCAAGATTCTATAGACTCTGGAACAGTTTCTACGGATTGGAGGGTAGCTGATGTAACCCACTATTTAAAAAGGGAGGTAGAGAGAAAGCAGGGAATTTTAGACCAGTGAGCCTGACGGCAGTCGTGGGGAAAATTCTAGCATCCATTCTCAAAGATTTTATAGCAGAGCACTTGGAACATAAGAACATAAGAAATAGGAGCAGGAGTAGGCCATCTAGCCCCTCAAGCCTGCTCCGCCATTCAATAAGATCATGGCTGATCTGATAGTGGGTTCAGTTCCACTTACCCGCCTGCTCCCCATAACCCTTAATGGTTAAAAATCTATCTATCTGTGACTTAAACACATTCAACGAGGTAGCCTCTACTGCTTCATTGGGCAGAGAATTCCAAAGATTCACTACCCTCTGGGAGAAGAAGTTCCTCCTCAACTCTGTTCTAAATTGACTCCCCCGTATTTTGAGGCTATGCCCCCTGGTTCTTGTTTCCATTGTAAGTGGAAATAACCTCGCTGCTTCTACCCTGTCTAGCCCCTTCATTATCTTATATGTCTCTATAAGATCTCCCCTCAACCTTCTAAACTCCAATGAGTACAGGCCCAGTCTACTCAATCTCTCCTCATAAGCTAACCCCCTCATCTCCGGAATCAACCTGGTGAACCTTCTTTGTACCCCCTCCAAAGCTAATATATCCTTTCTTAAATAAGGGGACCAAAATTGTACACAGTACTCTAGGTGCGGCCTCACCGGTACCCTGTACAGTTGCAGCATGACCTCCCTGCTTTTATACTCCATCCCTCTCGCGATAAAGGCCAACATTCCATTTGCCTTCTTGATTACTTGCTGCACCTGCAAACTGAGTTTTTGTGATTCATGCACAATGACCCCCAGGTCCCTCTGCACAGTAGCATGCTGTAATTTTTCACAGTTTAAATAATAGTCCATTTTACTATTATTCCTTCCAAAGTGGATAACCTCACACTTACCAACGTTATACTCCATCTGCCAGATCCTTGCCCACTCACTTAGCCTATCCAAATCTCTCTGCAGACTCTCTGTGTCCTCCACGCAATTTGCTTTCCCACTCATCTTTGTGTCATCCGCAAACTTTGTTACCCTACACTCGGTCCCCTCCTCCAGATCGTCTATGTATATGGTAAATAGTTGAGGCCCCAGCACCGATCCCTGCGGCATGCCACTAGTCACTGATTGCCAACCGGAAAAACACCCATTTATTCCGACTCTCTGCTTTCTGTTAGATAGCCAATCCTCAATCCACGCTAAAACTTTACCCCCAACTCCGTGTACCTTTATCTTATGCATCAACCTTTTGTGAGGCACCTTATCGAATGCCTTCTGGAAATCTAAATACAACACATTCACCGGTTCCCCTCTGTCAACCGCACTCGTTATATCCTCAAAAAATTCCAGTAAATTAGTCAAACATGACTTTCCCTTCATGAATCCATGCTGGGTCTGCTTGATTGAACCATTCTTTTCCAGGTGTCCTGCTATTTCTTCCTTCATGATAGATTCCAGCATTTTCCCAACTACGGATGTTAAGCTAACCGGCCTGTCGTTACCTGCCTTTTGTCTACCTCCTTTTTTAAACAGTGGCGTTACATTAGCTGTTTTCCAATCAGCTGGCACCTCCCCAGAGTCCAGTGAATTTTAATAAATTACAACTAATGCATTTGCTATTACTTCTGCCATTTCTTTTAGTACCTGGGATGCATTCCATCCGGACCAGGGGACTTTGTCTACCTTTAGTCCCATTAGCCTACCCAGCTCTACCTCTTTAGTAATAGTGATCGTTTTAAGGTCCTCACCCCCTACAGTCTCATGACCGTCAATTATTGGTATGCTATTTGTGTCCTCCACTGTGAAGACCGACACAAAAAACTTGTTTAAGGCCTCGGCCATTTCCTCGTTTCCTATTATTAAATCCCCCTTCTCATCTTCTAAGGGACCAACATTTACTTTAGCCATTCTTTTCCGTTTTATATATTTGTAAAAACTTTTACTATCAGTTTTTATATTTTGTGCTAGTTTACTTTCATAATCTATCTTTCCTTTCT
This sequence comes from Mustelus asterias, assembly GCF_964213995.1. Lineage (NCBI taxonomy): Eukaryota > Metazoa > Chordata > Chondrichthyes > Carcharhiniformes > Triakidae > Mustelus > Mustelus asterias. The sequence goes on along the minus strand of NC_135808.1, from coordinate 118,452,585 downwards.
TTATTGCTTTCTTAGTAGTTCTTTATTGTTTTTTAAAGCCTTCCCAATCTTCTAGTTCCCCACTAATTTTGGCCACTCTGTATGCATTGGTTTTTAATTTGACACTCTCCTTTATTTCCTTAGTTATCCATGGCTGGTTATCCCTTTTCTTACATTCCTTCTTTTTCACTGGAATATATTTTTGCTGAGCACTGAGAAAAATCTCCTTAAAAATCCTCCACTGTTCCTCAACTGTCCCACCAATTAGTCTGTGTTCCCAGTCTACATTAGCCAACTCTGCCCTCATCCTATTGTAATCCCCCTTGTTCAAGCAGAGGACACTGGTTTGGGACCCTACTTTCTCACCCTCCATCTGTATTAGAAATTCAACCATATTGTGATCATTCATTCCAAGAGGATCCCTCACAAGGAGATCATTAATTTTACCTGTCTCATTACACAAGACCAGATCCAAGATAGCTTGCTCCCTCGTAGGTTCTGTAACATACTGTTCGAGGAAACTATCGCGACAGCATTCGAAGAACTCTTCCTCAAGTCCACCACGTCCGACTTGAGTTGACCAATCAATATGGAAGTTAAAATCCCCCATGATTATTGTTGTTCCATTTTTACATGCATCTGTTATTTGTTTGTTTATAGCCCGCCCCACCTTGAAATTATTATTTGGGTGCCCATAGACTACGCCCACCAGTGACTTTTTCCCCTTACTATTCCTTATCTCCACCCACATTGATTCCACATTTTGCTCCTTAGAGCCTATATCGCCTCTCACTACTGCCCTGATGTTATCCTTAATTAACAGAGCTACCCCACCTCCTTTTCCTTCCTGTCTATCCTTCCGAATTGTCCGAATTCCAAAATGAAAACAATGGTAGAAACGGACAGGGTCAGCATGGGTTTGTGAAAGGGAAATTATGCTTGACAAATCTACTGGAATTCTTCGAGGATGTAACTAGTAGAGTTGGTGAAGGGGAGCCAGCAGATGTGGTTTATTTGGACTTTCAGAAGGCTTTTGACAAAGTTCCACATAAGAGATTAGTGTGTAAAATTAAAGCGCATGAGATTAACATATTGATATGGATAGAAAACTGGTTGTTAAACAGGAAACAAACAGCAGGAATAAATGGGCCTTTTTCTTAAAGGCAGGTAGTGATTAGTGGAGTACTGCAAGTATCAGTGCTAGGACCTCAGCTATTCACAATATATATTAATGATTTAGATGAGGGAACTAAATGTAATAGCTCCAAACTTGCAGATGACACAAAGCTGGGTGGGTGAGCTGTAAGGAGGATGCAGAGATCCTTCAGTGTGATTTGGACAAACTGTGTGAGTGGATAAATGCATGACAGATGCAGTATAATGTGGATAAATGTGAGGTTATCCACTTTGGTAGCAATAATAGGAAGGCAGATTATTATCTGAATGGCTATAAATTGTGAGAGGGGAATCATAGAAATCATAGAAACCCTACAGCACAGAAAGAGGCCATTCGGCCCATTGAGTCTGCACCGACCACAATCCCACCCAGGCCCTACCCCCATATCCCTACATATTTTACCCGCTAATCCCTCTAATCTACGCATCCCAGGTCACTAAGGGGCAATTTTTTGGCATGGCCAATCAACCTAACCCGCACATCTTTGGACTGTGCAATGAGACCTGGCTGTCCCCGTACACCAGTTGCTGAAGGTAAACATGCAGGTGCAGCAGAAGGCAAATGGTATGTTGGCCTCCATAGCAAGAGGATTCAAGTATAGGAGATGTCTTGCTGCATTATACAGGGCCTTGGTGAGACCATACCTGAAGTATTGTGTGCAGTTTTATTTCCCTTGTCTGAGGAAGGATGTTCTTGCTATAGAGGGAGTTCAGCGAAGATTTACCAGACTGATTCCTGGGATGGTGGGACTGACATATGAGGAGAAATTGAGTTGGTTAGGATCATATTCACTGGAGTTCAGAAGAATGAAGGGGGGGGGGGGTGGATCGCATAGAAACCTATAAAATTCTAGTGGGGCTAGATACGGTATATGCAAGAAGGATGTTCCCGATGGTGGGAGTCTCCAAAACCAGGGGTTGCAGTCTAAAGATATGGGTAAGCCTTTTAGGACTGAGATGAGGAGAAATTTCTTCCATCAGAGAGTGGTAAGGCTGTGGAATTCTCTACCAGAGAAAGCAATTGAGGCCAAAACATTGTTTTCAAGAAGGGGTTAGATATATTTCTTGGAATGAAAGGGATCAAAGAAGATGGGGGAAAGCAGGATCAGGCTATTGATTTGGATGATCAGCCATGATTATGATGAATAGGACGTAACAGGCTCAAAGGGCTGGATAGCCTACTCCTGCGTGTATTTTTTCTATGTAATCCTATACTCCCTTGTAGATCAAATATTTGACTGACGTACCCCTGAATGTGTTCAATCAGCCTTCACTACTTTCTGGTGAAGAGAATTCTGAAGATTAATAACCCTCCTTAAAGATGAAATTCTTCCTTATCTCCATCTTCAATGGGAGACCCCTTACTTTGAAACTGCGCCCCTGGTTCCAGATTCCCCCAACAAGTGAAACATTCTCTTAGTATCTACCCTGACAAATCCCCTCTAAATCTTATGTCAATAAGATGACTTGTTATTCTTCTTGAGTATTGGCCCAACCTGCTCAACCTTTCTTCATAAGACCTTTGTCCTTTGTAAAAATATTCTCATTTGAGGTTCTCAACAGCTTCACTTCTTCATCTGAGCTACTTCAGCCCATGGGCCTTGGCACCGGCAGTTCAGGTTGAGGGTCTTGGAGGTGGCTGGTGTTGGAGGCCAGGTGACTCCACTCACCAACATGAGGGTGGGCTCAGACAGGCATCAGTCAGCAGCAGAGGTGGCATTGCCAGGCACAAGGTCAGTACTGGGGTTTAAGACACAGTGATGCACCCATGGGCGGGAGCCCACTGCTGGAAAGAAAGAGAGACGATGACGATAGGACAAGAGAGTGTTGGGGCAAAATTTCTGAGGGGGCAGCTCACAATTCCATTCACCGCACCTGCCACCACAGGGGCCATGACCCACTGTTTGGGAACCACCGCCATACATCATTCTTGCAATCTCTGTTTAGGCTGCAATGGTGCTTCCCTTAATTGGGGGATTTTCTTTCCTTCAAACAGGAGTGTGCTTCTGTAGAAGACCTTCTGAAATCTGACCTCTCAAGGATCAATTCTCTTTTATTCCGTTTAATAGAGTGATTTCTCCCCTTCAGCAGTATGGCAGCTTCAAAGGTAACAACTATCCTTAAAGAACTGTTGTTCCAGGATATCCACCTCCTTGATCTTGGTGCACTCACTCCTTGGACCTGTGCTGTGAGGACTGCCAGATTAAATTGATAACTTTGATGACTTCAAGGAATGAAATAGGAGCAATCCTAACAAAGTCAGTGTGTAGGACCACATGATGGGTTTGATTTCACCAAGCAATAGTTGAATGGCAGCACAGCACTTTGTACTCCGGAATAATGACCAAATTTCACTTTCTCAGGTCGGGGGGGAGTGGAGTGCCAGTTGAAGGCAAGTTGCCTCTTCACAAGGATGGAGAATTGGAGGCTGTTCCAACATTACCATCTTCACAAACCTCCAATCAACATGATATGCAGGGAGCCTGAGGTTCCTCATCCTCTACTGCAGAGGGAAGTGAGCACTAGAAGCCACTGATTTCCCGCGAATCAAATCTGGTGTATATATGGTCATCAAAGGGAGAACTGCTGCACCTTTCTAATGGGGCAGATATAAGCCAGGTTATAGTCCCCTGACGGAGCATTCTTTCTCAGAGATGGTCAAATATTAACACAAAAATGTCTTAGACATGACAAAGCTTTGCAGTGCTGTGAATTCAGGCCAGTTAAGGCTAAGTAATGGCCATGATAAAATCTAGAGAGTCATCACATTGGAACCAATATTGGGAACGGAAGCTCAAAATTGCTGGGTGGCCACAGAACCAAGTTTTTTTCTATTCATTCATGGAACATGGGCATTGCTGGCTGACCAGCGTTTATTGCCCATCCCTGGTCGCCTTTAGACTGAATGGCTTGCTAGGCCATTTCAGAGTGCAGTTGAGAGTCAACCACATTGCTGTGGCTCTGGAGTCACATGTAGGCCAGACCAGTAAAGGACGGCAGATTTCCTTCCCTAAAGAACCAGATGGGATTTTCCGACAATGGACAATGGTTTCATGGTCATCAGTAGATGTTCTTAATTCCAGATATTTTTATTGATTTCAAATTCCATAATCTGCCGTGGTGGGATTTGAATCCAGCTCCCCAGAACATTAGCTGAGTTTCTGGGTTAATAATCTAGCGATAATAACACTAGGCCATCGCCACCATTTAATATGGGAAGGCGATGAAAATAGCAAAGCTGCGGATGGGCAAACGCAAAAAACATGACGTGAATGGGAGGCCAACCACTGAATACAGACCTCCCTTCTCTTCTAGTTGCTGTTGTTCTTAGAAACTAATTACCTCCTTGTTGTGGAAAGCAAGCAAGAGGAACTCAGCAGCAGAAAATCAATAGCTGTGTTGTAATAGCTCCATCTACAGTTCAGGCACTGTCAAACTCCACTCGACTGAATCAGACTAATCCTAATAAGGTTTACTTTTCCTTCGAGCAATTATGTACCTGTGCTGATGTGTATATATAATTACATGGTTGCTGTGGCAAAACGATGAAGAAGGAGGAGAAGAGTATTCATGTCCTTAAAAGTTAAAGGCAGCTTTACAACACTTGGAAAGTCAGATTATGTGTTCTGCATGTTAAAGTCTCCGGCTGCATTATCTGTCTTTGTATTGCAGGTAATTCCAGCAGTTACCAGTATATAATCCTTGTGAGGAGGGCATGGTACTTGCCATGTTCCGGTTTTCTTTTCTGTGCACATTCCTCATCTTTTTCTGACCCTGAATGTTAATCACAGCAAATCTCCAGGATTCCCATTCAATATTACCATCCACGTTACTTGACCCTGACATTTTTTGTTCCATTCTGCAAGTAACACTCACGTGATCCTAAAAGCTCCGGCGTTGCATTCACCAAGGTTATTCAGCACATAGTTAATCTGCTCTGCCAGTTCCCATTGTCCAACCCAAGGCCATTTTTCTTCTTCTGTCTACATGTCTGCACACAGAAGCTTCATCTGCAACTGTCATCACGTTTCCCAGGCTTAGGAGATTAGAAATGTCCTTTTCTTTTCTTCATTTTGGATCAGTTGATGTGTGTGGGCAGGGGTGGGGCGGGGGGCGGGGGGGCGGGGGGGGGGGGCGTTGGTATGTCAGTCGAAATCTCTTGGGGATAAACTTCTGTCAACCTTAGGGGCCCGGAGTATTTAAGTGAAGATGTGGAGATGCCGGCGTTGGACTGGGGTAAACACAGTAAGAAGTTTAACAACACCAGGTTAAAGTCCAACAGGTTTATTTGGTAGCAAAAGCCACACAAGCTTTCGAAGCTCTAAGCCCCTTCTTCAGGTGAGTGGGAATTCTGTTCACAAACAGAGCTTATAAAGACACAGACTCAATTTACATGAATAATGGTTGGAATGCGAATACTTACAACTAATCAAGTCTTTAAGAAACAAAACAATGGGAGTGGAGAGAGCATCAAGACAGGCTAAAAAGATGTGTATTGTCTCCAGACAAGACAGCCAGTGAAACTCTGCAGGTCCACGCAACTGTGGGAGTTACAAATAGTGTGACATGAACCCAATATCCCGGTTGAGGCCGTCCTCGTGTGTGCGGAACTTGGCTATCAGTTTCTGCTCAGCGACTCTGCGCTGTCGTGTGTCGCGAAGGCCGCCTTGGAGAACGCTTACCCGAATATCAGAGGCCGAATGCCCGTGACCGCTGAAGTGCTCCCCAACAGGAAGAGAACAGTCTTGCCTGGTGATTGTCGAGCGGTGTTCATTCATCCGTTGTCGCAGCGTCTGCATAGTTTCCCCAATGTACCATGCCTCGGGACATCCTTTCTTGCAGCGTTCCAACCATTATTCATGTAAATTGAGTCTGTGTCTTTATAAGCTCTGTTTGTGAACAGAATTCCCACTCACCTGAAGAAGGGGCTTAGAGCTTCGAAAGCTTGTGTGGCTTTTGCTACCAAATAAACCTGTTGGACTTTAACCTGGTGTTGTTAAACTTCTTACTGTATTTAAGTGAAACCAGGACACATGGAGCTAGGAGCACATTCCAGCCAAGAAGGTATGTGAGGACCGAGTAGACAGCCAATTTTTGTGTGAGAATTTAGGTTTTGTGCATGGATGGTTTGTGTGTGTGTGTTAGCATTGTGGTGCAAAGTGATTTAGAATCATAAAAGTCTTACAGCGCAGAAAGACGCCATTCGGCCTAACATGCCCATGCTGGTTCTTTGTAAGAGCTATCCAATTTAGTTTTGCACCCCTGATTTTCCTCAATAATACAGTAAATCTTTGAGACCGCGTCCAAATGTCTTTCGAAAGTTCAGACGTAATCTGCTTCCACCACCTCTTCCAGGGCCTGCATTCCAGATCTAAACAATGCTGCTGTGTAGAAAAAAAAACTCCTAATTTCCCCTTCTATTTTTCTATTCAATTATTTGAAAACTTTCCCCCAAAGAAATTGTGGATATAGTTAGCTTTAAAAATAAGATGTCCCTTTAGAAGGGGTCATTCATCACATCATCAGCTGTGTTTAATGGCACTCTACCTCACGCACTAGCCCTGCTCAATGTTTACCAATTTTCAAACCTCCTGTCCCTAAACAATGTTTTTTTTAACAAAATTTTCTGCTTGACAAGAATGAAATGTGCAGAAGTTAACATATAAGTCACTAACAAAGGACAAAGAACAAAGAACAGTACAGCACAGGAACAGGCCCTTCGGCCCTCCAAGCCTATGCCAATCATGATGTCTGCCTAAACTAAAACCATATGCACTTACAGAGTCTATATCCTTCCATTCCCATCCTATTCATATATTCATCTAGATGCCCCTAAATGCCGCTATCGTGCCTGCTCCCACCACCTCCCCAGGCAATCTCATTAAAATACCTTGCTTGGGTCTGATACAAACTTTTGGGGTGGGGTCTGCATTTTTTTATTCATTCATAGGGTGCGGGCATTGTTGACAAGGACAGCATTTATTGTTCATCCCTAAACTGTCCATGGAAGGTTTTTGGGTTTTGAAATGCAATCATGACTCAGTGGCTTGCCATAGTCAAGTGATTTCTTCCATGAGGGAATGTCTGGGGGCAACCAAGATACATTCAACACAATAAAGACTTACTATGGTGAAACACTAAAGAAGCACAGCTGTCAGAAGAAATGGGGTTTAGAAGTGGAGATAGAACAGACTTTTAAATCCTACAAATGATGTAGAGAACATACCCAGAACCCAGACAAATGGAAACATTCTAACCTGCAAAAAAGCTGCTGAGAAAAAGACAAAGGAAAAGCAAACACTGACTGAAGGCTCCAAGAAAATACTGGGTGAGTGAACACATTAAACTTTGTAAACTTTCCAATCCCAACTCCAGTAGAAATAAATGGCGATAAATGGCAGAATTGGCAGTTTTTCCATTTACAATGGCAGAACTATGAGATTGCAATAGACTCAGTTAACAATCCTGAACCAATATGAATAGCCACACTCCTAACACTGCTGAGGTGGGACTGTTGCAAAGTGTAAACTACTCCAAATTCAACCGATGGACAAAAAAATAGAGCTTTTGGAAGTCTTGAACGAATGCTTTGAACCCCAAATGAATGATGCATATGAATGCTATGTATTCAACACTAGAGCACAAGGTGCACAAGAGGCTATTGATCAATACATGACTGCAGCAATACAGCTTGAAGAAACATGTGAATTTGGACAGTTAAAAGATGGTCTGATTAAAGATTGATTTGTCTTAGGCATGCAAAATCCCTCGGTGAGAGCATGTCTACTGAAAGATGAGAAACTGACACCAGAGAAAGCGATACGTGTGTGCTGAAATGTGAAAGTTGTGAAATGTCAGCTTGACCTCACGTATGGCAGAGCAAACCAGGAGATACATGATGCCAAGAGACATTCCAGACCAAAAGAGCAATTGCAGACAAAGGGCAGGGTGAAAATACTGTGCGCAACATCATACAAAGACAAAGAAGGATTGCCCAGCATGGGGAAAGCAGTGTTTTAACTGCAAGAAGCAAAATCATTTCACACAAGTGTTTAGCAAGAATGAAACAGCATAAACCTATACAGATGACCACTGGAGAGATATCAGCAGAAGGGTCTGATGAAGAACCATACAAGAGGTTGGTTCAGTCAAGTGTACAGGAGGTAAATACAAAGCACGAATAGAAGAAGGCCTTTGGCCCCTTCAACCTGCTTTACCAATCAATAAGGTCATGGCTGATCTGTTTGTGTTTCAAGTTCCACATTCCTACTTACCCTTGATGACCTTTGATCCCCTTGCCTAACAAGAATCTATCTACCTCTGCCTTAAAAGTATTCATAGACCCCACCCCTTCCGCCCACTGAGGTAAAGAGTTCCAAAGTCACACAACCCTCTGAGAGAAAACAATTCTCCTAATCTCTGCCTTATAAGAGCAACTACTCATTTTAAAACAGCGACCCCTAGTTCTGGGCTCACCCACAAGAGGAAACATCCTTTCCACATCAATCTTGTCAGGCCCTTTCAGGATTTTATATACTTCAATCAAGTCACCCCTCATTCTTCCAAATTTCAGCAGTAACAGTCTGTTTCACCTTTCCTCATGAAACAATCCGCCCATTTCATAGAAACCCTACAGTGCAGAAAGAGGCCATTTGGCCCATCGAGTCTGCACCCACCACAATCCCACCCAGGCCCTACCCCCATATCCCTACATATTTACCTGCTAATCCCTCTAACCTATGCATCTCAGGACACTAAGGGGCAATTTTGCATGGCCAATCGACCTAACCCGCACATCTTTGGACTGTGGGAGGAAACCGGAGCAGCCGGAGGAAACCCACGCAGACACAAGGAGAATGTGCACACAGACAGTGACCCGAGCCGGGAATCGAACCCAGATCCTTGGAGCTGTGAAGCAGCAGTGCTAACCACTGTGCTACCGTGCCGCCCGTGACTGCGGAGGGAGAGTATCAAGCGACAGAAAATGTCAGATAGACACTGGTGAATCTGACAACATGGTGACCTCACAAACCTGTGCGAAGTTACACATCATGGCAATCTGAAAATTAAACCCTTGAAAGTGAGGTTGAGGCTATACGCAGCTCGATACTGATAACGAGTGGGCAAATTAGTCTGAGAGCCCAATGCAATGGTGACCTATCTACACTAGTGCCTGTATTCACCGATGCCCACTAAGTATCTACAGTTTCTTAATCTTCCTGACCCTCCCAGTGTGTCTAAGTGTATCCCCTGAGTCCGCAGCTGAGGTCGAGGCAGCCTGCTGACTTCCACACTCTTTTGCCTGAGATGACCTTAGCGGGTGTCCCGTGGGGGTGCCGGGACCTTGAGGGTCCAGGCCTGCACAGATATTTGACTGCTGCCCTCTTCAGTGTCAGGGGCTGAGGGTGTGTCGCTCACATGGAGGAGGGTGTCCAATGGGCTGGAGAAGCCCAGGGTCCCCTGACAGGAGGGTCCCAGGCTGTACTCCTGTTCTTTCCTGCTGCATGGTACGGACATCTCCTGCCATGGACTGCACGTTCCTGTACTAAGTTTGCCAGTGAGAACATCAATCTCGCAGCGTTGGCCTTGTCGTGCTGAAGTGATAACTCCATCTCCTCGGATAGAAGGCGATGGGAGTCCTCCAATCGGCCTAGCACTCTGAGGAGGGCTTCCTGCTACTCGCAACTCTGCCTTTGCAGCTCCAGCAGCTTTGGGATGAGCAGGCCCACGGGTACGTCATCAGTCAGGAGCCCAGCAGAGTCCTGAGCTCCAACATTCTTCCGAGCACTGGTTCCCTGGGACGTCCCTGCCTCTGCCTGCTGTGGACCTTCAGCTGTGAGGTGCTCACCAGTGAGTGACCCAGAAGCCTGTATACTTAGTGAACCCACCGAGGTGTGAGTATCTGCGCTGGTGTGGAGTGCGGGTGACAACTGTGACACCCCTTCAAAGGTGAAGTCACCCTCTGAGCTGGGGAGCAGTTTATATGGAGCTCCCCTGTGCTTGCAGCTGTTACATTTGATTTGATTTGATTTATTATTGTCATATGTATTAACATAGTGAGAAATATTGTTTTTTGCTCGCTATACAGAGAGAGCATACCGTTCATAGAGAGGGAAACAAGAGAGTGCAGAATGTAGTGTTACAGTCATAGCTAGGGTGCAGAGAAAGATCAACTTAATGCAAGATAGGTCCGTTCAAAAGTCTGACAGCAGCAGGGAAGAAGCTGTTCTTGAGTCGGTTGGTACGTGACCTCAGACTCAGTTGTTCGGCAGTGGGTGAATCAAAGAGAACGCACCACTGGAGTGGCGTGAAACTCGTGGGAATAAAAATTAATACGAGTGAGCTGTAAGATTTGACCCAAAAACACGTCTGTGCCGTCGGCTGGAAACACTCTGGGGGTGGCTTAAAAATCGAATCCTACCTGACTCTGCCAGCGGGGGAGTGGGCAGGGCCTAAATTGCCCCAAAGCCAGTAGATATCAGCAGAGGGCGCAATTGTGCATGTGCATATCTCTGTGCTCTGTGAGCAGAGATCAGTCTTTGCCTCACCCAGCTATATCCAACTTTCGTGGCTGATTACCCCCAACCTCGCTACTGCGGGGCTCCGCAGATGATCGCCATCTCCCCCGACCTGGACCGATCACAGCCGAAACCACCACCCGCACCCCCCACTCCCCGGGCAGCCCGCCCCTCCCTCAGGCGCTGCCCTCCCCCAGGCTCTGTCCCTTTGGCACTGCCCCCCAGTGCCCATTGGTCAATGCCAGGGTGCCAGGCTGGCAGTGCCAGGGTACCTGGTGGGCAGTGCCAGGGTGCCAGTTTGGCAGTGCCAGGATGGCACTGCCCAAGGGGCACCCCCCCTGCCCTCGGCCTCCAGGAGAGGACCTCAATTGCCTCTGGTCCTATTGGCATAGTGGACAGTGAAGAAAGTTATCTCCAATTGCAACGGGATCTTGATCAATTGGGCCAGTGAGCTGACAAATGGCAGATGGAGTTTAATTTAGACAAATGCGAGGTGATGCATTTTGGTAGGTTGAACCAGGGCAGGACTTACACAGTTAATGGTAGGGCGTTGGGGAGAGTTACAGAACAAAGAGATCTAGGGGTACATGTTCATAGCTCCTTGAAAGTGGAGTCACAGGTGGACAGAGTGGTGAAGAAGGCATTCAGCATGCTTGGTTTCATCGGTCAGAAAATTGAATACAGGAGTTGGGACGTCTTGTTGAAGCTGTACAAGGCATTGGTAAGGCCACACTTGGAATACTGCGTGCAATTCTGGTCACCCTATTATAGAAAGGATATTATTAAACGAGAAAGAGTGCAGAAAAGATTTACTAGGATGCTACCGGGACTTGATGGATTGATTTATAAGGAGAGGCTGAATAGACTGGGACTTTTTTCTCTGGAGCGTAGGAGGCTGAGGGGTGACCTTATAGAGGTCTATAAAATAATGAGGGGCATAGACAAGATAGATAGTCAATATCTTTTCCCAAAGGTAAGGGGGTCTAAAACTAGAGGGCATAGGTTTAAGGTGAGAGGGGAGAGATACAAAAGTGTCCAGAGGGGTAATTTTTTCACACAGAGGGTGGCGAGTGTCTGGAACAAGCTGCCAGAGGTAGTAATAGAGGCGGGTACAATTTTATCTTTTAAAAAGCATTTAGATAGTTACATGGGTACGATGGGTATAGAGGGATATGGGCCAAATGCGGGTAATTGGGATTAGCTTAGGGGTTTTAAAAAAAAAGGGCAGCATAGACAAGTTGGGCCGAAGGGCCTGTTTCCATGCTGTAAACCTCTATGACTCTGAGTCTATGACTCTACTGGAGAGGCCATGACAACAGGATCCCATTGCTGGGGATCATACATGATCTTCACCGGAGAGAACCTTCACAGGCGAGGCCACAGAGGCAAGTGGGTCTGGACAATTCCATCCCGGGCTCACTTGTAATATTTAAATTCTATTTTAAATAGCATTTAAATATTGAGATCTGCCTCACACAGTTTTTGGGAGCGAGGCTGATCTTGCCAGATGTCTGGTGCCGGTAAGATTGCGAGAGGTGAGAAACCGGGCACAAACCTGAATGCTGCTGAATGGTTTGTGTGAGGGTGGCAAACACCGTTTGTGCCAATTTTCTGAATCCCGGCTTCATATTTGCCTCTTCCACTTGCCTTCAGGTTCATTTATTTTTAATTTGTTCTTGGGATAGGAGCATTGCTGGTGAGGCCATCATTTATTGCCCATCCCGAGTCATCTTCCTCCCCCAGCACTCTGGAAGCAAGAAGGAGGAAACCTTAAGTGATGTCCATGGTGGTTGGTAAATTGATGGAAAAGGTCCTTAGGGATGGGATTTATGACCATTTAGAAAGATGCGGATTAATCCGGGATAGTCAGCACGGATTTGTGAAGGGCAAATCGTGCCTCACAAATTTGATAGAATTTTTTGAGGAGGTAACTAGGTGTGTTGATGAAGGTAGGGCGGTTGATGTCATATACATGGATTTTAGTAAGGCGTTTGATAAGGTCCCCCATGGTCGGCTTATGATTAAAGTAAGGAGGTGTGGGATAGAGGGAAAGTTGGCCGATTGGATAGGTAACTGGCTATCTGATCGAAGACAGAGGGTGGTGGTGGATGGAAAATTTTCGGACTGGAGGCAGGTTGCTAGCGGAGTGCCGCAGGGATCGGTGCTTGGTCCTCTGCTCTTTGTGATTTTTATTAATGACTTAGAGGAGGGGGCTGAAGGGTGGATCAGTAAATTTTCTGATGACACCAAGATTGGTGGAGTAGTGGATGAGGTGGAGGGGTGTTGTAGGCTGCAAAGAGACATAGATAGGATGCAAAGCTGGGCTGAAAAATGGCAAATGGAGTTTAACCCTGATAAATGTGAGGCGATTCATTTTGGTAGGACTAATTTAAATGTGGATTACAGGGTCAAAGGTAGGGTTCTGAAGACTGTGGAGGAACAGAGAGATCTTGGGGTCCATATCCACAGATCTCTAAAGGTTGCCACTCAAGTGGATAGAGCTGTGAAGAAGGCATATAGTGTGTTAGCTTTTATTAACAGGGGGTTGGAGTTTAAGAGCCGTGGGGTTATGCTGCAACTGTACAGGACCTTGGTGAGACCGCATTTGGAATATTGTGTGCAGTTCTGGTCACCTCACTATAAGAAGGATGTGGAAGCGCTGGAAAGAGTGCAGAGGAGATTTACCAGGATGCTGCCTGGTTTGGAGTGTCGGTCTTATGAGGAAAGGTTGAGGGAGCTGGGGCTGTTCTCTCTGGAGCGGAGGAGATTGAGGGGAGACTTAATAGAGGTTTATAAAATGATGAAGGGGAAAGATCGAGTGAACGTTCAAAGACTATTTCCTCGGGTGGATGGAGCTATTACAAGGGGGCATAACTATAGGGTTCATGGTGGGAGATATAGGAAGGATATCAGAGGTAGGTTCTTCACGCAGAGAGTGGTTGGGGTGTGGAATGGACTGCCTGCAGTGATAGTGGAGTCAGACACTTTAGGAACATTTAAGCGGTTATTGGATAGGCACATGGAGCACACCAGGATGATAGGGAGTGGGATAGCTTGATCTTGGTTTCAGATGAAGGTCGGCACAACATCGTGGGCCGAAGGGCCTGTTCTGTGCTGTACTGTTCTATGTTCTATGTTCTATGGCTAAGGGAAGGACAGGACTGGCAGCTCAATGTTCCAGGGTTCAGATGCTCTAGGAAAGATAGAACAGGAGGTAAGAGAGGAGGGGGAGCTGCACTTTTGATTAAGGAAAACATCACAGCAGTGTTGAGATGGGATATATCTGAGGGTTCACCCACTGAGTCTACATGGATAGAATGAGAAATAAGAAGGGGGAAATCACTTTAATAGGGTTATACTAAAGGCCCCCAAATAGTCAGCAGGAAATTGAGGAGCAAATATGTAAGGAGATTACAGATAGCTCCAAGAAAAATAGGATGGTAATAGGAGGGGATTTTAACTTTCCCAACATTGATAGTAACTTTCCCATACATAGTATTAGAGGGTTGGATGGAGAGAAATTTGTTGAGTGTATTCAGGAGGAATTTCTCATTCAGTATGTGGATGGCCTGACTAGAGAGGGGACAAAACTTGACCTCCTCTTGCGTAGTAAGGAAGGGCAGGTGACAGAAGTGTTAGTGAGGGATCACTTTGGGACCAGTGACCATAATTCCATTAGTTTTAAGATAGCTATGGAGAATGATAGGTCTGGCCCAAAAGTTAAAATTCTAATTTGGGGCAAGGCCAATTTTGATGGTATTAGGCAGGAACTTTCATCAGTTAACTGGGGGAGTCTGTGGGAAGGCAAAGGGATGTCTGGTAAGTGGGAGGCTTTCAAAAGTGTGTTAACCAGGATTCAGCGTAAGCATATTCCTTTTAGAGTGAAGGGCAAGTCTGGTAGAAGTACGGAACCCTGGATGGCTCGGGATATTGAGACCCTGGTCAAGAAGAAGAAGGAGGCATATGACATGCATAGGCAGCTGGGATCAAGTGGATTCTTTGAAGAGTATAGGGGGTGTAAGAGCAGAGTTAAGAGAGAAATCAGGAGGGCAAAAAGGGGACACGAGATTGTTTTAGCAGATAAGATAAAGGAGAATCCAAAGAGCTTCTACAAATACATAAACGGCAAAAGAGAAACCAGGGAGGGAGTAGGGCCTCTTAAGGATCAACAAGGTCATCTTTGTGTGGATCCACAAGAGATGGGTGAGATCCTAAATGAATATTTCTCATCAGTTTTCACTGTTGAGAAAAGCATGGATGTTAGGGAACTTGGAGAAATAAATAGTAATGTCTTGAGGAGCATACATATTACAGAGAAAGAGGTGCTGGAAGTCTTAAAGCGCATCAAGGTAGATAAATCCCTGGGACCTGATGAAGTGTATCCCAGGATATTGTGGGAGGCTCGGGAGGGAATTGTGGGTCCCCTAGCAGAGGCATTTGAATAAAAACAAATCTGAAACCAAAAGAGAAAATGCTGGAAAATCTCAGCAGGTCTGGCAGCATCTGTAAGGAGAGAAAAGAGTTGACGTTTTGGGTCCAGATGACCCTTTGTCAAAGCTGAAAGGCATAGGAAGTGGGAGATATTTATACTGCAGGGTGAGGGAATGAAACCAGGGGAAAAGACTGTTAATGGCAGTCCATAGAGAGAATAGAAGGTGTGAATGGCCAAACGGCAGAGAAGCTAAAATCAGAGGGTAAGCTGTGACAGATGAAGATGTGGCACGGGGGTGGAATGGGTGGGAGTGAGGTAAAATTTAGAAAAAGAGAAAAGGGGAAGCAAAGGGGGAGAAAAGGTAAGGGAAGGGGGATAAATTAGGGGGAAAGAGTGGGGGAGAAGAAAAATGAAGGAAGACAATAAAGAAATAAAAGATAGAGAACAGTAAAAAAATTAAATAAAATGAAATCAAAGGGGTCAAAGTGGGGTAGAGCCAATCATCAGAAGTTGTTGAATTTGATGTTGAGACCGGAAGGCTGTAAAGTACCTAGCCGGAAGATGAGATGCTGTTCCTCCAGTTTGCATTGAGCTTCACTGGAACATTGCAGCAGGCCAAGGACAGACATGTGGGCACGGGAGCTGGATCGTGTGTTAAAATGGCAAACAAGTGGAAGGTCAGGGTCCTGATTGCGCACAGACCGAAGGTGCTCAGCAAAGCGATCACCCAGTCTACGCTTGGTCTCTCCAATATAGAGGAGACCACATTGGGAGCAGCGAATGCAATAGACCAAACTGAAAGAGGCGCAAGTGAAATGCTGCTTAACCTGGAATGAGTGTTTAGGACCTTGGATGGTGAGCATAGAAGAGATAAAGGGGCAGGTGTTACACCTTCTGCGATTGCATGGGAAGGTGCCATGAGTGACGGGAGAGGTGTTGGGTACGGTGGAGGAGTGGACTAGGTTATCCCGGAGGGAACGGTCTCTGTGGAATGCTGACAGAGGGAGTGAAGGGAAGATGTGTTTGGTTGTGGCATCACGCTGGAGTTGGTGAAAATGGCGGAGGATTATGCTTTGCATGCGGAGGCTGGTGGGGTGAAATGTGAGAACAAGGGGGACTCTATCTTTGTTTTGGGAGGGAGGGGAGGGGTGAGGGTCATGGCGCGGGAGATGGACTGCACACTGTTGAGGACCCTGTCGACAAGTGTAGATGGGAATCTACTGTTGAGGAAAAAGGAGCATGTGTTAGAAGCACCACTTTGGAAAGTGGCATCATCGGAACAAATGCGACGGAGGCGAAGGAGCTGAGAGAAAGGGATGGAGTCCTTACAGGATATAGAGTGTGAAGAGCTGTAATCCAGGTAGCTGTGGAAGTCAGTGGGCTTGTAATGGATATTGGTAGATAGTCTATTGCCGGAAGTGGAGACAGAAAGATCAAGGAAGGAAACGGAAGTGTCTGAGATGGACCAGGTGAAGGCGATGGAGGGGTGGAAACTGGAAGAGAAGTTGATGAATTTTTTGAGGTCTGGACGAGAGCATGAAGCGGCTCCAAAATAGTCATTGATGCACCGGGAAAGGAGTTGTGGGAGGGGACCTGGGTAGGCCTGGAACAAGGAATGTTCCACATACCCCATAAAAAGACAAGCATAGCTAGGACCCACATGGAGGTACCCATTGCTACTCCTTTGATTTAGAGAAAGTGGGATGAGTTAAAGGAAAAGTTGTTGCGAGATAGAACGAGTTCAGCCAGGCAGAGGAGAGTGGTGGTGGATGGGAATTGTTCAGGCGATATTTGAATCATCGATAGTCACAGATGAGGTGCCTGGAGACTCACCTGTGGGAGGAGGAGCTGGGGGCTGGGAGAGGGTTGGGAGGGTGGTGCTGTGGGGGGTGGGAGAGGCCGGGCTCAGTGTTATAAACATATAAGCTGAGGAGCCAATGCTTCGAGCCTGACAGGCTGACATTAACATTCCTGTCTCAGATTGAAAATTATTCGCTGAGCTGTTTTATATGGGAGGGAGTTTTCCACCTCCTTCACGCCTTGTGTGACTCGACTGCAGTGCCAAGTATATAGTGGCAGGAGGAGGATGCAGCCACACAACCCAATGTTTAAAGCAGTGTCCTTATATTTTTTGCGCGCTTTTATCCCGCCGATTTTACACTGGGGTCCCAAAGTTACATACATTCTGGGATTGGCCAAGAAAAAAAGATTTTGCGAGTGTCCTGATGAGTGAAGAGGGGCGGGTTCAGTCAAACAGAGCTAAGGAGTAAGCCTCACTTCCCACTTTCAAATTCTGGATCTTTCCAAACAACACTCATTTTTAAACATTTTTTTACATTCAAAAAATAACTTAATAGGTTGTTTAATGACAGAAAAAATAATAACTGTTCAAAGGAACCATTTCACTTCCCTTCCTAATACCATCAACAACAGGGGAAGCGATGGCCTAGTGGTATTATCGCTAGACTATGAATCCAGAAACTCAGCTAATGTTCTAGGGACCCGGATTCGAATCCCGCCACGGCAGATGGTGGAATTTGAATTCAATAAAAAATATCTGAAATTAAGAATCGACTGATGACCATGAAACCATTGTTGGAAAAACCCATCTGGTTCACTAATGTACTTTAAGGAAGGAAATTTGCCTTCCTTATCTGGTGTGGCCGACACGTGACTCCAGAGCCATAGCAATGTGGTTCATTCGCAACTGCCCTCTGAAATGGCCCAGCAAGCCACTCAGTTCAAGGGCAAATAGGGATGGGCAATAAATGCTGGCCCAGCCAGCAATGCCCATGTCCCACGAATGAATAACAAAAAAGCTGAATAATTAACAGGAAAAGTTTGTTCGGTTAAGACTTTGCACCAAGACCAAGGATTTTGCATTTTGGTTTGTGGGTTCTGAGTCCTGTGTTAACAAGAGTAAACTGCACTCTTTGTGAATGGGGGAGTGGGGATCATATTTCATTACTATGGCCCTCTTTCCATTTAAAGTAATCTTTTAGTTCTGTATATTGCATTGTGTCTGATCACTGAGTGAGTGTTACGTGACTGACTTGACTACATGGTCAAAATCAGGCAGTCTGGAGATCTGTTCACGCACCTGACTCTGTTCCTGGAATATTTTTGATCAGTTTAATACTGAGGTGTTCTATTAAGCACACTTGCAAAAGCTTAACTTAGCCTGGCACAGATGTGCTGTTAACTGTTCCATCTCTCAAACATTTTCCAGTACTGTATTCAGTACCGGTCATGGACCTGAAGCCATTCTGTTTCTCTCTTCACAGCTGCTTCCAGTCCTGCTGAGTATTTGCAGCACTTTCTGTTTTCTGAAAGTATTCAGAATTGTAGCATCTGTTTTACACTTGTGTTTTTTTTGGTGTTGTCTCTGGTGTTACTAAGCGGGGAAGTTAGCTCCAAGGGGAACAATACTTTGCACTGATCTGCTTCTACTTTGTTCATTCAGTAAATGATAAAGCCTGTTATCTGAGGATTCACCAGGAGCTCTTGTTTGGTGACAGTTCCTAAGGCCTAGCTCCTGACTGCAGGGTTTATGTTCTGTAGTTAAATGCACCCTCCCAGGGGCTGCTCCACACTCTCCCCCCCAATCCAGTAACTTGGGGAAGCTGGTCAAAATTCACCCCTTTTCTTCCTCACCATTTCTCCCCTCATTTCCACGCTTCCTGTATCTATCGTCCCCTAGTATACTCTCCCCTTGCTTAGACAGTGCAGCTCCAACAACACTCAAGATGTTTGACACCATCCAGAACAAAGCAGCCCACTTGATTGGTAGCTCTTCCACAAATATTCACTCCCTCCACCACCAACGAAAAGTGGCAGCAGTGTGTGCCATCTACAAGATGCACTGCAGGAACTCCCTTTGGCTCACCAAACCCACAACCACTACCATTTGGAAGGACAAGGGCAGCAGATACATGGGGACACCACCAGCTGGAAATTCCTCTCCAAGCCACTCACCATCCTGACTTGGAAATATATTTGCCCTGCCGCTGGATCAAAATCCTGCAACTCCCTCCCTAACAGCACTGTGGGTGTACCCATGACTCATGAACTGCAGCGGTTCAAGAAGGCAGTTCACCACCATCTTCTTGAGGGCAATTAGGGATGGGCAATGAGCGAAGCATACTTCCTGGGTGCAATTCTCCCAAATAATTTCTAAATGTTTTCCCCGGCAGGAAAAGCAATCCACCCACGTTTGGACATTTTTTTGGAGCTTGGGGTGATTCCCATTAGGAAAGAGATGTGTGAGATCAAATGACTGGCTCCTCAGAGATTGAAGGCGCCGTCTTTAAAAGGTGCCCCAAACTCCAGACAACCCTACAGACCCACCTCTCTACTTGCTAGCATTCACCCCTCATGCAATTGCCAGTACCAGCACCCACACTCCTCCCCCCTCCCAACTGAGTAAAGCCCCACTGTGGGCTTGCCAAAGCCCAGTACCGCCCCCCTTCAGACACCTCCCATCTCTTCCCCCTTTATTCCCCATCCTTCATGTCCCCTCTATCAGGCCCCATCTCTTATGCCACCTCTTTCATTCCCCATCCCTCATGTCCCTCTTCAGGCTCCATCCCTTGGCACTGCCATGTTGACACTGCCAAATTGCCAGGTGGGCACTGCCAGGGCACTACCCAGCCATGCCCCTGACCATCTGGAGGCTCCAATGGCCTCCAAGCCATGCCCCCACCCCCCCCCCCTCCCCGGGGCGTGGTTATCATGCCTGTTCTTGTTTGTGGAGATGAGCCGTGATTCCCGCTGGCTTCATGTTGATCCGACGGATGGGTGAACTGAATTCAGCTGATTCTGCACATTTAAATCATGATTTAATTATGCTCATATGATTATCACCCAGCGAGGGCTTGAACCTGATGAAGCGGCTGGCCGGCTGCGGGGGGTGGGACGAAAATCAAGGTGAGTTCTCTCTGGCGCAATTTGCGTTTTGGCCCTTTTCGCTGGAGCCTCCGGCCTTAACGTGATCTGTGCATGCGGGCTCGGAGAATCGACCCTCCCCCACATAAATTAACATTGAACAATCAGAAAGAAGTAAAGCTTTCTGTAATTCATGTTTCTAATAGACTTGAATTAAATAATTAAACTGATGCATAATGCAACTCTAGCTATGCTAAAGACTAATCATTCAAAATAGCACATGGTTTCAACTAAAATCCCTATTTTTCACTTCACAAAAGCATAGCTTTACCGATGCTTGGGGCTCAAATGATTAATCCATAGGAAAACAAGGTGATACTTGATTCAGAAATGGTGTGGCCAGCACATTTTCTTGGGAGATCCTGCACCTCACAATTTGACACTGCATCACCGGTGGTGCCTCTCCTATAGCTGTCATCAGCGTTACCACACGCTGAACAGTTGTTTCAGCAGCAGAGTGGGTAGATTAGATGGTGAGGGCTTTGAGTAGAATTTGCCCCCCAGTGTGTGTTTACTGTGACACAGGGTCTGTCCTTTCCCAGAGGTCAGTTGACTGTGATATTTCTACTGCATTCCTCCAAGGACATCTACAGTTTCCTGACAGGTCTGCTGGAAACCTTGTGCTTTAATATGGGAGGAAATCAGAGCATCCGGAGGAAACCCAAGCAGACACGGGGAGAACATGCAAACTCCACACAAACAGTGATCCAAGCTGGGAATCGAACTCAGGTGCCTGGCGCTGTGAGGCAGCAGTGCTAACCACTGTGCCACCGTGCCGCCCATTGGTTTTAGTTATTAGAAGAGGAGATAAAAGCTAGAATGTAGCGGCCGTTTACGCTGGCGGGATTTTCCCATCCCGCTGCTGTGAATGGAAATTTGGCTGGGCGCCAAATTCTTCGCTGCAGTGGAGCGCGGCATGAATGGCAGATAAGATCGCCCCCATTAGCGCCGGGATTCTCAGGTCTCCCTGCAGCTTTTTCTCGGTGGTAGGAGGTGGCACTCCGTTGGCCAGCAACGGGATCATCTGGTCCCGCCACTGTCAATGGGACCGCCCATTGATTCCACTCATTGCCACTGGGAAACACATGGCAGGGGGTGCACGATCGGCGGAACCAGAAGATCCCGCTGGCGTGAAGAGCCAGAAGGTCGCGCCCAGGGTGTTACCTTATATGTTACTGGGCAGCATGGTGGCACAGTGGTTGGCACTGCCGCCTCACAGCGCCAGGGACCCAGGTTCGACACATGAGTGAGTGGGTGTGTGTGAATTGTTGCTGGGAGATAGTACATGGCCTATTAGCTGTTTTTGTTATGATGTGTACACCTGCAGTATCTTACAGTGTAAAATTGTAATTTAACATTGAACAAAAATAAACATTAGTGGACCGTGAATGTTTGCAGTTGCTGCATATTACACGGTGCAAATGATAAGTACAAAGACACAGACAAAATTACAACATAATATCTGCACTGAATGCTTTGTTAGCTTATTTTGTGAAGATTTGTTCTGCTACAATTCATTTGTTGTTTTCTTAAAAATGAAATGAATAAGTGGTAACATTTGCAAGCTGCAGGAAAATTGAATATTGAAGGGATTTGTGTGTGAGGGCTCAGGGAGAAGGCAAATCAGTGGCTAATGTTGAAATATTTATACCATTTAATGCATCTGTAACCAATCAGAAGAATACGTTTTCCATGTGTCAGATTTCCTTTATCCTCAATGCAGATAGATTGCAGTCATCAGAGTGTCTAACTATAGATCGATCATTTCAACAATGCACCTAAACTGCCAGGCACTCAATTCCGCAGAGCGCACACATGTGTAGACATTTAAATTCATCAAAAGGTTCATTTACACATGGTTTTAAAGCAGTGCTCAAAGTTTATCCTCCTGAATCTGAATTAGGTGTAAATACTCAGTTGCATTACCTGTCAGCACGGAGAATTACCACTTGTACTTGCTGTTGTTTGTGAATTAGAATTAACCGCTTGTTCCCCCCCCACCCCCCGACCACCACCATCGCCCCCTCCCCACCCTCCACTACTCCCCTCCCCCTGCCCTACTAGCTATCCTGTGTGCCTTTTGCACATTCTCTAACGAGGCTCGAGTGAGTGCTTAGTTAAGCTGGGGAAAAAGTCTGTGTAAGAGCATCATTCTTAACTTTAGTCACAGAGACAGAGGAGAATATGACTCACCTCTTCCTGCCCCATCCCGCACTAATTCTCCTGTCGGGACTCTTCCTCGATTCTTCTGAGTCACATTGCCATTCCTGGAGCCCTTTCTGTATCCTCCTCTTAGCTTTCCCTCTCAAACCTGCTCCCTCTCTCATCCCTGCACCCTCTCTAGACTCTTGCAGCCGTATAGATCTTTCGATCGGCCACAATTGGAGAGATGGTGCCGACTCGATGGGTCGATTGGCTCCTTTTGCACTGTAGGGATTCTATGATGTAAGCAGTGAATGTCAATGAGTTGTTTGATCACGGGCAGTATGACAGCTGATCCTGATTCTATTTCTGTCATGAGCAGAGACCAAACATGTTCAGCTTCCAGTGGGGGTCCCTGATTGAGAATAGCTAACATAGAGGGCCTTAGGCCATCTGGTCTCTACGGCACAGCACTTGTCAATTGATTTATTTATCCATTAAATGAGCGGAGCATCTCTGCCCCAACGTTACCTTGTGAATTACTGAGTTCCTGCATGGGCTGAATTAAAGATTGCTGCACTGAAAATAATTGGCACAAAATAATTTATGTTAAATCGATGGCCGGAGTTAATGGAATATTCATCCTTGGATCCTCTAGCATGGAGGTCAGTATCCAGTATTTTGCTGTCCACAGTCAACCCAACCAGTGATTCTAAATGGGACCCCTGAAGGTCGCCACCAAGAAGGTTGTTTATAAAAGAAAAAGATTTGCCTAATATGGGGGCTGGGAGATGCAGAAGTGTTATTCCAGCACCACTACAAGACCAAAAACTAATTCTTCCCCCTTCCCCACCACCTTCCAGGTAGCATTGCCAACACTCCATGGTTAGCCTGGAGTTTTCAGGGCAGTGATGGGTGCAAATCAGGAGAAAAATCAGAGGGGGCATTAAAAATAAGCCTTTCAATACATCCATCGCATATATATAAGTTGGAGTTGAGAAAGAAAAGACTGTTTGAATTGAAGAACTATTAAACCAGCTAGAGAAGAACCAATTTGATTTCCAATCAGGGTTTCTTAAATTCATTCGTGGGACATGGGCGTCGCTGGCTGGCCAGCATTTATTGCCCAACCCTAGTCGCCCTTGAGAAGGTGGTGCTAAGATATTATTGGGAATGGACATGTTGGTTGACCAATGGGTGGAGTGGGCCCGGAAGTCACGTGGTGAAACCTCCAGGATTGCATCCAGCCAGAGCTGGCAACCCAACTCCCAGGCCCTACCTGAAGGGTGTCGCTAACTGCACAGTAGCCAAACGTTGATAATCCTTTTTGGTTGCTGAGCTGCCGAGGAACACCCACTACCTTTGGGTAAATGGGAACCGGGGCCCAATATCAGGCGAACACCAGGTCTACTCATTCTAGCACTAAGCTTTTTCTAATCTGAAGGCCTGGAAATGGTTTAATTCCATGATTTAATTTCAACGAGCTGCAATAGATTCCTCCAATAATGTACACCCCTTGTCCAATCCTATTTAGATAATAATAGAAGCATAGAATCCTACAGTGCAGAAGGAGGCCATTCGGCCCATTGAGTCTGCACTGACCACAAACCCACCCAGGCCCTATCCCCATGTATTTACCCTAGCTAGTCCCCCTTACACTAAGGGGCAATGTAGCATGACCAATCCACCTAACCCACATACCTTTGGACCGTGGGAGGAAACCGGAGCACCCGGAGGAAATGCATGCAGACACGGGGAGAATGTGCAGACTCCACACAGATAGTGACCCAAGCCGGGAATCGAACCCGGGTCCCTGGCGCTGTGAGGCAGCAGTGCTAACCACTGTGCCTCCGTGCCACCCCATTGATCAGCCATGATCAAAATGAATGGCGGAGCAGGCCTACATCTGCTTCTAGTTTCCACGTTTCTATGTAATTATTGCAGAGTGGGGTAATAAATCATTAGTTTACTTTGCTTAAGATGTAAAATACAGAATCTGGTTTTGAACCATGAATTTAGAGTTGAAAGTCAGTAAAATGGCGTTACAGCTTTTACCTCCCAGGGGTTTCTGTGAGTAGTTTAATTGGTTCTTCTGAAGTAACTGCAGAGAAAGAAGTGAAAAGCTATCAAATAAAATGTCACCTGTCCCCTATTCATAGTCTAATTCACGTGGGCTAGAATTTGGGAACATGTTCTCATGTGGGAATCCAACTCCAAATGCGTGGATGGAAAGCTGTGTATGGCCACTCTATATGAGACCACGACCGTAAATCCTACATTTCTCCTTTCTTTCATTGTGAGAGCTAAAAATAATTCCTAATTAGACTTCATTCAACTTTTACAATGTAAATTTGATTATACTTAAATCAAATCAAGTGCTATTAATGCAGGATGCAGCAATTCATTTTGTCAATACCGGTAGCAATCATTGCTTTTTAAAATTTGAATCTATTCCTAAAAAAAAATAACCTGTCATTGTAAAATTGACAAGTACTTTGGTGCAAATCGTCACTCATCTTGAATACTTAATTAGACCCTGTCTCTTCCCTGTGACAATTGTTCTTTACATTTTACGAAAAAAAAGCAGCAGTTAATTTTTAATCCACCAGTTTTTTGCTCACTGGAAGAAAAATAAACGGGTGTTCTGAGACACCGTTGGTCATTTCACACCGTCATCCAATGGCAGAAGCAATAAAGAATTGGTGATAGAGGTTTAAAAAAAAAACGCCATGCCACATCAAAAATACTCGATTGGAGGCCAAGTATTTGAGGCAGCAGTTTATTCTCCAGCTAGAGATGGCTGGCAAAACTGCTGAAGCTGAACTCGTATGGTTCAGGAGGTATAATCACTTCAATTGGATTGATGCCCTGTAATCAATTCCCACTTTCTCCTTCCATTATTTTCCTCTTGGCACTAAATTATATTTTCCTGTTTTCAGTAACCCACCCAAATCTGCATTTATCCTCCTTGGTAAGGACAGTGTGGACATCTTCACGACCACCGCCGATGTCAAGACTCTGGGTTGACTTAGCTTGTGGGCGCTCTTCGCAAGCGCGGGAGGTGACCACCTCTTCCCCTCACTGGCCTTAATCTGACCCCATCCCAAACTCAGATCCCTCCAATCCTTCCCCCACCTCAGATTACAAGGAGAAATTGTCCTAGAAGGAAATAAAACAGTAAAAAGGACAAAATGAGAATACTGGTCTGAACTGTTTTTTCCTATTGGGGTTCCATGTTATAATCTCAATTTTAATCGTAGAATCATAGAGTCCCTACAGTGTAGAAGAGGCCATTTGACCCATTGAGCCTGCACTGACTCTCTGATAGAGGATCTTATCCAGGCCCTCTCCCCTGCCCTATCCCTTTAACCCCACACATTCACCTTGGCTAATCCATCTAACCTACACATCTTGGGACATTAAGCGGCAGTTTAGCATGGCCAATCCACCTAACACTCACATCTTTGGACTGTGGGAGGAAACCCGAGCACCCAAAGGAAACCCATGCAGACACAGGGAGAACATATGGGGAAGCGATGGCCTAGTGGTATTATCGCTAGACTATTAATCCAGAAACTTAGCTAATGTTCTGGGGACCCAGGTTCGAATCCCGCCACGGCAGATTGTGGAATTTGAATTCAATAAAATGTATCTGGAATTCAGAATCTAATGATGTCCACAAAACCATTGTCGATTGTCAGAAAAACCCATCTGGTTCAGTAATGTCCTTCAGGGAAGGAAATCTACCATCCTTACCTGGTCTGGTTTACATGTGACTCCAGAGCCACAGCAATGTGGTTGAATCTCAACTGCCCTCGGGCAACTGGGAATGGGCAATAAATGCTGGCCAGCCAGCGACGCCCATGTCCCACGAATGAATAAAAAAAAGACATGCAAACTCCACACAGGCAGTCACCCAAGGCCAGAATTGAATCCGGTTCCCTGACGCTGTGAGGCAGCAGTGCTAACCATTGTCCTACCAAGCTGCCCTTTTTTACTCGCAATGGCTTGAGGTTTTTAAAAGGAAAGCTGTGGTGAACCATCGTTGGTTCACCACTGGGGTTGTTATTGTGTTACTGTTGGGCTAGGGTGTTGTTGTTATGGGGGTTGTACTATGTTGTTGGGTTAGGGTGTTTACCTGTCCTAAGTGTTATCATGGCACACTCCAGTGGGGTCCCGCCTCCGGTGGCAGGGTATAAGACCCCCTGCTCCGGCAGGACCCCTTCAGTCTGAACGGGTGAATTTGTGTTAGTAGTTTCATTGTTAATGTATTAAAGCCTTCAGTACTAAAGCCTTGTTTCCGGGTGCTCATTGAGGTGCATCAATTTAATACATTAACTGAGAATATGGAACAGATCCTAAAACCGGATCGTCTGACACTGGACCCACGTGCGGTCGGTGCAGCTAACACGTTCGAACATTGGTGGAAGTGCTTCGAGGACTACCTGGCAGCCTCGGTAGCTATCACTACAGACAGTGATAGACTCCAGGTCCTCCACGCAAGGGTAAGCGACACGATTTACCTAGCCATTCGTGCAGCTTCCACTTACCAGGGTGCCGTCGAGCTCCTAAAGAATAGGTACATTACGCCACCCAACGAGATTCACGCTCGTTATCTCCTCGCTACACGACGTCGGCAGTCGGGCGAGACCATAGAAGACTACGCCAATGAACTCCTGCAGCTTGCCAGGGGTTGTGACTGTAAGGATGTCTCCGCCGAGCAGTACATGCAAGACCTTGCCCGAGACGCGTTCGTAGCAGGGGTAGGGTCCTCGTACATCAGACTTAAATTATTAGAAAAGGGGAAACTCAACTTGACCCAGGCAATGGGGATGGCCGTGAGGTTGGAGGCGGCGTCGAAGAGCTTGGCGCTGTACCCCGAGGACCACGTGCAGTCAACGTGGTTGGAGCAAGCTCTGCTCCCTCCTCGCCCCGCGAACCCGCGCTCCCAGATCGATTCGACGACGGCGGCAGCTCCAGGTGGCCAGCGATGCTATTTTTGCGGTGGGGCCAAGCATCCACGGCAACAGTGTCCGGCAAGAACGGCAATCTGCAGCCAGTGCGGTAAAAAAGGCCACTACGGCAAAGTCTGCAGGTCCAAACCTAAAAACGGCAGTGCAGCTTGTAACCCTCCAGAACGGAGACAATCTCCTTCGGCGTCGCAGTACCCACGAGGTCCGACCACGTGCGATCTCAGGACGGCGCCATCGTGGCAGACAGAGGAGGAGGAAGACCACCAGGAGTCGCTGCGCTTGGAGCCCTCGGCCACATGCGATTCATGGGGGCGGCCATCATGGTCCACGACGACTAGGAGCGACCAGCAGGGGTCCTCAGCATCCACATCGGCAGCATGCAGTGACGCCCAGGGGCCAACGGTGGCGTCGATCTCCCTGGATCAGACCAGGCATTACAGACTGGAACATTCCATGATGGAGGTAAAGGTTAGTGGCAGAACTGTAAATTGTCTGTTTGACAGTGGGAGCACCGAAAGTTTCATACACCCTGAAACTGCTAAAAGGTGTGGACTCCGGGTTCTCCCTGCCAAACAGACAATTTCCATGGCATCACAGTCCCGGTCTGTACCGATCCAAGGACGATGTATGGTAACTCTTGAGGTACAGGGCACAGTTTACGAGCAATACAGGCTCCTTGTGCTACCTCACCTTTGCGCGCCAATTCTCCTCGGACTAAACTTTATGGCCCACATGAGGAGTGTGATCCTACAGTACGGTGGGCCACTCCCTTCACTGGCCGTAGGGAACCAGCCGCAGCCTCCAAATTGCCCAAAGCGCCCCGCGTGCAATCTATCCACCCTGAAGATCACGACACCATCCCTTTTTAAAAATCTGGTACCTGGCTGCAAGCCCATCGCTACTAAAAGTAGGCGTTACAGCGCTGAGGACCGGATCTTTATTAGATCTGAGGTTCAGCGGCTCCTCAAGGAAGGGATCATACAGGCCAGTGCTAGTCCGTGGAGAGCGCAGGTCGTGGTAGTCAAAAGCGGGAACAAACCTCGGATGGTCATCGACTATAGTCAGACCATTAATAGATACACGCAGCTGGATGCGTATCCTCTCCCGCGCATTTCTGATATGGTCAATCAGATTGCGCAGTACCGAGTGTTTTCTACCATAGACCTTAAGTCCGCCTACCATCAACTCCCCATCCGCCCAGAGGACCGACAATATACGGCTTTTGAGGCGGATGGTCGTCTATACCAATTCCTCAGGGTTCCATTTGGTGTCACCAATGGGGTCTCGGTCTTCCAGCGTGCTATGGACCGAATGGTGGACCAGAACGGGTTGCGGGCTACCTTCCCGTACCTGGATAACGTCACCATCTGCGGCCATGACCAGCAGGACCACGACACGAATCTCCAACACTTTCTACGCACTGCATCTCGCCTGAATCTGACCTATAACAGGGAGAAGTGCGTATTCCGTACGCGTAGGTTAGCCATCCTCGGATACGTGGTGGAAAACGGGGTCATTGGCCCTGATCCAGACTGTATGCGCCCACTCACTGAACTTCCCTTGCCCGCTAGCACGAAAGCACTGAGGAGATGCCTCGGGTTCTTTTCGTATTATGCACAGTGGGTCCCCAACTACGCGGACAAAGCTCGTCCGCTCATTAAGTCCACGACCTTCCCACTTACGCCGGAGGCCCAATTGGCCTTCAAGGTTTTGAAGAGCGACATCTCGAAAGCCACGATGCACGCGGTGGATGAATCCATCCCTTTCCAGGTGGAGAGTGATGCATCGGACTTCGCCCTAGCCGCCACACTAAACCAGGCAGGCAGGCCCGTCGCGTTTTTTTCCCGCACCCTTCAAGGCCCAGAGATTCGGCACTCAGCGGTGGAAAAGGAGGCTCAGGCCATTGTGGAGGCAGTCAGACACTGGCGCCATTACCTGGCAGGTAAGCGGTTCACCCTGATCACGGATCAACGATCCGTGGCGTTTATGTTCAGTAACACGCAGAGGGGCAAGATCAAGAACGATAAGATCTTGCGGTGGAGAATTGAGCTCTCCACCTATAATTACGATATTATGTATCGTCCAGGGAAGCTCAATGAGCCCTCGGATGCCCTCTCGCGCGGAACATGCGCCATCATGCAGGAGGACCGCTTGAAGGCTCTCCACAATGATCTGTGTCATCCTGGAGTCACCAGACTCTACCACTTCATAAAAGCCCGCAACCTACCCTACTCGGTGGAGGAGGTCAGGTCAGTTACTAGAAGTTGTCGGATTTGCGCAGAATGCAAACCACACTTTTATCGACCAGACCGGGCACATTTGGTCAAGGCCACTCGCCCTTTTGAGAGGCTGAGTGTAGATTTTAAGGGCCCCCTTCCCTCAACGGATCGGAATGTCTATTTTCTTAACATAATAGACGAATTTTCCCGGTTTCCGTTTGTTTTCCCCTGTGCGGACACGTCGACTGCCACCGTCATCAAGGCATTCAGTGAGCTTTTTACCCTGTTCGGGTACCCCTGCTATATTCATAGCGACAGGGGCTCGTCGTTCATGAGCAACGACTTGAGGCAATTCCTGCTCTCATTCGGGATTGCCTCTAGTAGAACCACGAGCTACAACCCTAGGGGTAACGGACAGGTGGAAAGGGAGAATGCTACAGTCTGGAAGGCTGTCCTACTGGCACTGAAATCCAAGGGCCTTCCAGTCTCCCGGTGGCAGGAGGTCCTTCCAACTGCGCTCCATTCTATCCGCTCCCTCCTGTGTACGGCAACCAATGCTACTCCCCACGAGAGGATGTTCTCATTCCCTCGGAAGTCGTCCTCGGGGACCTCATTGCCAGCCTGGTTGACGTACCCAGGACCCGTCCTTCTGCGGCGCCATGTGAGGGCTCGCAAGTCCGACCCCTTGGTCGAACCGGTCCAACTCCTCCACGCCAACCCTCAGTATGCCTATGTGGCATATCCTGACGGGCGAGAGGACACTGTCTCCATTAGAGACCTGGCGCCCGCAGGGGACGTAGCAACTCCTGTCGCTCCTATTCCCCCAGTCACAGATCCACTACTCCTCATTACTTCCCCAGACGTGGCGCGGTCAGCACCGGGACCAGTGCATAACACTTTTACTCCCATGTACAGCTTGCCTGAGACTCGGAGATCGGCGCCACCATCATCACCACCACCACCACCACCAAACGTTCCAGGATCCCCTACACCATCGCCTCATCAGGGCCGGCCGGCCCGGGAGTCTTTGAGGGGACAGCCAGATGTTGCTTTGAGAGAGCCACCGCAAGCACCTGCTCCGGTTTCGCAACCGGTGTTGAGAAGATCGCAGCGTCGGTGTGGTCCTCCAGACCGTCTGGACTTGTGAATCCTGTTATTTTTTTTGTCATTGTCTGTTTTCATCCACCCCGCCACCTTTGGTTCCTAAAGGAGGGGTGAATGTGGTGAACCATCGTTGGTTCACCACTGGGGTTGTTATTGTGTTACTGTTGGGCTAGGGTGTTGTTGTTATGGGGGTTGTACTATGTTGTTGGGTTAGGGTGTTTACCTGTCCTGGGTGTTATCATGGCACACTCCAGTGGGGTCCCGCCTCCGGTGGCAGGGTATAAGACCCCCTGCTCCGGCAGGACCCCTTCAGTCTGAACGGGTGAATTTGTGTTAGTAGTTTCATTGTTAATGTATTAAAGCCTTCAGTACTAAAGCCTTGTTTCCGGGTGCTCATTGAGGTGCATCAAAAGCAAAAACCAAACAGGAGTTCACCTAATAAATTAAGAATCAACAAAATACTGCTGCTTCTGAGCCTGAATTCTCCTCGCGCCAAACGTTTTTCACTTTGGATCTGAGTCCCGTGTGAATGTTCATTCATCATAGCAGTTCAGCTTGAGCCATGGCCTCGTGTACAGAGCAAATACAGAACAGGTTGAATAGCAATATTTATTCAGCTGTAGATGACAGTAACAACTTCGTTTGTGCATATTTATTTAAGTGTGCTATGAATAATCATAGTGTATGTACTCACAAACTATGAGAAGCTGTTGAATTTGATTATGAATTTGATTAGGTATTCATCTTGCAGAATGTAGCAACAGTACAGAAGTACAAAATGGCTGACAATTAGCTACTGAGGATGAATTGCTGAATGAAATGGGAATGCATGGCAGAGAAGATAAAATCGGAAGGTAAATGAACAAGACTTAATTCTAATTAGGAGTAGCTCTGATTATGTAAATTTTCAGGGAAGTACCCAGTTACGGATCAGTTGCACTGAAAACACACAAAACTGTTAGTTAAAAATCCTTTTGTTTGGCTACAAACTAAAAGGCAGTCAGGTTACTGAAGATACGCTGCAATAGTAATGCAGGACAAGAGTGTATTGATCGTATTTGGAAAGACAAGGATACGTGGAAATATATAAAACAGCAGGATATTCATTAGAATGAGCTTAATAAAGCACAAAGGCTTACAGGCACAATCTGAGGGAAAATATATCCATCAAACACAATAAGATGTTCATATTTCTCATGGGAATGAAAGACTCGATGAAAAAGATTAACAAAATTAACGCTTTCTCATCAATAGACAGTGAAAACGTTACAAATTATCATTATCTTAAAAGGCAAACCATACCAAAAACATTTCTTCTGACAGAAAATAGCCATGTTTGTATGCTATGATTTCTATATTTAATATTTGAATCATAATCCCACTCCAACCTTATCCCCATGTCATGCATTAATATCATTTCAGCCTTAAACCCTTTATTATGCGGTTGTTACAGTCTATTCACACCCTTTCTCTTTCAGAACATTCTGATCTGGTAATATCTTTAGCTGCATCATTTTCTCTTTGAGACTGTAACAAAAAAACTTGCCCGGAAAATTGACAACAATGCTTACAAAAAAATCCTCTGTAAAGATATGCATGTATAATAAACCCATGTTCGTACCATTATGTGTTTAATAAGCACAGCGGCATGGATCCTTATTTGGACATGTCTAACTCTAACCCAATTTGTCTTTCTACAATCCAGTAGGCTGTGTTAAAATGTGAAACGAACAAGCTGAGATGCCAGCATTTTGAACTTTTTAGTTCAGGGTGTCCAGAAGTCAGTTCTTCATTCCATTACTTTTCTGAATTACATGCATTCGAATGAAACATTTGTTCATTCTTAGCTGTGAAGAATTCTTAAAGATCCAGCGTTACTTTATTGAACTTATATTTTGTTTGAGTTTTGTATATATATTAGTGTTTATATTGTCTGAGGGGCTTAAAATGCACACTGTAATTTATAGTATATATACTGTGCATGTTTCATTATAGATTGTATTAGTCAGCATGTTAGCAACCTATAAAAGCTAAACCAGACTCTACTACATTTCTTTATTGACTGACCAGTGGTCTAGAACAATACATTCAGTGGGGCATTGTTTAAACTGAACTGCAATTGGATGCAAAACTGTATTAAACCGGGAGCTAAATGATGACATGCAGTATATTCTACCCACTTAGCACACAAAAGAACTATTTATGTGTGTGGATGATTTTGTAAAGAGATATTTATTATGAAAAAACCGTATGGGCCTTTGTCCAGCATTGTGCTGCTCAAGAAGCCCCTTTATTTGTGATGTGTCAGAGCGCATATGTAATAACATCAGGCCGCAATGCTGGTGTTAATGAGTACAACTGCTGTCATGGTAATGAAGCAAGCTTCTGCTCTGCATTTCCCAGATTATCAATAAATACAATAAACAGCAGAATTTCTTTTTGAAAAGACCTGGTAACCCAGATCATTGGCATTTATAAGATTTTCTCCCCCACCCCCTCTCCCTGCCACCAACCTCACGGCCCCACTCCCTCTTTATGTAAGCAAAAGAGACATTACATACTTAATGAAATGACCCGGCCTCATATAACCTGACCAGGGTAGTGCTCTGGAGACCGATCACTACATCCCCAGGTCTGCAGTCCTTCCTGCAGAACGAACTGATGATGGAAGTGCATCCCTGCTGGGAAAAGAAAGCAGAGCTGCGATGAACCACATCATTCACTCTAACACCCTGTGGCATTTCATAATACTTTAACACCTGTGTCCATCAAAGTTGCCCACATATAATTTCTGCCCCAGTTATGGTGAACTTTGTAATTTCACTGACTGACAGTCTAATATCTGTTTGGTTTCACATCTGACAATCACTGCAGATAGGCCTGGTTGAAGAAAGTCAAAGCATTAAAGTGACAGCCATTATTTTGTAGCTTTGGAAATCAGTGTTAAGGTTCATCGGAAATGCATTCTACTAAGATCCTTTGTTTACTCCAGATGACACAATACAAAAAAGATTACATTAAAATGCAGGGGTCATCTGCAGCAGTCTCTCTTTTTCCAGGAGAGGGGGTGATTTCTATTTTGTCAATCTAAAATTTGTCGTCCTTTAAAACAATAAAACAAATGAGAACTGGAGGTTTTATCGGACATTTTAAGGTACCGTTGTATTTAGAATAGAATTGACAGTGAAAGGCTTGGCATATTCAGTAAAGCTTTCTTCCAAAGAAGTAACCTGTTCATGAAAGAAATGTTCACTATGCGCTGTAGTGTTAGCTTCCTTTTGATAGTAGAATAGTGCCAATGCAATTGTTAACCTATCATTATTTTTCTTGAACTCTAAGATTACCCTAATAACTAAAAGAGATGTAAAACGATTAAGTTTCTTTCCCCGCCAAGATAATCGTGGATTAAGAAGCGCTTGCTGGTTTTGTAATTTCCCTTAATTTGGCTTCAATACTGTGGACACTTGGTGCATAATCATGTTCAGCGGTATTGTGAAAGGAGATGGATGCTCTCTCGAGTTTAACAGAAGGCATTCAGAATTGACAAGAAAATTAAAATATCACATTTTCGGAGAAGGTTACGCAAGTTAATGTCGGGTATCATGAAGTACTCAACAACAGACGCCCTCAGTATTGCACAACTGAGCAGTTGCTCTTTGAGAATGTTGCCTTGTTTTAGGAAACTTGGCTGCAGAGCTTGAATGAAAAGCATCCTTAAACATTTGGCCTCCAAACAACGGGAAATAATTCATTATAACCCATTGAGCGTAAAGGGTAAAAAGTGGTTAAGGAAGTGATGACCCTTAAGAGATTCATGTATTTTTTCAGAGAATAAACTATTCACTTTTAGCCATTGGGTTTTAGGGAAGGAAGTGTACAATTGGCACTGCACAAGATATGCACATGGGTTTATAAATATGGCGATATGCCTTTTTAATGCTGGTGGAAGATTTGTAGTACACTTGTGATAATGGGAGCTGTCTGAAACACCTATTGACAGTACATTCGGGCAGACGAATAATTAAAGATCAGAGTTCTTCTGTAAAAAAAAATGAACATTAAGTTGCATTCCCCTCCTTGCTGTTACACAAGTAAAATAGTCAGGTGTCAGGTTGATTGGGGTGAACTGTCTGAGATTGATTTGAGACACAAACAATATCGCTCCAGATAAGAGCGAGCACAATTTATCTCTGATCTCCAGAAAGTTTACCTGGTGTGACCATGAGATCGTAAAAATAAAATAATGCAAAGATTAACTTTGCTGACAGACTATGTAAAATATACTGTGCATAACAGACAGATTTAGCAGTAAATCATCAAGTCTGACACACAGACATTCTATCTCCCTTTCATATTACCACCAGCAATGTCAACTGTTACATAGAATAATAAAGCAAGTCATTCAGGCTCCCTTTACTCAGCCACCTCTTAAATTTTTATTCCTGCAATGACTTTGGTGGCGTTTAAAAGGCTCTCTACTTTGCAGGGTGGCTTTGAAGGCAAAAGAATCCTGGTGTTTGATGCATTTCCAGAATTCCACTTTACAATAGTGAGCATTTACAATTCAAGTTTTCAGTGAGTTTAGTAAATATGATTTATTTATCGGAGATATACTTGTACACAGGGAACCCCAGTTTTTACCAAATTATCGCCTAAAGGATCACAGTGGGAGACGCAAGCGGATACACACAAAATATATAGCATTAGATATTTATGAGTGATGTGTTTATTATTTGAGTGAATTATTTTGCTGTATGCGAAAAGCAATAAAAGTGTCCTTCTGCAATATTATACATATGCAATATTTGTCTACAAATGTGATGTGGCGTCACAACTTCTGTGTTAACAGTACCTTGGTGGCCTATTTATTATTGGTAGTTAGCACTGCTGCCTCACAGCGCCAGGCACCCGGGTTCGATTCCTGGCTTGGGGCGGAGCCTGCACGTTCTCCCCGTGTCTGCGTGGGTTTCCACCGGGTGCTCTGGTTTCCTCCCACAGTCCGAAATACGTGCTGGTTAAGCCATGCTAAATTCTCCCTCAGTGTACCTGAACAGGCACCGGAGTGTGGCGACTAGGGGATTTTCACAGTAACTTCATTGCAGTATTAATGTAAGCCTACATGCAACACTAATAAGTAAACTTGAACTTATTTTTACTGCGGGCTGGAATATTATGAGGTACAACACAACGTTACTTAAGGTCACTGATTATGTGCAGCTCCTAATTAATTTACAAACACAATAGCCTGGACTTAGTGGTTGGAAGGATGATTTGACATCATTGCAAGCTGATAGCAACTTCTGGTGTCTGCATATTTGTAGCAATGATGTGGAGATGCCGGCGTTGGACTGGGGTAAACACAGTAAGAAGTTTAACAAGACCAGGTTAAAGTCCAACAGGTTTATTTGGTAGCAAACCAAATAAACCTGTTGGACTTTAACTTGGTGTTGTTAAACTTCTTACTGTATTTGTAGCTAAATACTGAGGACTGGATTCTTGCATCGGGGATAAGAAATAGGAGGCAGGACTGTCTCTGGGGGCAATGGTCAATAACCTGGGATTTTTATCCCTTAATTAGCATGGAGATAGGTTCACTATCCAATGGGCTTTCAAAGCTGGAAAGCCAATCAGAGGCCTTCTGGCTTGGGAGAAGCAGCTGGGTGCAATGGACAGTAAATAAAAGAGCCGGCACTTCAACATGGACTCACCCTCTCCTCAAGACTTTTAAATCCTTGAGTATAAAAGGGATATAGCAGCCAGACCACCACAGTGGAAGGCAGAGTGGTGAATGCCTCTCCAGACCTGTGGCTATTCCTGCATCCAGGCAAGTAGGGTGGGCCTCTAGGCCTGCTTGGAGTGCTGCCCCACCTGGCCTGTCACTGTGGAAAGTTGGAGGCCAATTGCAATATCCCAGTCCACCTCCTTTACACCCCTTAATTAGGCCCTTAATGAGCCTAATGGGCTATTTGCTGTGTGGGGTTGTGTAACCCTGCCTGCTGCAGATGACCCACCTTTATAAAGATGCCTAGCGTGGGGAATAATGTTGGGAACCGGACATGCTGGCCAGTGCTAATATTTTCGGATCCCATCTGCCTCTATTCCTACCCTTGCCAGGGCCTGAAAATTCAGCCTTGAAATTCAGATGATGCTGCCAGTTCTTCCCTGATCCTCGAGAGGATGCCCTGTTTATACAATCCTGACAGTGCAGAAGGAGGCCATCTGGCACCGACTCTCTGACAGAGCATCTTACCCAGGCCCCATCCCTGTAACCTCATGTATTTATCCTACTAATCCCCCTAACTTAGGCATCCTGGGATTCTAAGAGAAATTTAGCATGGCCAATCCACCTCACCTGTACATCTTTTGATGAGACAGAATACAGGAATGAGATAGAGAATCTGGTGAACTGGTGCGGCAACAATAATCTCTCCCTCAATGTCAACAAAACGAAGGAGATTATCATCGACTTCAGGAAGCGTAACGGAGAACATGCCCCTGTCTACATCAATGGGGACAAAGTAGAAAGGCTCGAGAGCTTCAAGTTTTTAGGTGTCCAGATCACCAACAACCTGTCCTGGTCCCCCCATGCTGACACTGTAGTTAAGAAAGCCCACCAACACCTCTACTTTCTCAGAAGACTAAGGAAATTTAGCATGTCAGCTACGACTCTCATCAACTTTTACAGATGCACCATAGAAAGCACTCTTTTTGGTTGTATCACAGCTTGGTATGGCTCCTACTCCGCCCAAGACCGCAAGGAACTACAAAAGGTCGTGAATGTAGCCCAATCCATCATACAAACCAGCCTCCCATCCATTGACTCTGTCTACACTTCCCGCTACCTTGGCAAAGCAGCCAGCATAATTAAGGACCCCCCGGACATTCTCTCTTCCACCACCTTCCTTCGGGAAAAAGATACAAAAGTCTGAGGTCACGCACCAACCGACTCAAGAGCAGCTTCTTCCCTGCTGCTGTCAGGGAATGGACTTACCTTGCATTAAGTTGATCTTTCTCTACATCCTAGCTTTGACTTTAACACTACATTTTGCACTCTCTCGTTTCCTTCTCAATGAACAGTATGTTTTGTCTGTATAGAGCGCAAGAAACAAGATTTTTCACTGTATGTTAATACATGTGACAATAATAAATCAAATCAAATCAAAATAAGAGACAATTTATCATGGCCAATCCACCTAACCTGCACATCTTTGGACTGTGGGAGGAAACTGGAGCACCCGGAGGAAATCCACGCAGACACGGGGAGAACGTGCAGACTCCGCACAGAGAGTGACCCAAACCCAGAAATGAACCTCAATCCCTGGCGGTGTAAATGCTAGACGCTGTGCCAGTGTGCCAGGGTTATCGTGTTGTTGATGCTGTTGCAATAGTGCTGTTGTTGTTCCCATGGACAGCAATCTTTAAAAGTGGCTGAACTGACACATCTTCCCCTTCTCCACGGTAACATTACATCTCTCCCATGCCCCGCACTGCCCACCACGCCTTCCCAAAATAATACCTTGTTAATGAAGTGTACCTGAGCTTTTGAAAGGGCACCAAATGAGAGCTACTGCTGAAAAACCTTTCTGGCCTTGCACAACTCATTGTATACCTGTTCAATGTCAAATGTTTCCTTGATGATAACCATTTAGTTTTGTATTTTTAAAAATAATTTATGATCTTTCAGCTGGTATTGCATGTCCCGATCTTTATTTTTCTCTCTAAACATCTTGCCACACTTAAGCAAAGATGTGAAGTGCATAAAAGTTTCATGAGCCTGGTTCCAGGGACCGAGGAACTCCAGTTATATGGATAGATTGGAGAAATTGAGATTGTTTTCCTTGGAGATGGTGATTAGATAGAGGTGTTTTGAAGAGTCTGGGTTGAGTTGATAGAATGTTCCCATTGGTGGAAGGACTCGAGAACGAGAGGGCACAAATTTAAGGGAATTGCCAGAAGAAGCAAGGAAGACATGAGGAGAAAGCTTTTGACACTAACAAGTGGTTAGGATCTGGATCACGCTGCCTGAGAGTGTGGTGGAGGCAGGTTCAATTAAGCCATTCAAGAGGGAACTGATTATCTGGAAAGGAAGAATGTGCAGGGTTAAAGGGAGGAGGCGGGGGACTGACACGAAATGCATTACTCATTAGTAGAGCTGGTACAGAGACAACGGGCCGAATGGCCTCCTCCCATGCTGCAACAATTTCGTGAATTTATATAATGTGAAGTCCAAAGATGTGCAGGATAGGTGGATTAGCCAAACTGCCCTTTAGTGTCAGCGAGATTAGCAGGGTAAATATGTGGGGTTACGGGAAGTGGGCCTGGGTGGGATTGTGGTCGCTGCAGACCTGATGGACCAAATGGCTGCCTTCTGCACTGTTGGGATTCTATGATTTTATGATTCTATGAAGGATGATCAGTGCATTTTATCTTCTGGTTTGAGTCTGTGAGAATGCTTCAAACTGGCTGCTTGCCCATTTTGATCATATCCCATTTGCTGAAAGCCTAGATATTCCCTTAACGGGGCAGCACAGTGGTTAGCATTGCTGCCTCACAATGCCAGGGACCCCAGGTTTGATTCCTGGCTTGAGTGACTGTGCAGAGTCTGCACATTCTCCCCGTGTCTGCGTGGGTTTCCTCGGGGTGCTCCAGTTTCCTCCCACAGTCCAAAAGACATGCTGGTTAGGTGCATTGGCCATGCTAAATTCTCTCTGTGTACCCGAAGAGGTGCCGGAATGTGGTGACTAGGGGATTTTCACAATAACTTCATTGCAGTGTTAATGTAAGCCTACTTGTGACACTAATGATTAAACTTTAAATTTTAACTTTGCACCAATTGAAATTAACTACAGGAAAGGGTAAATCCATGCCTCAGAAATTGCAATATCCTTGTGGCCAGCTTTCTTTGAAGTCAGTTATGTATTCAGCATGTGTGAGATACCAGGCATATTTTGCATAGTTTTTCCCTGGGTTGTAGATGCAGGAGTATAAAATGAAGTGTAGCTGAGGAACCAGGCTGGATACAACACAGTATTGAAGATGGGCTATAGATGCATCATACATCTGGGCTAATGGAGTGCATCTGTGTATGCGTATTAATAATTAGATTTAGTAGGAAGGTACAGGCGGTTCTATTTCTGTGCGATTGTCATGTATAGGCTGAACTACAGTAAAACTGTTGATGGTCTAGGTGCTAAAGGGGTAGCCACAGCAACATTCGACATACATTTATATAGCGCCTTTAAGGGCTAAAATGTCGCAGGGTGCTTCAATGGAATATAATCAATCAAGAACTGCCAAGCACAAAAGGAGATATCAGAACAGATGGGTAAAAACTTGGGTAAAGAGAAATATTTTAAGGGATGTTTTAAAGAGGGAGACTGGTAGGGAGGTGGATAGGATGAGATATGATAGGGTTTTGCCACCATTGCCATTTGTCTTTTGTTAATGGTGAGCCTTGCGAATGTGGCAGTGAGCCACCATCTTGAACCACTGCAGTCCACGTGGGATAGGTACACCCACAGCTCTGCAAGAGAGGAATATCCCAGTTTTTGACCCAGCAACAGTAAAGAAGTGATATATTTCCAGGTACTTGCAGGTGGTGGTGTTCCTATCTGCTGTCTTCGGGGTGGTAGAGCCTGCAGGTTTGGCAGGTGCTGCCAAAGGGGCTCTGGCAAGTTGTGAAGGGTGTAAAATTGGATAGACTAAATTTTGCATCTGGCGCATGTGAGACAATGACCATGAATCAACTGGGTCGTAAAAACTGGTATAAAAATGAAATGCAGTCAAGGTTGGATACAGCACAGTGTAGGAGATGAGCCGGATACATCACACATCAACCTGGTATTCGAGGCTAACTGATTAGAACACAATATGTTGACACAAGGCAGGTGGATTACAACAGATCAAGATGGCTCAGGAGATGGACAGGATACAGTGCACATCAACAGACTGGATATAATAAGCCAACTGGTTTAAAAAATTTGATTCATAATCTCAGCCCAATTCACCCATTATTTTTGAAAGGTTGGGATCATATTTAGAAAGCCACAAAGAATATTCAGTGCTCAGCCAAAGATTCAAAGAGAGCTCCATTCCCGTAGCTGACTTTCGGTCTAAGCAATGAATATTACAGATCCAGATTAAAATGAGCTAATTGTAAGTCTGAGTGGTACACAAAGAGATCCGCTCTCTACAAAAGTCTTAAGGTGGCACCTCGGCAGCAGAAACAATAACTGATCCTAATTAGTGTGACGATGTGAACAACACAGGGTTGAAACATTCATTAATATGCTGTTCTTGATCACTGTTGTCTCATAAAAGAAATTGGAAACCCCCTGAGCGTTACACAGACTTTGATAAGACATTCTCTGTAGTGCCTGTAATCATTTTGCAGCTTAACAAAAACTCTATGTTAATTAAAATGCATTTTGTTGGAAGCACATCCAGACACATCCAGATTTTGAATCTGACTACCTGAAATGCTTACATTATTAATCGTTAAAGTAAAATGAAACAAGAACGGTTGCCGCTAATGTGGCCATGTCGGTGCCGAAGAGGTTTAGCTTCAACCCCGGTGCAGTGAGTCTTTTTTTAAATTAAATGCCATTCTCCTTTGTCAACTGTCACTGCGTAGGGCAATTGTGCCGTACAATGGCTTCCTTCTTTCCGGCACGTAACGTGACAGCAATGTCATCATTCTTTCCCCTCAGTGCACATAATTACCTCACATATGGAAACCTGTGATAGCCTAAAGGCGTCGAGGAGAAAAGAGAAACTGTACAATCTGTCCACCAGCAGGGCTTAATCCATAGGCAAAAACTGCCATTCGAAGAGCACTGGCTGGATTTCTTGGTGGGGGTTGGGGGGTGGGGGGGGGGGTGGGGGTGGCAGTGGGGAGTGAGGGGTAGGAGGTGGGGGAGAAAAAACTGCAGGTCAGACAG
This sequence comes from Mustelus asterias, assembly GCF_964213995.1. NCBI lineage: Eukaryota > Metazoa > Chordata > Chondrichthyes > Carcharhiniformes > Triakidae > Mustelus > Mustelus asterias. The sequence continues at coordinate 118,411,158 of NC_135808.1, read as the reverse complement.
TCCTTGTCGCTGGGACTGCACTTAAGTAAATATCATCATATTAGTAGATCCTGGGTAATTGTACAAGTAAATGCCCGCAGAAGGCAGTTGACCTTAATTTCCTGCAGGACTGCCCTTCACCCGCCCCTGCGAGAAGATTTATTTTGGAAATGTTATCACTATGCAACTACGATCCTAGCAACCATACACAGTTACATTTTGTCAAATATTTATGTCTCTGAAGCTGCTTCCTAATCAGTCTTCTCTTTCTTCATTGTACACAAAAGGTGGTAATGAAAATCAGGTGCTTCTTTTCAAGGTTTTATGGAGTTCAGTCTCACGTTTGATTACCTATTTTTAAACCACCTGCCCATAAAAGTTAACTCTTTCATTATGCTCAGAGACTGCGATGCTGGATTATAATACACATGCCGCACTTTTCTCTTTTGTTTTAATTTTTGCGGATGTGTCATGCCCCAACGCTGATCACAAACTCCTGTTGAAACCGCAGAATTTGTGGCACAGTGGTTAGCACTGCTGCCTCACAGTGCCAGGGACCCTGGGTTCGATTCCCAACTTGGGTCACTGTCTGTGTGGAGTTTGCACGTTTCCCCCCGTGTCTGCGTGGGTTTCCTCCGGGTGCCCCAGTTTCCTTCCACAGTCTGAAAGACGTGCTAGTTAAGTACATTGATCCGAACCGGCGCCGGAATGTGATGACTAGGGGAATTTCACAGTAACTTCATTGCAGTGTTAATGTAAGCCTTACTTGTGACAATGCATAAACTTTAGAATTGAACATTTGTTTTGTTGCATCCGGGCAAAGTAAAAGAATCCAAGATTACGGCAGTAAGACTGTAGGAATGACTTGACCCAGTGCATCGGATGGGATTCACCTACTGTGTTAATCGAAAGTCACTTTAAGAATTATTTTCACAATCATAAGTTCCTACCAAATACAAGGCCCTAGATTCGAACAGGGAGGCCGGTTAGCTCAGTTGCCCGGACAAATAGCCGACCGTGCCAGGTTTGATCCACATTTGGGCTGGGGCAGACCTGGAGCTTGCCGCCTCGTTCTGCGCCACAGTAAAATTACAACATTGGTCATGGTTCAGTGACCCTCAAATAATCGAGATTCCATCTGGAGAAGGTGTAGTCCTGAATGAGCATCATTAGAGAGGTTTGACAAAAAGAGGGATTACATTATTATCTTTGGCGATTTGCTTTTATTCGTCCATGGGATGTGAACGTCACTGGCTGGGCCAGCATTTATTGCCCATCCCTAGTTGCCCTTGAACTGAGTGGCTTACTAGACCATTTCGGAGGGCATTTGAGAGTCAACTACATTGCCCTGCCTCTGGAGTCACAAGTAGGCCAGGCCAAGTATGGGCAGCAGATTTCCTTCCCTAAAGGACATTAGTGAATGAGATGGGTTTTTCCTACAATCGATAATAGTTTCACGGTCATCAGTAGATTCTTAATTCCAGATATTTTTTATTGAATTCAAATATCACCATCTGCCATGGTGGGTTTTGAACCCGGGTCTCTCGAACATTAGCTGAGTTTCTGGATTAATAGTCCAGCGATAATACCACTAGGCCACCACCTCCCCTGGTGCGCTATTGAATACCACCTCTTTATTATAAATTGCACAGCATTGGCAAACACACTTAATGAAGGTCTTCATTTTGTACATTCGCCTGGAAAGTGTCTTGGATAAGTCTTATTGGCTTTTGATTTGGGATGGCATCTGTTCCTAAGACTACGAGGGCAAAAGGCTGGTTAGGAAGGTGCAGGGACCACTTTGCTCCTTGGTTTCTCCAGAGTGTCTTTCTTGTTAATTTAGGATGGACAAAGTCAGAGGGGCAACAGGTAGACATCTTTTACAGTAACAGGGTCCAAGTGATACGTCTGCATTTCTGGCTCATGCTGACAGACTCCCTACAGATTATTTTTTTGGGGAATGGGCACTGTGAATTCTGTCACTCCTCAGGCAGTGGCTCTCACTTTTAGAACAGGTGATTAGTTTTCAGGAGGCTTTCTGAAGCAGAGACAGTAGGGGGAAAAAATAGTGAGAGAATTCAGAGACTGCAGCTGTGGGAGCTGCAGGCTCTGGAATTAATCGGTGGAGGAGTCAGATGGGGATGGACAAAAAAGAGTCACAAGATCTGGCGAATGTAGAAAGGAACAAAACACCAGGAAAAGCTGCAGAGTTAGGATGGAATAAAGCTGTCAAGAGATGTGCAACTAAGGATCAAGATTTGACATTTGGACAACAGGATTTCAGTGTGGGTCAGAATGATGAGGTGATGAAAAGTGGAGCTTGGTGCCAGATAAGGTGTGGGCAGTGAGGTTTTGAATAAGTTGTAGTCTGTGGAATTGGGAGGCAGGTTATCTCACCCTGAATGGTCACATGGGTCAGTAACTTCTGTGAAGAGGCAATCAGAGTCGTGTGGGAAACTGATAACAAAGCTTTTCTTCATCTCTGACGAGTACGGGGGAGGCTGCCTCACTCTGTAGGCCCCATCAGAGTTGGGATACCCTCCCCTCTGGGTTGGAGATCTGCAATTCCCTCCCCCACTGGCCTTCCCCACAAACACCATGGTCACCACCCCCTTCTCAACCCCATGGGACATACCCTACCCTCCCAACCCCGGGACTTACTTTTCCAATGGTCCTTGGGCATCGTTCCAGGCAGTGCTGCTTCTGACCACTGCAGCGCTGTGCCTGGCTTGGCTGGAGAGTTGTTAGCCTATCTGATTGGCCGACAGCTCTCACGGTCGGGACTTCATTCCAAGGGCAGACGGATATCCTGCCCATTGCCGATCAACACTCAGATGGCGCAGTGGTTAGTACTGCTGCCTCACAGTGCCAGGGACCCGCGTTCGATTCCCGGCTTGGGTCACTGTTTGTGTGGAATTTGTACATTCTCCCCGTGTCTGCATGGGTTTTCTCCGGGTGCTCCGCTTTCCTCCCCCAGTCTGAAAGACGTGCTGGTTAGGTGCATTCGCCATGCTAAATTCTCCCTCAGTGTACCCGAACAGGCACCGGCCGGAGTGTGGCGACGAGGGTATTTTCACAGTAACTTTATTGCAGTGTTAATGTAAGCCTACTTGTGACAATAATAAAAACTTCATAATAATGATGGGTTTCTGGAATCTACCCTGTAAAAGCCATGGCTTGGCTTGCCGCAACTGGTTCATTTGATTGACAAAAGAGTGAGCCATAAATGCATTCCAGAATGTTTTGCTCACCAACTGGTATCCAAGCTGAGTGCCAAAACAAGGACCCAAGATCAATTTGTTTTATTTTCTCTAGGTTTGGATACCATAGGGTGCAGAACAAAGGTGAGTAAGTGGAGTTGAGGCACAGGAAGATGGAACGGACATTATAGATTGAATGGCCCAATCCTTTTTTTTAAATTCATTTATGGGATGTGGGCATCACTGGCTAGGCAAAATTTATTGCCCATTTCTAGATGCCCTTGAGAAGGTAGTGATGAGCTGGCTTCTTGAACCGCTAAAGTCCCTCAGATAAGGTAGTGCCCACAGTGTCATTAGGGAGGGAGTTCCAGGATTTTGACCCAGCGACTGTGAAGGAATGGCGATATGTTTCCAAGTCAGGATGGTGAATGACTTGGAGGGAACTTGTCACTGAATTCCCATTTTTATGGCTGGTCCAGTTCAGTTTCTGGTCAATGGAGGATTCAGCAATGGTAATGCCATTGAATGTCAAGGGATGATGGTTAGATTCTCTATTGTTGGAGATGATCATTGCCTGGCACTTGTATAGCACGAATGTTACTTGCCACTTGTCAGCCCCAAGTCTGGTTATTGTCTTCCTGCATTTGGGCATGGCCTGCTTAAGTCAATGAAGAGTCACGAATGGTACTGAAAATTGTGCAGTCATCAGCGAACATCTCCACTTCTGACCTTATGTTGGAAGGAAGGCCATTGATAAAGCAGCTGAAGATGATTGGGCCTAGGACACTATGCTGAGGAACTCCTGCAGTGATGTCCTGGATGTAAGCTGATTGATCTCCAATCATTGCAAGCACCTTCCCTTGTGCCAGGTATGACTCCAACCATGAGAGGGTTTTCCCCTCATTCCCATTGGCTCCATTTTTTCTGGGGCTCCTTGATGCCACACTGGGTCAAATGCTGCCTTGATGTCCAGGGCAGTCATTCTTAACTCACCTCTGGCATTCAGCTCTTTTGTCCATGTTTGAACCCATCCTGTTTTTAGCTTCACAAGAAAGGACACAGAAATTGGAAGCGAGTAGGCAGCTCCAGCTAAGAGTTAACATCAGTCCAGACAGAATGGGACAAATAGCCTCCTTTTGTGTTATAATATCCATGACATTATCTGACTTTTAATAACAGCACTAAAGGTGACAGCTTACCACAGGCTGATGAACAGCCTTTAAGAAGCTGTACAAGTCGATTAATTTATTTTCACATGTTTCAGAGAAATTTGAAAGTTAGGGCAGAAAGAAACATATATTCATCTCCTTTCTTTAGAAATGTTCAGGGTCAGGAAACAAACAGAAACCAGGAAAGATTCTTCAAGATTCAGCACAGGAACTATTTGATTACAAAGCATGCATCTACAGTAATTTCAACACACACCAGTATTTTAAAAATAATGTGGGATGACCTTAACTAGCACAAAGTTTCAAACAAAGTTTATACCCTGCACTGATTTTAGCCTGCACAAGGGGAACACTAATTAGCATGAAATGCAGCATTATGTTAATGTCCACATCTGTAAAAGGTTTTTAATTATTTTCTCATGTCACCATCAAGTGACTAGTATATGGCCAAAACATATACTAAACTGTTTAAAAAAGGATGTTTTAAAGACAAGAAAAGTCATCGACTAAAGATGGATGCCACAAGTCACCTGATGTCCAGCATTGCAAGTGACCAGTTTCTGGAATGTTACAATGCGGAAGACAATTCAGAGGTACCACAATATGTCATCGTCTGGAATTTCATAACTGAGGATGTCAAGAACAACTTCAAAGGCGTCTTGTGAAATGGCCTGTGCATAGTATTGACATTTCAACAAAACTGCCTCTCCAGCAGAGTCAGGAATTCTGCTTGAACAATGGTCATATAGAAATATGTCTTTCTATCTCATCAAGAGGGACAATAGCTCATTAAAACATTATGGATGATGGGAAGTGAGAGAGAGGTCACGTGACTGAAGTAATAATTCTTGAAGTCTTTTTAATACAACATGCAAACTATGGAGAAGTCGTCTGGAAAAGCTGCCAATGGAGCAGTGGGAGCTCCTTTCCCTCCTCTCCCAAGTTAAGACCCTAACTTTTACAGTTTAAAAAATCCAGCACAAAGAAAGTGAATTTTTCATCAAAAGGAACCCCAGGTACAAGACTCAGCAACTTACTAGAAAAGACGGATTACATTAAAAAAAAAATTGTCTCCAGCAGTTGCAGTTTTACATTGGTTTTAACTTCATTCCCAGCATTTCAAGATCAACGTGAAAAATCTGCTACCATTTAAAAATATCTCCAGTGTGGAGGGAAGAAGATGCGCAAATAGGAAGAATGTTCATTGGTTCGATAGGGGGCAGCATGCCACAACTGTGGAAAAGTAGGCCCTTTAAAAACTGTTTGTCACTTGAAAATGCTGACAACCTGTAAAAAGAGGCAGAAAGTTTTAAAGTGGAGTTGGGTACAAGAAATTGAAGGGCCACAAAGGCAGCAATTAACCCTCCTAGGGGAGATGAATAACACTGAAAACAAGTATTAGGGTATTAAACTTGAAGTGGATGGACACCCCGCAGAGTTTAAAAATGAGATACATGATTAGATACAGGAGCAGAGGTTTCTGTTTTATCATATGAATTAGAATGAACAGATTACATTGTAAACCTCATCTATTACAAGATCCTGGGGACACCAAAAGTGAAAGGTCAGCTTATTGCAAAGCTGGAACATAAAAAGGCTGAGAGATCTTTGAACCCCTCTATGTCATTCAAAATCAAGAATGCTCTCTACCAAAGGGAAAGACCTGAAACTGAGATTAATTTGTAAAGTGGATGATGTTACTGGTGAGAATCGACTAATTTCTGAAAGAAACTCCCAAATTGTTTAGAAGGCTGACAAAATTAAAGACCAAGGGTAGGATTTTCTGGCCGCGCTCACCCCAAAACTGTAAAATCCTGCCCGAGATCAACGGACCTTTGCATGGTCGCCTGCCCCCCACCCGCTACGATTCCCGTGGCGGGTGGAATGGGAAAATTCCCCCCTTCCCCACCCCGAGTACCACATCACCCTACGAGCTGATGGTAAACCAATCTGCCTCTTTACTCTGATGAAAGTTCCTCATGCACTCTCGGCCAAAGGCAAGGACAAAATAGAAAAGATGCAGCAATAAGGGGTTATCTCACAGGTCACCATGCCGACAGAGTGGTGATCGGGTATGACTATGGTGCCTAAAACCTAAACTGCTCTGTAAGACTCAGCTAAACAAGGTAGTGGAACATTAAATAACAACAGAAAACACTGGAAAAACCCAGCAGGCCTGGCAGTATTGGTGGAGCGGGTTAACATAGAATCATAGAATCCCTACAGTGCAGATTTTGAGTCCATGTGACTTATCTTCAGAGCGGAAGGTTAGATCCAATGGCCTCAGTGGATGAGGGCCTAGCAAAACTAGCCAAGGGCATTTTACCGACCAAATTGGATGCAAAGAGTGGCTTTTGACAGTTGCCTCTTGAGAAAGAATTCAGATTGCCGACCACATTTATCGGCCGGAATTCTCCCAAATAAATTCTAAATATTGAATTTGCGTGAAAACTGGAGTAAATCATGCTGGTTTTTTTCAGAGGAAGTTCAGAGAAGAATCTCCCACACTCCGTGCACTGCAGAGTGCACGAGCGTAAATCATGCAAAAAATCAAGAGCGGGGCCTATTCCTGTCCGGGAGGCTGGCAGCATAGCGCTGAGTGGATCACTGCGCATGCACTGATCTGTCAGCGCCGAGGTTGCGCATGCGCAGTGGCCCCTGTCTGCCGGCTTCCCGATTGCTGGATGGCTCAATCTCTGGCCAGCCCCATGACCCCTGCAATGCTGACTCTCTCACCTCCCCCACATGACCTGACTGCTGCCTCCCCCAAGTATGCCCGGACCAAGCTCCGCCACCCCCTTCCCCACCCCCAGCCAACCTCGATCATTCCTTCCCTCCCCCACTCCCCGTAGTCCCGATCTCTCGTTCAACTCAATTGCCTCCCCGTTCTCCGGCAGCCCCGACTCACCCTCCGGCAGGCTGAACACCCTCCACATCCCACCCCAATGATCCGCCCTGATCGCTGACCTCCCACTGTCTGCTCATGATCCCAGATGCAGAGTGGCAACAGGACTCCCCAACCCCACCGATCAGCCCATCAGGCTCCACCCCATCAAGCCCTGCCCCATCAGGCCCCGCCCATCAGTCCCCCACTCCGCCAGGCCCTGCCCTCATCCACCCCATCAGGCCCCACCCCATTAGGTCCCGCCCCTTTGGCACTGCCTGATGAACAGTGCCAAGGTGCCCCCTGGGCATTGACACTTTACACCTTGGGCAGTGCCAGAGGGGCAAGCTAGCACTGCCAAGCTGGCAATGCCCAGAGGACACCTCCCCAGTGCCTGAACCTCTGGGATGCCCTGATTGCCCCCACTCCAGCGGGGTCGGGCCGCCAGCTCCCCAAAAGTGGGGGGCTACTGTAAACCCCGCTGGAGTGAAACACTCCTGGTGGGGGGAGGGGAGATGCTAGCAGGCCCAGAGATTTCAGTCCCGAGCCCGCTAATAATATCTAAAATATCTTTAAATTAAGATTGTCATAAATTATGGGCTCCATGCCAGATTCCGATGTGGAGCTGACGGCGCTTGAAATCCAACGCTGGGAGATGTGCTCGGAGCCGGACGCCCAGCGCGAATCCCACAGTTCAGGCCTCACCTTAATGGGAGAAACATCCCCATAATGTCCTTCGGTCATTATTGTTTCAATAAATGTCCCTTTGGAACTGGGCCTACTCCAGAAACTTTCCAGAGGGTGATGTCCAACATTTCAGAAGGCATGGAAGAACTGCCAGGCAGTTAAGAAGGCAAATGGTATATTGGCCTTCATCGCGAGAGGATTTGAGTGTTAGAATAGAGATGTTTTGCTGCAATTGTACAGGATGTTGTTGAGGCCACGCCTCGAGTATTGTGTGCCGTTTTGGTGTCCTCATCTGAGGAAGGATGTTCTTGCTATAGAGGGAGCGCAGCGAAGGTTTACCAGACTGATTCCTGGGATGGCAGATCTGTCAAATGAGGAGAGTTAGGATTAGGATTATATTCACTGGATTTAGAAGAGTGAGAGGGGATCTTTAGATTTGGTTTATTATTGTCACATCTATTGCTATACAGTGAAAAGTATTGGCCAGGATTCTCCCAAAAAATTCAAACTGCCGAGTTTGCGCAAAAGCTGGAGTAAAAGCTGGGTGAGTAAAACTGGGCGGAGAAGTGGCAGATGGACTTCAACCCGGATAAGTGTGTAGTGATCCATTTTGGCAGATCCAATGGGATGAAGCAGCAGTATAATATGAAGGGTACCATTCTTAGCAGTGTAGAGGATCAGAAGGACCTTGGGGTCCGGGTCCATAGGACTCTTAAATCGGCCTCGCAGGTGGAGGATGCGGTCAAGAAGGCGTACGGCGTACTGGCCTTCATTAATCGAGGGATTGAGTTTAGGAGTCGGGAGATAATGCTGCAGCTTTATAGGACCCTGGTTAGACCCCACTTGGAGTACTGCGCGCAGTTCTGGTCACCTCATTACAGGAAAGATGTTGAAGCCATTGAAAGGGTGCAGAGGAGATTTACAAGGATGTTGCCTGGATTGGGGGGCATGCCATATGAGGATAGGTTGAGGGAGCTTGGTCTCTTCTCCCTGGAGAGACGAAGGATGAGAGGTGACCTGATAGAGGTTTACAAGATGTTGAGAGGTCTGGATAGGGTAGACTCTCAGAGGCTATTTCCAAGAGCTGAAATGGTTGCTACGAGAGGACACAGGTTTAAGGTGCTGGGGGGTAGGTACAGAGGAGATGTCAGGGGTAAGTTTTTCACTCAGAGGGTGGTGGGTGAGTGGAATCGGCTGACGTCGGTGGTGGTGGAGGCAAACTCGTTGGGGTCTTTTAAGAGACTTCTGGATGAGTACATGGGATTTAATGGGATTGAGGGCTATAGATAGGCCTAGAGGTAGGGATATGATCAGCGCAACTTGTGGGCCGAAGGGCCTGTTTGTGCTGTGGCTTTCTATGTTCTATGTTCTATGTTCTAAATCCCGCTGGATTTTTCAGAGGGATTGTCAAAATGAATCTCCCACACTCTGTGCACTGCAGAGAGCCTCAAGGAGGTTTACGCTGAAAATCGGGGGCTGGGGCCTATTTCTGCTGGAGAGGCCGGCAGCATAGCACTGAGCGGGCCACTGCGTGTGTACCAATCTGTCAGTGCAAAGATTAGCGCATGCTAATCACTGGTCATTGGTCACTGGTCATTTCGATTGCTGGCCAGTACAGCAACCCTAGACCATTGGCTTGCAGATCCCCCACCCCACCCTGATCACTGGCCTCCGGGCCGACCCCGACCCCGCCCTCCTAGCTCGCCTCAATTTCACCCCACCCCCGGCAGTCCCAATACCTCCCCGCCCCCCGCAGTCCTGACCCCACCAGCCCACCCACAGCCCCGATCGTCCTCTGCAGTCACGAATTCCGAATATCCTTTGCCTACTGAGAAAGTAAAGGCATTGGTGAGATCTCGTAGCAACTTACAAAATTCTAACAAGTTTAGATAGGGTAGATTCAGAAAGAATGTTCCCCGATGGCGGGGGACTCCAGAACTAGGGCATCACAGTTTAACGGTAAGGGATAATACTTTAAGAACTGAGATGAGGAGATATTTCTTCACCCAGGGAGTGGTGAATCTATGGAATTCACTACCACAGAAAGTAGTTGAGACCAAAACATTGTATGATTTCAAGAAGAAATTAGATATAGCTCTTGGGGCTAAATGGATCAAGGAATATGGGGGGAAAGGGGAATCAGGATATTGAATTTTATGATCAGCCATGATCATAATGAATGGCGGAGCAGGCTTGAAGGGCTGAATGGCCTACTCTGCTTCTGGTTTCTATGTTTCTATATGGATAATATATTGGTACATAGATCCATGAGAGAAGAGCATATTTGCAGGGTCAGAACAGTCCTGGGTGCCTTACAAAATAAATAGGCCTAACCACTGAACAGAAAATATGAGTTTGCCAAAACTATGATCAAGCTTCTAGGTCTCACAGTCCCAGTAAATCTGCAAAAAATGAAAGTGCAAACCAGGAACATAACTGAGCTTCAAATATTCCTAGGGACGGTCAACCAAGTAAAAGTTTAAAAGAAAATATTCATCACAAATAGGCTTACATTAACACTGCAATGAAGTTACTGTGAGAATCTCCTAGTCGCCACATTCCTGCGCCTGTTTGGGTACACTGAGGGAGAATTTAGCATGGCCAATGCATCTAACCAGCACATTTTTCAGACTGTGGGAGGAAACCGGAGCATCCGGAGGAAACCACACAGGGAGAACATGCAAACTCCACATAGACAGTGACCCAAGCTGGGAATCGAACCTGGGTCCCTGGGAACCTGGGTTATGTCGAGGCAGCAGTGCTAACCACTGGACCACCGTGTTCTTAAGTAGACAAGTTCTTACCAACAAATTAGGAGAGGCCAAGGAGCTCTTGCAATGGGGCCAACACTGGTGCTGGAAAATTCACCAGTAAAATGCTTTTGAAAGGATTAAATGATTTTAATCTCTTCTGATCTCTTTTTTTTTTCCTATTCATTTTTACAGGACATGCGCATCGCTGGCAGGGCCAGCACTTAATGCCCGTCCCTAACTGCCCTCCACTTCAATATTGAAACAGACTGGAGACCACATGTCACCCAGCTGAACATGAAATCAATTGTGAAGATGCTGCCCGGGAACCAACAGTTCAGATTAAGATTGATGAGATCTGACTCTATCGCAGAGTATGTGTGAGGAAAATGTCAAACAAAAGCAGAGACACTGTCAACAATAGCATCAGAAAGAAATGAACAAGAAGATTTCAACTTCTTCGAGGAGATTGAAGTATAAATGTTCTTAATCACTCAGCATTTACCAGCTACTGCAAGAAAGGAAATAAAACATGCACAGAAACGGATGGTGAATGTCTCCAAATTTGAGACTATTGTCTGGACAGATGGCCAGACTATGTCCCCAGTAATCTGATTCTATGCCAGTATTTTAAACAGTGCAAACCCGGATTAATATCCAGAATGAACAAGTTGTTTTATGAAGATAGACTGGGCTTGTTTCCACTGGAGTTTAGTAAGGATGACTTGATTGAAGTATAATACATCCTGAGTGGTCTCAACAAGGTGTACGTGGAAAGGATGTTTCCTTTTGTGGGTGAGTCCAGAACAAGGAGGCACTTTTGAAAATTAGGGGTTGCTCTTACAGGACAGAGATGAGGAGAATTGTTTCCTGACAACAGATGTTGGGCTAACTGGTCTATAATTCCTTAGTTTCCCTCTATCACATTTCTTAAACAGTGGTGTGACATGCAATTTTCCAATCTAAAGGAATAGTTCCAGATCAAAAGAAATTTGGAAGGTTATAGTTAGGCCAGCAGTAATGTTTTCACCTACTTTCTCTAAAACCTTAATACAGAAACGTCCCGAGGGTTTGCCACAGTTTTGTGCCACTATTTTCTTCAGTTCTGTGGTTTTATGATAATTTTGGTGAGTCATTAACTCTGACTCAGCTTCTCCTCTATTGTCAGGACTAATGCAAAGTAATTATTCAACATCTCCCACATTCCTTATTTTCATTGATAATATCAGAATGATCAGTTTTCAAGGGATCCCTATTTCTCCTAAGCACTTGTTATTTTACCCAGTACAATGATTTTGATATCCCTTGCAAGTTTCATAGAAAATCATAGAAAACCTACAGTATAGAAGGAGGCCATTCAGCCCATCAAGTCTGCACTGACCACAATCCCACCCAGGCCCTATTCCCATAATCTAACATATTTACTCCACTAATCCCTCTAACCTACTTATCCCAGGACACTATGGGACCAATCCACCTAACCCGCACATCTTTGGATTGTGGGAGGAAACCCATGCAGACACGAGGAGAATGTGCAAACTCCGCACAGACAGTGACCCACGCCGGGAATCAAACCCAGGTCCCTGGAGCTGTGAGGCAGCAGTGCTAACCACTGTGCCACTGTGCTGCCCTTTTCTTTGCATACTTTTCCTGCTATTTTGCTCTTCTTTCTAGTTTCTCCCATTCTACTGGACCTCTGCATTTTTTGTATGTTTGTAATCTTTTTATTTTAGCTTTATGTTGTCTCTTATCTATTTTGGCCATGGCAGTCCAGAGCGCTTTCTTCTGAAGGTCATATTCTGTTTTTGTATATGATTAAATTATTTCTTAAGCTCTGCTCCCTGATTGTCTGTTGTTTCATCCGTTAACAGACTTTATTGGCCGTCTCTGTCTTATCTCATTGAAATCTAGAATCTAGAAACTTAGGGTTGAATCTTGCTGCAGTGGCGAGTGTCCCAGTGGTGGGGCTGGAAGTGAATGGGACTTCTGCTTGGGAATAGTATGACTGGTCATGCGGAATCATGTGACTTCTAATCAAACAGCTATGCGGACTGGAGGGGCAGGCAGGATGTTGCTGACCTCGCCGTTGCCTCATGGTGGTCTTAGGTCGGGTGCCATATTTAAATGGCACTCAGAGAGGCATCTATCTATTCCCTGCAAGCCAGCAACATCAATCTGCCTGTCAGAGAGGAGGACTTTGAACTTGAGCTACTGCCATCGCCTCTCCACCTGCCACATTTGAATCCATGATGCTGCAAGCCATCAACCTGCCCCCCTGCCTCCTCAGTCACCTTTGACCATCTCTCCATGATCCTCGACCTTCCCTTCTTTACCTGAATCTTCTGCGACATTCAAGCCACCCACCATCAGCCCCAATCATCTGTCTGTCAACCTAAAGTAGCCCTCTGCACCCTGGACCTGCACTCCCGCATTACTCATTCAAAGTCCTTGTGACAGCCTACTTTCCCTTTCCACGAGGTCCCTGCATCCAGCTTCATTCAGCTGAAGCTCATCCCAATGTTGTATTTTCTTCCAGCCCCGGTATTGGTGCCAGCGTCCTATGAAACGGAATCCCTTTTCCCACACCATTCCTTTGGCCATTTGCTCACCTCCCAGATCTGCTTACCCCTACGCCAATGTGCGTGTGGCTCTTAAAGTGCTGAAGTTAAAACCCTTGAGGTTCTGTTCTTTAAATTAGCTCCTGGTTCCTGGTACTCTGCAAACAGGACCTCTAGCTTATTTTTCCCAAAGTTGTTGGCCCCAACAAGGATCAATGCTACTGGGTCATCTCCACCCACATCCCGAATTGCAAGGGTACTGAGTGGCTTGCTAGGCCATTTCAGAGCCAACTATATTGCTGTAGATCTTTAATCGCATGTAGGCCAGACCAGGTAAAGATGGCAGATTTCCTTCCCTAAAGGACATTCGCGAACCAAATGGGTTTTTCCAACATTTGACAATGGTTTCACAGTCAGCTATAGACTTATTCTAATTCCAGATTTTTGTTGAATTAAAATTTCAACATGTGGGATTTGAACCCAGGTCCCCAGAGCATTACCATTAGAATCATAGAATCCATAGAACATTAGAATCCCTTCAGAGCAGAAGGAGGCTATTTGGCCCATCCAGTCTGCACTGACTCTCTGACTGAGCATCCCACCCAGTCCCATCCCACTGCTCCATCCCCATAACCATAGGCATTTACCATGGCCAATCCACCAAAACTTGCACATTTTGGACTGGTTATTGCTCTGTTCTCTGGATTACAAGCCCAGTGAAAATACCACTACCACAGAACCATAGAATCCCTACAGTGCAGAAAAAGGCCATTCAGCCCATCAAGTCTGCACTGATTCTCTGACGGAGCATCTTACCCAGGCCCTTCCCCTCCACCCTATCTCCGTAATGCTGCACACACACCATGGCCAATCCACCCGACCTGCACATCTTTGGGAGGAAACCGGAGCACCCGGGAGAAACCCACGCAGACACGGGGGAGAAAACGTGCAGACTCCACACAGACAGTGACCCGAGGCCAGAATCGAACCTGGGTTCCTGTGAGGCAGCAGTGCTAACCATTGGGCTATTGCCTGGCCTGTTTCTGTGTTGTATCTTCCATCTAATTTGGTGTAATATTTCCAAATATAGTAACTGAAATCAAATCTTTCTGGCTGAAAGGCAACTTTAACGGAAAATCCAATTGATTGACTGTCTGCAGAAGTTGGAGAGGAACTGAACGCTGTAATGATCGATTTGGCCTATTGCCGAGTATTGGGGATGCTGCTGTTTATTTTGCAACACCTGGTCTTTTAATTAGCTTGTAAGCCTTAAGCTTTTTGTAATTTGTTTTGTGCATTAAGACTTGAAACAGTCTCTGAAGAAAATAGCGGAGGCTTAATTCAAATGAAAATGAGGAGACTCTAATGAGCAGGAGGTTCAGGTGTCGCACGCTGCTTTTTACATTGATTGTTTCAGGGAAAGATTCACAGCTCTTGAATTATCTCACCTATAAATGAGGCCAGGCTGGCTTTGATTCTTGTTAAATTACTATCTGTAATTTTACTCGCGGTTCGGTAATGTAATGCTAGCAAAGATGTGATTTAAAAGAAAAATCTTAATTCATAAAAATCCAGTCAAAGTTATAAATGCATATACAATAGCTCTATTTCTAAAAGCAGCATCAATTCATTTAACCAACATATCAACAGACACATTTTTGCCTGTGTGGGTGGCACGGTGGCACAATGGTTAGTACTGTTGCCTCACAGCTCCAGGGACCTGGGTTCAATTCCTGGCTTGAGTTACTGTTCGTGCGGAGCTGCACGTTCTCCCCGTGTCTGCGTGGGTTTCCTTTGGGTGCTCCGGTTTCGTCCCACAGTCCAAAGATGTGCAGGTTAGGTGCATTAGCCA
This sequence comes from Mustelus asterias, assembly GCF_964213995.1. NCBI lineage: Eukaryota > Metazoa > Chordata > Chondrichthyes > Carcharhiniformes > Triakidae > Mustelus > Mustelus asterias. Next base: position 118,396,079 of record NC_135808.1, on the reverse strand, counting down.
TGCTAAATTGCCTCTTAGTTTCCTGGGATGCATAGGATTGAGAGATTAGCAGGTTAAATATGTAGGGTTACAAGGATAGAGCCTCGGTGGGATTGTTGTTGGTGCAGACTTGATGGGCCGAATGGCCTCCTTCTGCACTATTGGGATTCTATATTTCTATGTGTGTGTGTGTGTGTGTGGGCAATGATCATGGTCTGTCAGAAGATACACTTAAGTGTGAGGTCTGAAGCATGCTGGAGAGCAACTGTGACTCTTACAAGAATTGTGTCTCAGTGTTGAGCCTTTTAATAAAATGATAGTCGATCCCCATGTCATTGATAATGAGGAATCAAAACCAATTTCTGCCTTCGGGTGAACAGGAATTACAGGCATGGATACTTGGACCAGGTCATAATTCAGATCCTGTTTTTATAGTCAGATAATCTAACAGAAGAATTATACTCTTGGTGCCACAGTGGTTAGCACTGCTGCCCCACAGTGCCAGAGATCCGGCTTTGTCTGTGCGGAATCTGCACGTGGGTTTTCTCTCGGTGCTCTGGTTTCCTCCTACAGTCTGGAAGACGTGCTGGTTAGGTGCATTGGCCATGCTAAATTCTCCCTCAGTGTACCCGAACAGGCGCCAGAGTGTGGCGACTAGGGGATTTTCACAGCAACTTCATTGCAGTGTTAATGTAAGCCTACTTGTGACACTAACTTTAAAAATATTAAGTTTATGTAAATGTGAATAATTTGACATAGAAATTTATACTGGAAAAGATTGACAAAAAAAATACAGAGTGTTAAGATTTTAAATATATTCCCAGTAGATTTTCCGAATGCTTTTCTCACTGTGAGTGAGAGGTTTTGCTGTTTTGGAACCCTGGGTCTCCGTTTTCCTTTTGGCTTCAAACGAGTAAGGTTAAAGTAACTCCCACTGTTTCTCTGAGCTTAATGCGCAGCCTGAAGTTTATACAATACAAAATACAAGTGGCAGAGTTAACAGTTCACATTTCGTAGGCTCACTGCAACTCAGGTTTCCACAGGCTGGGCTCGTCAGAATATTTCAGTTTTCAATAAATTATAACAAAAGTAAGTACCATTATTGACACGTTTAAGATCTTTTGTTGTGCCCTGAAATATATTTAGTATACACGTGCGCTATATATATGCATGCTGGAGATAGTTTATTTTTTCCTTTCATTCTCAGTGAAGCTTTCATTAATTTTGGAATTACGTAATTACTCATTATAAAATAAGTGTAAGCTTCACATTGATCTGCAGAGCAGAATGTACCCTGTCTCATCAGGATATGGAGGCAATAATGCACGTATCTGCTAGAATTCAGTCTCTGGCCTGTTCCATCAGGCGCACTGGCAGCTGATTGAACTGAATCGGAAAAGAGTCCCTGGCAAGCAGGATGATTTCTTCTATCTTGCCTCAAGGGACTCGTCCTTGTGCATACTTCAAAAATATTTTAACTAGAAACTGGGAAGTGAGAAAGAGAGAGCTAATAAGTCCCTCAATGCTCTGGTGGACCTCCTTATTAAATATTTCTTCAATGTGTCGATAGTGGATCCAAGCTTTTTCCCTTTGTGTCCTTAGATCTTCGGTATGTCATTTTCTGGGAGGAAATTGCTTTACTCAAAGTTGGTCAGTAAACTGGAGTTCTTCTATTCCCTGCCCAAAGGCTGGTTAAATCCACAGTGCCGCTACATACACCATGGGTGGAAGCAGGTCCTGAATCTACGCCAGAACAGGGATTGAGCCCCATGCTGTTGGCATCAATCTGATCCACATTGGTCATCCAGCCAACTGAACCAAACAGCCCTCCAAGGAGTCCACGTTGCTGTAGCAACATACACTGTTACATGTATTTTGTAGCCTGGAGATATGAATGGTGCTCATAGCAACCACAATTACCTTTCCATCACATGGCTGGCCAGGATTCTCTCCTGCTCTTACTGCCTGCCATTGACATATATTGGAAAGATTTACATCTTGATACTCAACCTGTTTGGCCTCATTATGAATGCTCCTTCCTTGGTCAACAGGTCCTGGAATTGGATTTGAACCCAGAGCTTCTGGTAAATGAATATAGATCCCACCTTTATGAAAGCAGCATTGAACCTGAATGAAGACAGCAATATCTTTTGATCAGACTAACCTATGTCATCCCCAGTGAAATGTGTTCTTCCAAAATCTATGAAATGAACACTCTCAGTAGCACTGGTACAGATATAGGTGCCCACACTTATGGCTGGATGTAATGCAGTCGTCGTAATGGCAACAATGCCAGCCTGGCCAACACAGAGAGGCTCTGCGTCAGTCTCCCAGCGGCAACCAAACTGCCCTTCATCAAGTTGGAGGGTGGAAGGGACTGACTTGTGATTCCTGGCTGCTGGCGGCTTTAAGGTTGACTCAAACCGTGAGCTTTTATGTCGATTTTCTAACTATCTGTCTATTCCAGTTCTGTCCTGTTGAGATTGCTGATTAGTCACAGATGGGGCATGCCAATACCATTTTAGCCACATGCACAAATTTTACCAAACAAGGCCAAACACATACTCGTACAGTCCAGGCGAATGTAATTCACATTTGGGTATTTGCTTCATAAGTATTTACCACCATTCATTAACTCAAAGAAGTAAAGTACTCTGTTTTATATCAGTTTACTAACCGATATAAAAGGCTGAAAGTGCACCATTATACAGAGATCCAATGTGAGGATTGAGATTGCTGGCCCTGTCTATTACTCATTTTCTTTTTATTTACAAATCAAATCCAATTCCAGGACCCAGATTAGCCGCATCTGGGCTCCCAATTCACTATATGCGCCCTGTGGCTAACATATTGGACAACACTGGACTCTTCAACGGTCAGGGAATAGCAGACTTGTCAATGATGGCAAATAAGAGTTGTTTTTAATGACAGTCAGTTGACTGCTGCACCTACATGAGGAAGATGGAGGCCATTTAGAAAGGAAAGCACAAAAACAAAAGAGCGTCTATTAGAACTGGCCAAATCTCATGAGGCTCTAGGAAGGTTCCAGACTATTCTGATAGGGAAAACAGGCCTCAGAAGAATTGTCTCCTGCTACAGCAGTGATTGCACAACAGGCCACTATGTTCATGACCTCTGCGCAGTCAAAATATTCCACAGATCAGACATGTTTTCCCCCTGGCCATGGATTAAAATGCTGCACAATGCAGTGGGATATGAAATAAAAAATCATGATGGAGCGGTAGCACTCCACTGGGAGCAGAGCCTAACTACCACAAGCTTATCGCCACAGGCAGAAAGGGAGAACATTGAGCAGGTGTCCAGGGTCCTTGCACAAGCTTACAGGGACACGGCCTCTATTAGCATCTGCTCTTGAGACTTACTTGCACAGATGATCAGACACTTTGCTTACCAGTTACAACCAGCAGGCTGAATGCGAAAGGTCACGTGGAGGAAAAGCATGCATGTTCTGAACATGGATCGGAAACAACCACCCCCACACAGACGACATGAAGCCTGACCTCACCCAGCATTGGAATTTTCCATCTTCACTTGCCCCCAAGTGGGAAATTCCCACCCAAGGTCAACAAGCTTTTCCATGGTCGGCCCCTTGCCCGCTCTGATGGTCGGGACAGTAAAATTCGCCGCAGAATCTCTGAAGCTCTGAACCGAATGTTACTGTCAAGGGGCATAAAGCAAAGGCGATGGCTGAGTGGTATTATCACTAGACTATTAATCTAGAAATTCAGCTAAGGTTCTGGAGACCCAGGTTCAAATCCCGCCACGGCAGATGATGGAATTTGGATTCAATAAAAAATATCTGTTTGACCACAAAGCCATTGCTGACTGTTGGAAAAACCCATCTGGTTCACTAATGCCCTTTATAGAAGGAATTCTGCCATCCTTACCTGGTCTGGCCTACATGTCACTCCAGAGCCACAGCAATGTGGTTAACTCTCAATTGTCCTCGGGCAACTAGGGATGGGCAAAAAATGCTGGCCAGCCAGCGACGCCCATGTCCCATGAATGAATAAAAAGTGCTGCAAATATAAAGTTGGTTTGGGAAAGTAAGATGGAGAAATTTGTCACCCAGATACACAAGTAGAATTTATTGAGGGGATTTGAGGGGTGGCAGGGTGGCACAGTGGTTAGCACTGGTGCCTCACAGCGCCAGGGACCCGGGTTCGATTCCTGGCTTGGGTCACTGTCTGTGCGGAGTCTACATGTTCTCCCCGTGTCTGTGTGGGTTTCCTCTGGGTGCTCCGGTTTTCCTCTCAAAAGCCCAAGGGACGTGCTGGTTAGATACACTGGCCATGCTAAATTCTCCCTCAGTGTACCCGAACAGGTGCTGGAGTGTGGCGACTGGGGAATTTTCACAGTAACTTCATTGCAGTGTTAATGTAAATGTACTTGTGACACTAATAAATAAACTTTAAACATTAAAAATGGGCAGATTTAAGGTGGGCATGAAAGGAGAGAAACTAATTTCAAAACAGCCAAAGATGTGTGATAAAAGATTTAGCCAAATAATGGACCAATAAAATTTGCTGATTGCAGTTGTTGTGCTAATTTAGCATATTGTGTTCCCATTGATCATTCTTGCAAAGAGGTACTGTCTCCCCTTTTGAAAGAAAACAGAAAATCTTACAACAGCTTCTCCTTCTTAATAAAAAGCAAAATACTGGGGATGCTGGAAATCTGAAATAAAGTTCTGAGGAAGTCGTATTCAACTCACAAACATAGGGTGGGATTTTTCAGCCCCGCCTACTGCAGGAATTGTTCGGTACTCCCCAGAGTCAATGGACTTTTGGTTGGGCCGTGATGTATCTCTGGCAGCAGGTCCCACCACGGCGTGGCCGGAAAATCCCAACTGTTACCTCTGGTCTGGGCGAGGTCTTCCAGCTCTTCATGCCAGTGGGATCTTCCGGTCCCATCAATGGTGCACTCCCGTCATGGGTTTCCTGGCAGCGGGGGTTGATTTGATGGGAAATCCTGTTGACAAGATCCTGCCGCCAGCCAATGATGGGCCATCTCCCCCTATTGAAAAACACCGTGAGGGGAGCTGGGGTGGGAGGGAGGGGGAGGGTTTGGGGGGGGCAGGTGACGTGGGAGGGGTGGGGGGGGGGAGAGAATCCTGCCATTTGTTTCTCTCTCCACAGATACTGCCAGACATGCTGTGTATTTCCATACTTCACCTTATCCTTCTTTGTAACTTTTGCTTTAAGATCAGATGTGGAGCAATTGAGTATAGGTTTTGACATCCTGGGGTTGCCATCGACCAGAAACTAAACTGGACCAGCCATATAAATACTGTGGCTACCAAAGGCTAGGAATTCTGCCATGAGTAACTCACCTCCTGACTCCCCAAAGCCTGTTCACCATCTATAAGGCTCAAGTCAGGAGTGTGACAGAATACTCCCACTTACCTGGATGGGTGCAGCTCCAACATTCATGAAGCTCGACATCATCCAGAACAAAGCAGCCCCACTTGATTGGTACCCCGTCCACAAACATTGACTGATGAACGGTGGCAGCCACGAGTACCATCTATGAGATGCACTGCAGGTACTCACCAAGGTTCCTGAGGTAACACCTTCCAAACCCACAACCAATACTGCCTAGAAGGACAAGGACGACAGACATATGGGAACACCGCCACCTGGATGTTCCCCTCTAGGACATTCACCACCTTGACTTGGGCCGTTCCTTCACTGTCGCTGAGTCAACTTCTTGGAACACCCTCCCAAACAGCACTGTGTGTACCTACACATTAGGGCCTGCCGTCACTCAAAAAGGCAGTTCACCACCACCTTCTCAAGAGCAATTAAGGATGCGCAATAAATGCTGTCCTAGCCAGTGGTATCCAAAACTCATAGAAATCATAGAAACCCTACAGTATAGAAAGAGGCCATTCGGCCCATCGAGTCTGCACCGACCACAATCCCACCCAGGCCCTACCCCCATATCCCTACATATTCTACCCGCTAATCCCTCTAATCTACGCATCCCAGGACACTAAGGGGCAATTTTAGCATGGCCAATCAACCTAATCTTTGGACTGTGGGACAAAACCGGAGCACCCGGAGGAAACCCGCGCAGACACGAGGAGAATGTGCAAACTCCACACAGACAGTGACCCAAGCCGGGAATCGAACCCAGGTCCCTGGAGCTGTGAAGCAGCAGTGCTAACCACTGTGCTACAATGCCACCCTTAACCGAATAAAACAAATAATTGTGATGGAAAGTGGTACTAAATTATTCTTTTTGCATGGCTGCTAATTTAAAAGGGGCTTATTGAGTTTCAGTGTGACTATTCTTCAATCTGTTGAAGATTTTTGTTAAAGGCACTCTGACAATAATCTTCCCCTCAATGCCAACAAAACGAAGGAGATAGTCATCAATTTCAGGAAGCGTAGTGGAGAACATGCCCCTGTCTACATCAATGGGGACAAAGTAGAAATTGTCGACAGCCTCAAGTTTTTAGGTGTCCAGATCACCAACAACCTGTTCTGGTCCCTCCAAGCCGACACTATAGTTAAGAAAGCCCACCAACGCCGCTACTTTCTCAGGAGCCTAAGGAAATTTGGCATGTCCGCTACAACTCTCACCAAGCTTTACAGATGCACCATAGAAAGCATTTTATCTGGTTGTATCACGGCTTATTATGACTCCTGCTCTGCCCAAGACCGCAAGAAACTACAAAAGATCATGAATGTAGCCCAATCCATCATGCAAAGCAGCCTCCCATCCATTGACTGTCTGCACTTCCCGCTGCCTCGGCAAAGCAGCCAGCATAATTAAGGACCCCACGCACACCGGACATTCTCTCTTCCACCTTCTTTCATCAGGAAAAAGATATAAAAGTCTGAGGTCACGTACCAATTGATTCAAGAACAGCTTCTTCCCTGCTGCCATCAGATTTTTGAATGAACCTACCTCACATTAAGTTGATTTTTCTCTACCCTGTAGCTATGACTGTAACACTACATTCTGCACTCTCTCCTTTCCTTCTCTATGAGCGGTACGCTTTGTCTGCATAGCGCGCAAGAAACAATACTGTGTACTAATACATGTGACAATAATAAATCAAATCAAACTTTAGCTGCCACTGTAAGTGCTATTCCAGGAGAAGCTGACGTTTTATGGTAAAAGGGTGACAAAGTCATGGCAGGAATCCAGTTGAACTCCAAGGTGGGGTTTTACACCCCACTCCCTTCTCAGTCGTATATAACAGGCCCACCGAAATAAATGGGAATTTAAATGGTCCACCACATACGCTGGGGCTGTACGATCCTGGCCCCAAGTTCAGACCTTTGGAACTTCCTGAGTTCTAAATCTGTATCTTACCATGCCTGTCCCTTTAATTTGTTGCTGACCTTTAAATTCTACAGCAACACTTAATCCGCTGCCCACAAATGTGTGAGCTGCCAATCACTCACATCATGTATGGCACGGTTTCACTCAGATAATGCAGCTGACCCATGAAACAGTCACAGGGTCAGTTGCTTTGAGTGGGTCCATCCTCTGTTCGAGGAGGTACCTGGCTGGAGAATCTAGGCTCGGATGTTCAGCATGTGTGCTTGTGACAGATATGGAAAACACTTTTTAAAAATTCTTTATTTATTTATTTTTTATTAGGACGGCACGGTGGCACAATGGTTAGCACTGCGGCCTCATCAGCGCCAGGGACCCCTGGGTTCAATTCAAGCCTCGGGTCACTGTCTGTGTGGAGTTTGCACGTTCTCTTCTTGTCTATGTGGGTTTCCTCTGGGTGCTCCAGTTTCCTCCCACAGTCCAACGATGTGCAGGTTAAGTGGATTGGTCATGCTAAATTGCCCCTTAATGTCCCAAGATGTGTCGGTTAGGGGGATTAGCCATGGTAAATGTGTGGGGTTAGAGAGAAAGGGCGGGGGAGAGGGCTTGAGTAAGATACTTTGTCAGGGAGTCAGTGCAACCCGATGGGCTGAATGGCCTCTTCTGCATTGTAGGGGTTATATGATTCTATTAATTTGTGGGACATGGGCATCGCTGGCTGGCCAGCATTTATTGTCCAACCCTAGTTTCCTGAGAGCAGTTGAGAGTCAACCACATTGTTGTGCCTCTGGAATCACATGTAGGCCAGATCAGGTAAGGATGGCAGATTTCCTTCCCTAAAGGACATTAGTGAACCAGATGGGTTTTTCTGACAATTGACAATGGTTTCATGGTCATCAGTAGATTCTTAATTCCAGACTTTTTTTAATGAATTCAAATTCCACCATTTGCCATGGCTAGATTCAAACCCTAGTCCCCAGAACATTAGGATGTTCATCGTGTGTGTGTGACAAATATGGAAAACACTGTGTGAAAGTATTCACGTCCCACTCCTAGAATGGAGTGGTCTTGAAGAGTGATGAAGTTTGAGATGAATTATGGCCATCACTGTGGGTGGGATTTAAATTGTGTCCCATGGGCCTCATAATATGGCCTGTTTGTACCACACATTAGAAACAAATTAGATAAAAGTTTAGTTAATGTCTAATTGAGTACATTATAGTCCCTGTGGATTGATTCCTGTGCAGTTGCAGGCAGCAAGGGTGTTAGTCAGGTCATTGATATGAGTTCATAATGTTTGTGTTGGGACCATCTTGATGAAGTGGGTTCCTGATAATAAAAACATTTCCAGTAATTAGAATGTGATTCCTTCTCCTTGAAGAATGATTATCCTACCATATATGGTGTACAATGTGAGGGCAAAGGCTTAATTGTTCAGTGCCAAATCACTTTGTACACCTATGGCTTTACAAAGCAGCTGTTTCCTAAATTTTATACAGTCAAGTGGATTATAAAATCATACAGTGCAGAAAGAGGCCACTCAGCCCATCGAGTCTGCACCAACCACAATCCCACCCAGGCCTCATCCCCATAACCCCATGCATTTATCCTAGCTAGTCCCCCCGACACTATGGGGCAATTTTAGCATGGCCAATCCACCTAACCTGCACATCTTTGGACTGTGGGAGGAAACCGGAGCACCCACAGGGAGAAAGTACAAACTCCACAGACAGTCACCAAGCTGGGAATTGAACCCAGGTCCCTGGTGCTGTAAGGCAGCAGTGCTAACCGCTGTGCCACCGTGCCACCCGGTCAATGTAGACACACATAGTTTAATCATATAACAGGCTGACAGGGAACAGCTATCTGTGGTTAATGCTATCCCACAGAGCTTCTAATCAAATAAAACCATGTCTGCAATTAAATTTGTTGGTTGTAACTGAAAAGGAGACAGTTAAAATGATATTGTTCTGTAGAATTGGGAGCTTGGTCTACTTATTTTTATTAATGACCTGGGTATGCATATTATTCAAATATGGTAGCTGTTGTATAACAGACTCACATAATTAGTATACTTTATTATATCACCACCAGTCAAATAATATAACATATCACTGCTGTTGGTGTTTTTTTGCACGTTTGTCTCCAGTCTAGACATTTGCTGAAAGACTCCAGTACAGATTGGCATCAGATGGAGCTATGGGGAAACTATCGCATCTTCTTTATAAGTTTGTATTTTCATTTTTACAATGAGTATGGATTATTGTGTAGAAAGTCTCAGGGCTCCATGTAAAAGCCTATCCATAGGTTCTCCGCATTGGTCACTGGGGAAGAGTTTGCTAAAGCGGGCATTCCCTCTGCTTGGGACAAGCAATTCCCAGCAGTTTCCCAGAAAATTGTACACTTCCCCACCTTCTCCAACCAAGCTGGCATGTGTATAATCACACACACGCTCACAGATACACCCACACACACACCCACACAAACGCACAAACACACACATACATTTACACAGACACATACACAGAGACACCCACACACACACACTTACACACCCACACACACACTTACACACACATAGACACAGGCAGACACACACAGACACAGACACAAACACACATGCACACACAAACACACATACACAATATTGGCTGGGATTTTACTGTCCCGCCCGCCATGGGAATTGGAGAGGCCGAGGGGTCGACCATGGAAAAGGGATTTTATGGTTGCAGGATGAGCAAGGCCATAAAACTCTGCCCATTGTCTCAGCCCTGCAGCCCAAATCAGGATTATTCACTAAACTGGAAAAGGTAGGCCTGAAGCCCACTAACACCTGTTGGGTGTCCCAAGGGGACCTCACCGGTGAGGAGAATTTCAATTGCAATCTAATGAGAGGGGGGGGGGCGGGGGAGTGATCAGGGAAGCGAGTTGTCCATTGGATATAGGAGGCAGCAATCCAATGTGTAATGCGCGCAAGCACCTGGCTGCTATATTGTATGCTATATGCCCATGCACCTGAAAATAGACATACACAGTTGAAGTCCGAGACCAAGATCTGCATCGTTACCTTATGAAGTCAACCTGCGGAGGGAAGAGGCTGATGAGAACATTTAGCGGCAGTATACTTTTAAGAATAATTGTACAAGAGCGAATTGTGTTTAACAGTAATTTAATTGTGTTTCTCCCAGCTGGGTGGCTCCATAATATGGTGGCCCGAGAGTATACATTTTGAATAATCTTTTATCAATAATTTCAAAGATGATTTTGTTCTGCTGTCACTTCCTTTTCATTGAATTCGAAAGCTTTTCGACAGATTTGCCTTGGAAAAAATTATTTTGAGGCAGTGTATTTTAGCTCCTTGTGATTTGGTAGTGCATGTAAGACTTGCGTTTTCCCGGGCTATAGCACAGTCCCCGGTAATTGTGGTCATCCCTGTGGCTGCAGCAATCGGAGGGCAGTATTTCAGCAGGTCTGGCTAAGGAGATATTTAGCTTGCTGGAAAAGCAGCAACTGAGGACAGGTGGCTTCTCTACCGGGTCTTCCCCTTCCTCACATGACAATTACAGATTTATTGTCGTGAGTTATGTCATGAGTAATCTCCACACAGGTAGCTAATGGTTCAGCAGTGAGAGGCACCATGGGAACGCATACTCGGCTGTAACTAAGGGAGCGCAGAAACCTTTATGGAAATCAAATGGAGGGACAGCTGATTAACAAAACAAATCAATGATTTCCTTTTAGTTCAAGTCCCATGGACATGGACAATAAGTTTAAGGTGAGAGGGGAGAGATACAAAAGGGTCCAGAGGGGCAATGTTTTTCACACAGAGGGTGGTGAGTGTCTGGAACGAGCTGCCAGAGGCAGTAGTAGAGGCGGGTACAATTTTGTCTTTTGAAAAGCATTTAGACGGGTGGCACGGTGGCACAATGGCTAGCACTGCAGCCTCACAGTGCCAGGGACCCGGGTTCGATTCCCGGCTTGGGTCACTGTCTGTGCGGAGTCCCCATGTCTGCATGGGCTTCCCCATGTCTGCATGGGTTTCCTCCGGGTGCTCCAGTTTCCTCCCACACTCCAAAGATGTGCAGGTTAGGTGAATAGGCCTAAATTGGCCTAAATTGACCCTAGTGTCAGGGGGTTAGCAGGGTAAATGAGGGTTACAGGAATAAGACCTGGGTGGGGTTGTGGTCGGTGCAGGTTCGATGGGCTGAATGGCCTCGTTCTGCATCATAGGGATTCTATGATTGTAGATAGTTACATGGGTAAGATGGTTATAGAGGGACATGGGCCAAATGTGGGCAACTGGGACTAGCTTAATGGTAAAAACTGAGTGGCATGGACAAGTTGGGCTGAAGGGCCTGTTTCCATGCTGTAAACCTCTATGATTCTATGACTATGACATTTGTATCATTCTCTTCAGCCAAATTAATCAGATTCTAGATACATTCTTTCCAGAACAAAAGGAGTAAGATTCTTACCAGCATGCTCTGGGTCCTGATGTTAGAACCCAAAGCGGGTCTCGAGCCCCTGTGGGTGGATGGCATGACCGCGGGGGGGAGATGTTAGCAGTGGTGGCCAATTAAGAGCCCCCCCCCCCCTCCTCCCCCCCATTGTGACCACTTTCCAATTAAGGATGGTGGACTGGCTGTCCGAGATACCCCAGTATCTCAAGAGGTGGCTGCTGTTGCAGTTGCAGGGAGAAGGAGAGGGTGGCTGCCAGTTGAGGCACCCTCCAAAGGCCAGTAAGAAACCTTCTGATGTGCCAGGGCTGGACAGGTAGTCCTGGACAATAAGAGGGGTAAACACTCCAGTGGCGATGTCGGAGCTGTGAAGGCAAGGATGGGACGTCTCTCCATGGGACATGGGAAGGAAGTTCCTCAAAATGGCCTGGGAAGCCACTTAGCACTGCTTCCATGTAGCTAGCTAGTCTGGGGGGTGGGGGTGCGGAGATTTGGGGGGAGGCTGGAGATGGTCATACCGATGCAGTAAAATCATGATATCATGGTAAACTGACCATCAGTAGTCAATCAATTGGAATATTTGACCACCCTCCTTCAGTTGGCTGGGCAATCCCCTAATGGTGGGAATGGGCCAGTGCCATTTAAATAAATCTACCATCTTCAATCAGCTGGTAAAATCCAGCCCAAACTCTTACATCACTGGGATTGATAGATGGGATTACTCTATGAATGATGTTATGACCTGGTTAGGGACCAATAATGTTGTGTTTAAAGTGGACAAAGTTTTAAATTGCAACTACTCACTAAGAGAATAAAGCCACACATTTTCACAGTTTCAAACAAGCAAATGAAACTTTACTCGACAAAAGTTAGAAAAGTAAAATAATTTGCTGTATCTATCTTATTTTCTAACATTCAGAATTAATTAGATAAATATGAATGAATAGGTAAACTGTTGTCAAACACACTACACTGCATGTTAAAGGGCTTATGTGGCCAAGGCAGATCCCACAGATTTCTCAGCAACCCACCCAGACATCAGTGGCCATTGCGAGTCAAGAAATCGTGTTAAAATTCTGTCTCCCTCATGAGGGATTTAAATTCCTCAATTTGAAGATCTAGCCTCTGCATTTCCTCAAAAGCTGCTGCAGGGTGGACTGCTTGAATGACAGCTCACATCCTGATGTTAAATCTCTTCTCCTTAGACTATATTCCACAGGATTCACAAAAATGCACTTCCGTCTCTAATTACTGGCACATTTCCAACACTTTCGCAGACCCACAGACCACTAAGCTGGATGCAGTGACGTAGTGGTATTGTCAACGGATTAGTAATAATGGGTAATTCTCTGGGAGCCTGTGTTCGAATCCCACCATGGTAGATGGTAAAATTTGAATTCATTAAAAATCTGCAATTATAATGGGCGTTTCCATTTTGTCACTGGCAGGGGAGCAGGGACAGTCATAGCGAGACATTGCGCCAATGGAAAATGCAGTATGGGTCTCTCATGAGATTTTTTGCTCCCATCGCCATTCTCGTGCAAGCAGAATGTGAGCAGGAAATACTGGCCATAACTAGCCATCGTGCACCTGGCTTCGCAAAGCGCGCCCCTGCATAAAACATGCACCTTGGTCAAATCCACTGATCCACTTGCCTCACTCTTTGGACCCGACAAAGCTTCAGAGTCACAATGAAAATCTACCCCAATGCTTGAGGCTCATGTTAAAATTAAAAACAAGCATTTGCTATTGAAACAACATGATTACATTGCTTCAACAATATTTTAAAACTACAGAAACAGAAGGTGAATATTCAGATTGTTAAACAAATCCAGTGTTAAGAATTTGTAAGCAGTTCATTTATTCTAGGCCTAACTCCAAGAAGAAGCAGGTTTCCAACTAATTCACTAAAGGCGATCTGGACTGGCTAATGACGGCTGGTCTGAAGGGAACCTATGTTCTTCAGGCCTTTCAAGATGGATAGTGGAGGGCAGGAGCTTTACAGATTACACTGTGAATAGGGAATTAATTTTTCTCTCGGCCTTGGTGCAGCTTAACCAGCTTGAGAAAAGTGCGCTCTTTATTCTCTGACCTAATATCGTGCTGATCTGTCCACTGACGTCCTGAGCAGACCACAGTGAATAACATGTTGTTACCTCTGCCCTATTCATTTGGAATATCAAACGGTGACGGACAACAGTAAACATTCTGCTATCATGCCATGCTTTGCAAAGACTGAGGAATGAATTCATAAAGTGTACCATAGCTTTTTATATGTATTTCATGTATATTTAAAATTCGCATTCTCCTGTTCAAATGCCCTATGGCCCACCCCATCACTGTACCTTCTTCTAACTGTACAGCTTCCCCTCCTCAGTTTTCTTCTCCCCCTGCCTCTCCAACTCCTTCCCCTCTTTAAGACCCATCTTAAAATCCAAGCCTTAGACAAAATATTTGGTCATCATTCCTCACTTTTCCTTCTTTGGCTCAACATCCATCGTTTCTTTGGTGACATCTTTGTGGAGCACCTTGGAACATGAAAGAAATTATATTGATGTGAGTTGCTGTTGTTTCTACATTAGAAAATGGATTGAATCCCAGGTGCGCATTGAAAAATACAAGCACAATGAATCTTGCGCGCAGAAATGTACAATATTTACATAGCGGGAGAGAGTAAACTGTAAATGTGAAATAAAATCAGAAACCAAAAACTAGACAACAGATTAGTCAGCATCTACAACTTTCCAAATCACAATATCCATGCTTGGGTTGGCACATGACAAATCGCATTCGTGCCACACAAGTGCCAGGCAATGACTATCTCCAACAAGAGAGGATCTAACCATTGCCCCTTAACATTCAATGACATTAGCATCGTGGAATACCACCCCCCCCACCCCCCACCCCCACCCTCCCATTATCAGCAATGAACACAACCCCTGTTGGAAGCCACAGTTAAATGTTTAAAAGTCCCACAGTGGTCCTTGCAGAGGAGAGAAAGGAGAAACTGAAAAAGAGAAATAAATGTCAAAAAACTGAATCTGGGAGAGTGGCCAAGCGAAGGGAGGTGAGATGACGGGGTGAATGAGAAATTGGGCCGGTGAGGAAATACAATTCTTGCGCCATGCCACCTGCTTTCCACGAGGCCACTTCTGCTGACGTCTCCCTGAATATGCCCAGCCTGAGTTGGCAACCTAACATCGACCTGACACGTTGGCAGGATTCTCCAATTTTTTCTAAGTGCGGCGGAGGGCGATGGTGTTCTGGTGACGATTGATACAAAAAACTTATTAATCAGGTCCGCCATTTCTTTGTTTGCTGCTATCAATTCACTTTCCTTGTCCAGTAGAGGTCCCACATTTATCTTGGCTGCCCACTTGCTATTTACATATCAATAGAAACTCTTACCATTTCGCGCCCATGTTTTCGACATGGGCGCGAAAACACGGTAAAGTTGGGTGTGAGACCATTAACGCGATCTGCGCCCGCCTCCACGCAGATGGCCACTTTACCGAGACCCGGGAATGGCCGCAATCCGATTCGCGCCCGAAATGGGCGCAATGGCGATTTAAATGCATTTGTATGCATTTAAATTGAATTAATGAACGGCCTGCCCAATTTTATCAGCATTTCCCCCTTTATTACCACGTACGCCGATCTGGAATCGTGCCGAAATGGACATGCTGAATAAAAGTCTGAACTGGGCGCTCCAGCTGCTGAAGAGGCGAGTTCACCATTTCCAACGGCTCTCTGACTCAGATCGGTAGTGGAGGGGGGAGGGGGAGGCAGGTCAGATCATTCTCTGGTGGGGGGGGGAAGGAGGAGGAGGCAGGTCAGATGTATCGCTGGTGGGGAGGAGGGGGAGGAGGGAGGCCCGATCATTTTCTGGTTGGGGGGGGAAGAGGGCCGATCGTTGTCTGGTTGGGGTGGGGGGGGCGGAGGAGGGCCGATCATTGTCTGGTTGGGGGGGGTGGGAGGAGGCGGGTCCGATGTACCTCTGGGGGGGGTTAGTGAGGCCAGATCATTATCTGGGGTGGGGGGGGGAGTGAGGCCAGGTCATTCTCTGGGGGGGGGCGAGGGGGGAGTGAGGCCAGATCATTCTCTGGGGGGCGGGGGGAGTGAGGCCAGATCATTCTTTGGGGGAGGTGGGGAGGAGGGAGACAGGTAAGATGGGTCTCTGGTGGGGGGCATGGGGGGGGGGGGTGCAGGGGGGTCTGTTGCCACTCTGCGGGTGATCGGTGGGGGGGAAGGGGGCAGGGGGTCGCGATCGGTCTGGGTAGCAGGGGGGTGGGTGGATAAGGGGTCAGTGATGTCTGTGGGGGCCATTGCTCTCGTTTTTCGCTCCCGGGCCGCTTTCTCTACTTTCTGCGGCCCGGGAGCGATCTGACACGGGCGCGCTTTTTCAAAATTTTTTTCTAACTGCGCATGCGCAGTTCAGAGCTCCGATCGTTTCGGGCGCGCTAAGCCCCGCCCACAGCGCGATTCAGACCTGCCATTCTTTTTTCAGGCTGAGTGCGTATGGGGGCGCCTGAAAGCAGATTTCCAAGTCGGATCTGAATTGCGTCCAGATTCAGCACTTAGAATCAAAATGGTAAAATCAGGCCCTTACTGTCTGTTTTATGCTGCATGCAAATTTTCTCTCAAAATTCATTTTCTCCCTTCTTAAGAGCACTTTAGTCTTTTGCTGCTGGATCCTAAAACCTTCACAATCCTCTGACCTATCACTACCCTTTGCCACTTTGTATATCCTGCTTTTCCATTTAACATTATCCTTGACCTCCTGTGTTAACCATGGATTTTGTCTCTTTCTCATGAAATCCCTCTTTCTGATTGGGATAAACTCTTGCTGAACATTTTGGACCAGCTGTCTGCTCATCTACTGCCCTGTATCTTAGCTTGTTTACCCAGTTTCACCTTCGGCAATCCCTCCCTCATACCATTATAATTACCCTTATTTAAGTTGAAGACACTGGTTATGGACCTATGGCATTCACCCTCAAATTGTACCTGGAATTCTACCATATTGTGGTCACTAACTCCGAGGGAATCCTTAACCACAAGATCCCTGAGTACTTCTTCTTCATTACACGTTACCAAGGATCAGAGACTTCAGTTAAGAGGAAGGGGTTGGAAAGGTTAGAACTGCTCTCCTTGAGGTGACCTAACAAAGCTTTTAGTGGGGGAGCCCAGAACTAGAGGTCATAGTTTGAGGATAAGGGGCAAACCTTTTAGGACTGAGGTGAGGAGAAATTTCTTCACCCAGAGGGTGGTGAATCTGTGAAATTCATTACTATAGAGAGTAGTTGAGGCCAAAACGTTGTGTAATTTCAAGAAGAAATTAGATTTAGCTCTTGGGGCTAGAGGGATCAAGGGATATGGGGGGAAGGTGGGGGGATCAGGATATTGAATTTGATGATCAGCCATGATCAAAATGAATGGCGGAGCAGGCTTGAAGGGCCGAATGGCCTACTCCTGCTTCTAGTTTAATTGTTTCTATGTTTCAAGATGATGAGTGGTTTTGATAGGATCGGTAGAAAAAAAAATATTTCCTCTGACGAGTATGCCAATAACCAGATTTAAGGTGATTGGCAGATGATCTAGGCTGCATATTTCAGATCCATAGCGCTGCTGGAAAAGGTGGCGAGGAAGCTAGATGCCCTCTGAATGGGATATGCAATGCCTGGTACAGTCTGCCCAGCACCCCAAGCTGGGACAGTTGCCTATGCTACCACCCCTCCATAGACCAACAGATTTACTGCCTTGTAAATAATGATGTGGGCACCATTTTAACATCATAGAACATAGAACATAGAAAGCCACAGCACAAACAGGCCCTTCGGCCCACAAGTTGCGCCGATCACATCCCCACCTCTAGGCCTATCTATAGCCCTCAATCCCATTAAATCCCATGTACTCATCCAGAAGTCTCTTAAAAGACCCCAACGAGTTTGCCTCCACCACCACCGACGTCAGCCGATTCCACTCACCCACCACCCTCTGAGTGAAAAACTTACCCCTGACATCTCCTCTGTACCTACCCCCCAGCACCTTAAACCTGTGTCCTCTCGTAGCAACCATTTCAGCCCTTGGAAATAGCCTCTGAGAGTCTACCCTATCCAGACCTCTCAACATCTTGTAAACCTCTATCAGGTCACCTCTCATCCTTCGTCTCTCCAGGGTGAAGAGACCAAGCTCCCTCAACCTATCCTCATAAGGCATGCCCCCCAATCCAGGCAACATCCTTGTAAATCTCCTCTGCACCCTTTCAATGGCTTCAACATCTTTCCTGTAATGAGGTGACCAGAACTGCGCGCAGTACTCCAAGTGGGGTCTAACCAGGGTCCTATAAAGCTGCAGCATTATCTCCCGACTCCTAAACTCAATCCCTCGATTAATGAAGGCCAGTACGCCGTACGCCTTCTTGACCACATCCTCCACCTGCGAGGCCGATTTAAGAGTCCTATGGACCTGGACCCCAAGGTCCTTCTGATCCTCTACACTGCTAAGAATGGTACCCTTCATATTATACTGCTGCTTCATCCCATTGGATCTGCCAAAATGGATCACCACACACTTATCCGGGTTGAAGTCCATCTGCCACTTCTCCGCCCAGTCTTGCATTCTATCTATGTCTCGCTGCAACTTCTGACATCCCTCCAAACTATCCACAACACCACCTACCTTGGTGTCGTCAGCAAACTTACCAACCCATCCCTCCACTTCCTCATCCAGGTCATTTATGAAAATGACAAACAGCAAGGGTCCCAGAACAGATCCCTGGGGCACTCCACTGGTCACTGACCTCCATGCAGAGAAAGACCCCTCCACAGCCACTCTCTGCCTTCTGCAGGCAAGCCAGTTCTGGATCCACAAGGCAACAGCCCCTTGGATCCCATGCCCTCTCACTTTCTCAAGAAGTTTTGCATGGGGGACCATGCTCCTTCGTCAGCTGGAGTGGAGAGCAGATTTCCACTCCATCTGACGAAGGAGCAGCGCTCCGAAAGCTAATGGCATTTGCTACCAAATAAACCTGTTGGACTTTAACCTGGTGTTGTTAAAACTGTTACAATAAATGCTGGCCAGCCAACAATGCCCATATCCCACGAATGAATAAATTTTAAAAAAAAATTTTTTAAATTAGGAAGCAGAAAGCAAGAATACAAAATTATGTTCTTGCGCAAGCTAAGATGCCTTGATGTGTCTGAAAAAAAACAGAGGAAATATGTGCCAACAGTGAAAGCTCTGAGCAGCACTGTTCCATTTACACTGCCGGCTTTGTGCTAGAATATTCCAGTATTTACGACGAACTGACACAATTCTGGCAGTGTAAACCCTGCCAAATGATACTCTCCAGTCAGACGCCTGTATAAAAATGGATTTTCCTGTGGTAGGTTTCATGCTGGGATGAAAGCAGAGGTACTACAGTGTAAATTACTGACAAGCTTTAAGCTATCTCTGTCTGGCATCTCCAGCTTTTATACTGTCACACTGTTTAAAGGATCAACGCAGTCTAATAAATAGTCATGGAATTCAATGTTTTGACCAACTCGAAGGACAAGTCTGAATCCTACCTTCTCCTGACTTGTCTCTTCCGCTTTCAATTGATGATCCTGGGATTTGGGGGGCTTGATTCGTAACCTCGGTGATCTGCTGTTTTAATCTTCTCCTATTGTGTAGTCGGACTAGAGGAAATAGGTTGTGCGATGGGAAGTTGCCATTAGTTGTGCAGTGTGGATTAAACCAAACTGTCTTTAATTCGATGCTGAAATGTACAGAGAAAGCAACTGTTAAACATTGAGTTTAATATTTCTGTTCCATATGGGCTGCATAGTGCTTGAAAGGAATATGCGATGGACACCAAAGGTTAGACAGCTGGATGAAAGTTTGAAAGGGTGTGGGAGCAGAATGAGTAAATGTGATTAAAACTATTGCCCACACACTGGGTGGGCCGAATGCTGTGCCTCTATGTTTAAAAAGTTTATTTATTTGTCACAAGTAGGCTTACATTAACACTGCAATGAAGTTACTGTGAAAATCCCCTGGTCGCCACACTCCGCCACTTGTTCAGGTACACTCAGGAAGAATTTAGCATGGCCAATGCACCTAACAAGCACGTCTTTCAGACTGTGGGAGGAAACCAGAGCACCCCGAGGAAACCCACGCAGACACGAGGAGAATGTGCAAACTGCACACACACAAAGATCCAAGCCGGGAATTGAACCCGGGTCCCTGGCGCTGTGAGGCAGCAGTGCTAACCACTGTGCCACCGTGCCGCCCCGTTGTTGTGATCTTTATGTATCTGCAAATGTGAAATGATCATTTCAGCGAATAATATATTTCCACCAGGTGCAAAGCCAATTGAATAAACTTTCTAAACGAACCTAAGCTAAACCAGAATGAAAGTCATTGTTAAATTACATTTTTTACCAGCACGCTGGCTAGTGGTTAGCACTGCTGCCTCACAGTGCCAGGGACCCAGGTTCGATTCTGGCTTTGGGTCACGGTCTCTGTGGAGTTTGCACATTCTCCCCGTGTCTGCGTGGGCTTTCTTCAAGTGCTCTGGTTTCCTCCCACACTCCAAAGATGTGCTGGTTAGATGGATTGGCCATGCTAAATTGCCCCTTAGTGTCAGGAAAATTGGACAGGATAAATACGTGGGGTTACGGTCTGGGTGGGATTGCTGTTGGTGCAGACTCGATGGCCGAATGCCCTCTTCCTGCACTGAATGGATTCAATGTTTGTTAGAACAACTAAGGAACACTTCTGGAAATATTGAGCTGTATTTTCTAAAATGGCGAACGGGACCTTCTTCCACGATTTCTGACCCCATTCTTGGAGTTTTTGTTGTTTACCGTGTGTACGAAGGTTTGGGGCATGAGCCTGCACTCTCGACCTGGCCTGCAGAGATAAGCGTGTTCTACTCGGCAATTTGCATGGAATCAGGTTCCCCCAAGTCACAAGGCTCCTCATGTCATTGATGGTAGTTTCTACTTAACTGAACCACCTTACCATCGCACCACCCTCTCCTTCTTGTTTGTGCATTGATTGGAAAGGCATTCGTTTGGGCATCTTTTTAATTTTGTACCCAAATTAAAATATATATTTCTCCAATTTCTTGTGTTGCAAGGAATGTATGAATTATGTCAGCCTGTCTCTGTTCATTACATTTGAAGACAGTGAAGAAGGTTATCTAGGATTGCAATGGGATCTTGATCAATTGGGCCAGTGGGCTGATGAATGGCAGATGGAGTTTAATTTAGATAAATGCGAGGTGATGCATTTTGGTAGATCGAACCAGGACAGAATTTATTCAGTTAATAGTAGGGCATGGGGAGAGTTATAGAACAAAGCGATCTAGGGGTACAGGTTCATAGCTCCTTGAAAGTGGAGTCACAGGTGGACAGGATGGTGAAGAAGGCATTCGGCATGCCTGGTTTCATTGGTCAGAACATTGAATACAGGAGTTGGATATGTCTTGTTGAAGTTGGACAAGACATTGGTAAGGCCACACTTGGAATACTGTGTACAGTTCTGGCCACCCTATTATAGAATCTATATTATTAAACTAGAAAGAATGCAGAAAAAAATTTACTAGGTTGCTACCAGGACTTGATGGTTTGAGTTATAAGGAGAAGCTAGATAGACTGGGACTTTTTCCCTGCAGCGTAAGAGACTTGGGGTGATCTTATAGAGGTCTATAAAATAATGAGGTGCATAGTCCCCATCTTTTCCCAAAGGTAGGGGAGTCTAAAACTAGAGGGCATAGGTTTAAGGTGAGAGGGGAGAGATAAAAAAGGGTCCGGAGGGGCAATTTTTTCACACAGAGGGTGGTATCTGGAACAAGCTGCCAGAGATAGTAGTAGAGGTGGGTACAATTTGTCTTTTAAAAATCCATTTAGACAGTTACATGGGTAAGATGAGTATAGAGGGATATGGGCCAAATGCAGGCAATTGGGACTAGCTTAGTGGTTAAATAAAAAGGGCAGCATGGACAAGTTGGGCCGAAGGGCCTGTTTCTATACTGTAAACCTCTCTGACTCTGTGACTCTATTTCTGCCTCTTTGTCAGAAAATTGGACTTGAGTGCATTATCTAAGATGAAGCTCCACTGAAATGCATTGTTGAAAGTGCTGTCCTTTTGAAGTCTTGTTTGTCTGGTCAGGTGTACGTTAAAAGGCCTTTTGGGAAGTTATAATGAGGTTAGCATGAGATCAAATTTGCTACAAGGCCTTCTTTATCCAAATCTGTCTCTGATAAAAGATTATACTGAAGAGCCTTTTCCTTTCTCTTGTTTCTCAGCTATTAACTTAAATTCAGTTAGAAGAGAGTTGCATGTCTTCATGTGTCGCTTCTTCCAGAATTAGTTTTCCAGACTATAATATCATGACTTGGAGTGGAAAGAGCCTGATTGAGAATGTGCAGTGCGAACAGGACATGTCCACTTCAATCCACATGAGCACATTACAAACAGACTTGTTTAGACACCGGAGTAAGGTGACCTCAAAGCACGTTTCAGTACTGTTTGTACAAAAGGCAATTCATGGTGTCATGGTACGAGAAAGCCTATTGCGTTACTGATGCATAAACACATGATTGAATGTTTATCTTGAATGATGCTCTTCAAAATGGTGGCAGGTTTCTGTGTCTGACACATGGCCAAAAAGAAGATAGTGACCCAAGACTTAAATCAGGAATGAGGTGAACTAGTTGTCGAATGTTTACATAAGTTAAAATCCAACCGAGGAAGAATAAGCTCAGCAAAAGTAAAAGACATGGGTTGGGATTCTCCCAAAAGAATTCCAAGTGTCGAATTTGCGTAAAAACTGGAGTAAATCCTGCTGGTTTTTACACCAGGATTTTCAAAATGAATCTCCCACACTCAGTGCACTGCAGAGTGCACTAGCATGAATCTCATTAAAAATCAGGGGCCTATTCCCACTGGAGAGGCAGGCTGCATTGTGCTGAACAGGCCACTGTGCATGTGGTCAATCGCTGGCCAGCCCGGCAACCCTGCAAAGCTGCCCCTCTAATCCCCCAACCTCCCCACCCCGATCGCTGGCCTCCCAGACGTGTCGGGGCCAGCCCTGAACCCCTCCCCCCCCCCACTCCCCCCCCCCCCCCACCCCCCCCTGGCCAGCTTCGATCTCCCCTCCCTCCCCGCAGTCCCGATCTCACCCCTGCCAGGAGTCCCGACCCCCTGGTAGGCCGACCACTCCCTCACCCTGATGGCCAGCCCTGATCGCTGGCCTCCCTCCCTCTGTCACCAAGCCCAAGTGCAGATGGCAGCCGGACCCCTACCCCCACTGATTCCTCCCCACCCCCAGTAGGCCTCGATGCCCGGTGGGCAGTGCCAAGGTGCCTCTGGGCATTGCCACTTTGCCCCTTGGGCAGTGCCAGGGGCCAAGCTGGCAGTGCCAAGCTGGCAATGCCCAGGGGACACCCCCCTTTACCCCCAACCTCCTGGGGAGGCTTGATTGCCCTCCCCTTCACTTTAGCAGGGTTTTGGGCCACCAGCTCCCCACAAGTGGGGAGCTGTTGTAAACCCCGCTGGAATGAAACACTCCTAGCGGTGGGGGAGAGGCTAGGAGACTTCAGTCCCGTGCATGCTAATTAGATGCAAATTCTAATTTAAATAAATTATACAGCTCCACGCCGATTTCTGGCACCGGAAATCTGGTGCCCGGAGACTAGAGGAGGCCATGGCGTCCAGCGGGGAGCCCACTAAACGGCCTCCGCTTGAGTCTCCTGACCAGTGCAGTGGGCTGGAAGAATTGCCCCCTTGCTTTTTAATTGTGCCTTTTACAATTGCTGAATGCCCCAAGGGATTTACAGCCAGTGAAGTACTTTTTGAAGTCTTGTCATTGTTGTAATGCAGGAATAAAAGAAGTCTGTGATACAGTTCTTACTATTAACAAAGCCGCTGGCTCTCTCTAATCATCTCATTGTTCATTTTGTCTCGAGGCACAGGTTGGAGTAGCTTCCCCATAACTGACAGGTCTGTAGTTACTTCATCTCTCTCCCCAGCTCTTCCGAAATAATTAAGTGACATTAGCAATTTTCCAGTCTAATGGCCTGGCTTCTGAATCAAGAGAATTTTGCAAGAATATATCTAACTTTATTCAATTGCCCGCCATTCTTCTGATACATTTGGGTTGACGCTATCTGGTTTTAGAGGTAATCTGTCCGAAGTCCCATTATTTTCTCCATTAATATTTTACTTTTAACCTGTTGCATGTTCCAAGAACCAGGAAACCACAAACGAGCAGGTGAGAAAGGGAGACTTTCTTAATTCATTCATGGCATGTGAGAGTTACAGGCTAGATTAACATTTATTGCCCATCCCTAATTGCCTTTGAGAAGATAGTGATGGGCAGCCTTCTTGAATCGTTGCAGTCCATAAGATGTAGGTACATCCACAGTGCTGTTGGGGAGAGAGCTCTAGGATTTTGACCCAACAACAGTGTAGGTACGGCGATATATTTCCAAGTCAGCAGGATGAAAGGCTTGGACTGGAACGTCCAGGTGGTGGTGTCCCTATGTGCTTGCGCAGTTGTCCTTCTTGATGGTAGAGGTTGCGGATTCGAACGGTACTGCCTATGGAGTGTTGGTTAGTTCTTTCCATGCATCTTGTAGATGGTACACACGGTTGCCACTATAAATCGGTGGTGGAGTGAATGCTTTTTGGATGGGGTACCAATCAAGCGGGTTCCCTTTATCCTGAATGGTGTCAAGCTTCTTGAGTGTTGCTGGATCAACACTCATCCAAGCATATGGAGAGTATTCCATCACATTCCTGACATGTGCCTTGTAGATGGTGGTCAGGTTTTGGGAAATCAGGAGGTGAGTTACTTAGCACAGCATTCCTAGGCTCTGACCTGCTCTTATAGCCATAGTATTCATATGGCCACTTCGTTCGAGGGCAATTAGGGATGGGCAACAAATGCTGACCCAGCCAGCACCGCCCACATCCCCTGAACGAAATTCTCTGCCTCAAAGAACAAACAAAGAACAAAGAACAATACAGCACAGGAACAGGCCCTTCGGCCCTCCAAGCCCGCGCCGCTCCCCGGTCCAGGATTGAATCCTGAATCCAGGATCCCCGCCCAATTTTCCAGCCTATCTACATACCAATATCCTATCCACCGAGCTGTCCCTCACAGCTACGATGCTTTGTTCATCACAACCTATTAACTCACCCCCACCCCCCCATTCCAGACCATGTGATCTCCAGGGAGAGGCGAATAGCCACTCGTGATGAGATGAGAAGTCAAGTGAAGGAGCAACGCTCTGAAAGCTTGTGATTTCAAATAAGCCTCTTGGACTATAACCTGGTGTCATGTGACCTCTCATCTTGTCCACCCCAGTCCAATGCCAGCATCTCCACATCATGGCCCTTCGTGATGAAGCATCTTATAGTCCGATAGTTCTTTCCTGAAGAACCTTTCTTTCTCCTTTGGTTTTTCTAGAGACAATCCTCAATCTCTGTCCTTTCTGTTTCCCACTTGGCTGCCAGTGGAAATATTCATTCACTGTTAAACCATGGTAAGGTCCCTGGGTTTCACTCACCCGTATGGCTGCTGCTCTCACTGCCTCGCCTACTCACCATGTTGCTGCTTTACTGCAGAAAATTTGGCTCTACATCCTTCCCCCCTCAAGACTCCTATCCCCCATTGGAGGGTGCAATAAAAATGCTGCTGTTGCTGCTTCCACAATGCCACTTTTTAGAATCATAGAATCCCAAAATGCAGAAGGAGGCCATTCAGCCCATCAAGTCTGCATCAACAACAATCCCACCCAGGCCCTAATCCCAGTAACCCCATGTATTTACCCTGCTAATCCCCTGACACTAAGGGGCAATTTAGTATGGCCAATCGACCTAACCTGCATGGTGGCACAGTGGTTAGCACTGCTGCCTCACAGCGCCAGGGACCCGGGTTCGATTCCCAGACTTGGGTCACTGTCTGTGTGGAGTTTGCACGTTCTCCCCGTGTCTGCATGGGTTTCCTCCCACACTCCAAAGATGTGCGGGTTAGGTGGATTGACCATGGTAAATTGCTCCTTAGTATCAGGGGGACTAGCTAGGGTAAATGCATGGGGTTATGGGGATCGGGCCTGGATGGGATTGCGGTTGGTGCAGACTCGATTTGCCGAATGGCCTCCTTCTGCTCTGTAGGAATTCTATGATCTTTGGAGGAAACCGGAGCACCCGAAAGAAACCCACGCAGACACGGGGAGAACATGCAGACTCGGTCAGCCGAGGCTGGAATTGAACCTGGGTCCCTGGCAGTGTGAGGCAGCAGTGCTAACCACTGTGCCACCCAACCAGGACTCAGAAATCAAGAGACCTTGAAACCATTAGCCCTTCAATAACCACTCCCAGTGTGAGGAGAAAGGATCAACTTAGAATATTAAGAATATTAAACCCTGGATGCCTGATGTTGGCCAGCTACCAGAATGGAGATGATTGACACCAGTAGGATTGTTATTAAACCTGTCATAACATGACTCTGTATGTGTACAAAAAAAGAAAAAGTGCCTTTCAAACTGCTTCCTCCATGGCTGTGATATTTTAGTGCGCTCCACATAAATATATGTCAAATTTAGTTAAGATTTAATGTAATGGATCCAGACTTCTAGATGAGATGAGACTGCCATGCATGAAAATGAAAATGAAAACATTACATCATGGCAGAGTACTTACTAACAGCCTGAATGCAAAATGCCACAACCTGTAGAATCCAAATCCCATTAGTACCATGTTGATTAGACCCTTAAAAAATCTGCATTTTTAATTGAAATTAACACAACTAGATCCTAATTATACATGTGAGAATTGAGGCTTCACAGCAGTCACTACTGCCCCCCCACAGGAAGGAAGAATATCCTCCCAGCGTGACTGTGGCTCTAAGTCCTCGCTGTAAAGCCGCATGTGTTGCAGTATGACAGTGGACCAATCCTGGTGGATTTATATTACTGACCCTGACATGGCAACACACTGCGCCCGCTCTAACCCTGAAGAGCTGTGTCAGCAGAACAGATGTTGACTACTTTAACAAAGCATATTCAAGCACCAGGCTCATTCTAGGCCCAAACTCAAGCTTTTACTTCACGTGTCGTCGTTGGCTTTGGCTTTGTCAAGTTTAAGTTTAGGTTTATTTTATTAGTGTCACAAGTAGGCTTACATTAACACTGCAATGAAGTTACTGTGAAAATCCCCTAAATCGTATCTGCCTCAAGACAGGAATTAAACACTGCGATTAACAGAATTTTAAACTGCAACCATTTTATTTTTCCTTTTAACATGGGCGGCACGGTGGCACAGTGGTTAGCACTGCTGTCTCACAGCGCCAGGGACCTGGGTTCAATTCCCGGCTGGGGTAATTCTCTGTGTGGAGTCTGCACGTTCTCCCCGTGTCTGCATGGGTTTGCTCCGGGTTTCCTCCCACAGTCCGAAAGACGTGCTGGTTAGGTGCATTGGCCATGCTAAATTCTGCCTCAGTGTACCGAACAGGTGCCGGAGTATGGTGACTAGGGGATTTTCACAGTAACTTCATTGCAGTGTTATTGTAAGCCTACTTGTGACACTGATAAATAAACCAGTTGCTTTCATTTTTTTCGTAGCTGTCACATCACGATAATTCATTCTTCTTTCTGAACTGAGGCACTTCAGGGTTGATTTTGATTTTTCCCTTTAGACTGCTGGGAGATGGGTAAGATTTACTCCCGTCTGACTGGGGGAAGGTTCAGCTTGAAGCAGTTTCCACGCTCAACCTGCTTTCAACACTGTTATAGCGAGCACCCTGCCCTGTATTGGAGCTGACAACACGATTCCTTGGGATATGAGAGGAACGCTCGGAAGCTGCCGTTGGAAACCAATCTTCTGGGATTGTTGGTGAAGGATGATAACTGCGTTTAAAGGAGGCGGCCATTTAAAGAAGAGCAAAAATTTTACTCACCCTGAAAAGAAATACTGTCAAAATGTACCATCCAAAGATCATAGAAACCCAACAGTGCAGAAGGAGGCTGTGCCATCGAGTCTGCACCAGCCAAAATCCCACCCAAGCCCTATTCCCATAACCCCACATATTTACCTTGCTAATCCCCCTGACACTAAGGGGCAATTTATCATGGCCAATCAACCTAACCCGCACATCCTTCAAACTGTGGGAGCACCCGGAGGAAACCCACGCAGGCACGGGGAGAACGTGCAGACTCCACACAGACAGTGACCCAAGTCGGGAATTGAACCCAGATCCCTGGCGCTGTGAGACAGCAGTGCTGACCACTGCGCCACCATGCCACCCCAATGTCACTTGAGTACCAAAGGTGGGCAGTATAGTAACGGGAACAAGACATTTAGAAACAGTAAAAGGAGTCCGTGGACTGGTAGTGAAGTCTCACTTTGCTTCTGTTGCCCTTCCCACTTCCCTAAAGTTTGAGGTTTGGTGAAGAGAAGGTGTCTGAGGCTGGTCAAGGTGGATTGCCCTGTTTGCCCACTACCGATCAGGAGGTGATACTTGAGTTAATTTCCACAGATCGTCACATCGCGAGAAACCATCTCACAGTCTCTCCTCCTCTTCCACTGAAAACATACCCCCCTCACCCCCTCCTCACCTCCCCCCGCCCCCCTCTCCCCACCAAGCCCACCTTGCTCCTCTCACTGGACCCAGGTTGCAGAGAGCAAAATCCCATCCGGCCAAGACATACCCTCTTCCTCCAATCTCACAGGATGCAATGCCGTTCCTTTCACCTCCGCCCTTCAAGTTAGTACTCCTTTTCCTCATGACGATGGCTGAATTAAAAGGAAAATACCGCGGATGCTTGAAATCTGAAATAAAAACAGAAAGCGCTGGATAAACTCAGCAGGTCTGGCAGCATCCATGGAGGGAGAAACAGAGTTAATGGGCGGGATTTTCCGGCCCCAAGGCTGGAAAATCCCGCCCAAGATCAACAGATGCGAAATTCTCCCTCAGTGTACCCGAACAAGCGCCGGAGTGTGGCGACTAGGGGATTTTTACAGTACCTTCATTGCAGTGTTAATGTCAGCCTACTTGTGACAAATAAATAAACTATTAACACTATAAACATAAACAGATCTTTGCATGGTCTGTGTGCTGCCTGCGACGATTCCCGTGGCAGGCGGGACGGGAAAATTCCACCCAGCGTTTCGAGTCTGTCAAACTCTTCCGCAGAACTGAATGCTGGTCACCTGACTCTGCCGACACTGCACCATGCTTCCTGTACTGCTGAGGTTTTGAACTCATTGAATCACTTCGCTGTTACTGATATTTCAGAGAAACTGACTGTACAGAAACAGAGTTCAGCCAAACCATTAATGAGCAGAAACTTATTTTTCTATTACAGATATTTAATTTATTATTTCAAATGAAGACTCATTTGCAATAATTGTGACGAATGCTTCGCTTTTGTTTTTCTAACTTCAATTGTGTTCGACCACGCTGCCTTCTACTTACACAGGGGTGGGCAACCTGCAGTCTGGGGGCCACTTGCAGCCCATCTGGGTTCTGAGTGCGGCCCATGAGACATTTTGTTGACCGTTGCCCACGCGCAGGGTTACCACATTCCGCTGATTTCCGTCCACATAGTTTGTTTCCTCCCAGTATGACTGAAGTGATACGCATACAAAGCAAGGGCAAGTGAAGTGAGGTGTGTGCTGATTGCTCACAACATTGACTGTGAGAGCCATGCACTCCCTCTGCGTCCAAAGTGTAAATACTTCTTTTGTTCTGAGCATTTGAAGTTGATGATAGTTCTATTAATATATAAATGATTAAGCATTTTCTGTAACTTGTTATGAAATATTTGGTGTGTATTAAAGGTATTTAATCTTATTTATGGGATCATGGTTGGTGAACAAGCCAGATTTCAATCTTGCGGCCCACTGAGTTGAAGGAGGGCCACTCATGGGGCCTACTCACCTGCCTAGGTTGCCCATCACTGTACTTCCAGATGGGATGCACTTGCTCTGCCTTCAGTTGTTTTATTGAGGGATGTGTAGTCAATTGAAGAATTTATGACATGCATTAGCCAGAAGGGGGCACTCATCATCTACATTACAGGAAGAATGTTTCCTCTAAACCAAAAAAAATCTTTCCAGTCTCCTTAGCAAGTCAGGGTGGTCACCTTAACATCTGGCAAATTCCCAAACAGTTGGTCGATGTGACCATGGGGGACTGAGATCATAGATGTTCTCATCACGGGACCAGTTTGCAGACACAAGTTCAATATTGAGTCAGCTATGCTTTTGCATTCATCATTTAAATTGTTGGCCTTTGTAATAGAGCCATTAGGCTCCAAGTAGATTCCCTCCCCGATGCCTGGACTTGTTGAACATGAAGTTGCCAAGCTTGCCGCAGTCGGAAATTCGAGCGCAAATTGTGCCCAAAATTGCTCTAGCTTTGAGATGCATTCCTTCCCCTCAGGTTTCCACCCAACCTTATTTATTGAACATAAAATCAACAATGAACCAGTGCAATTGGGCAGCATTTCTGAAAGTGACTTTATTTATTTTTACCTTGCCAACTATTCAATACATTTGAAGAGTGGTAACTAGGTTCACTTTGATTAATACATGGAAAATAGACTTATTGCAGCAGGAAACGTTTGAAATCAAACGCCGGAATTTTACCGGCACGCCCGTCCCAGAATTGGGGCGGCGAGGCTCGCAGAACAGCATTCTCCGTTGGCCTCGGGCGGGATCTTACGAGCCTCAGGCGGTCAAGACGGTAAAATTCCAGTGTCTATTCCATCAGCTGCGAATAACCCGATCATGAATAACTGGGAAAGATTTTGGTTCACTGAACCATATTGGCGTACGGTAGTCAGGTTCTTAGTCAATTAAATATTCAAAGCTTTTAAAATGAGCTTGTTAACATCCAAAAAGGACCTCTTACCGAAAGCGAAATTACCAGAAATTTGCAAATGTGGTTAATTCAATCGGTGGGTGGCGGGGAGGGCAGTGGGGGAGGGGGTGGGTCAGGCGGGGGGGAGGTGGGGAGCGGCCAGTTTCGAATGCAATGTTTCCCTGAAACCAGCACAATGGATCACAGAAGCTCCATTTATTCTGAAGAATCTGCAATCTTCTGCACTGAATGTGGGTGGATTGCAGTGCACAAGCCGGCGTAACCTAACAGAGGGAGAATCCAGGCCAGAATCTCTAAATGTGAAAATGTACTCCTTGATCATAAAATTACCTTTTAGTCCTGAATTTAACGTCTGTTTTTTATTTTTATCAGCATCACAAATTGATATCAATTAAACTGCTACGATAGTTTAATCTATGATGTACAAATGAAGAAGGGATGTTATTTCCCACACGTACAATGTTTCAACATATTTTTTTCCTCTTTTTAGCCATTTTCTCCTTGCTTTGTTCATTTCATTGACTTTGTTTCCTTTGCCAGAATCCGTAGAACTGTAGAATCCCTACAGTGCAGGAAGAGTCCCATCGAGCTTGCGCTGACTCTCTGAAAGAGCATTTACTCAGCGACTTCCCTCTGCCCTATCCCCGTGACCCCATGTATTTATCCTGCTAATCCCCCTAATCTACGCATCTTCAGACACTAAGAAGCAATTTAGCATGGCCAATCCACCTAACCTGAAACCGGAGCACCCGGAGGAAACCCTCTCAGACATGGGGAGAACGTGCAGACTCCGCACAGACAGTGACCCAAGGCCGGAATTGAACCCGGGTCCCTGGCGCTGTGAGGCAGTAGTGCTAGCCACTGTGCCATCCTTTTTAAAATATTTTTTTCTCTCTTTCTGAATCTGTTACTGCTGTTTCTTTGCCTTTTTGATTTCCCTCTGTCTCGCTCCTATTTCCTGGCTACTGTTCTAAAGCTTTACTTTAAAGTTTTTAAAGTTTCAAGTTTATTTATTAGTGTCACAAGTAGGCTTACATTAACACTGCAATGAAATTACTGTGAAAATCCCCGAGTCACCACACTCCAGCGCCTACTCAGGTACATAAGAAAGATTCCCCTTCTGCACCATGATCTCTTCACAAGTCCCAGGTCTTTTAAATATTGAACTAATGGGCCATGAATGTCCAGGCATATAGTGACACTGTATGTGTGTGTGTGTGTGTGTGTGTGTGGTGGTGGTTGCTGGCCTGCATGCAGTCTCTGCCCTTCTGAAGTGGTATAATCTTGGCGATTTCAAGAGTGGCACTCCACAAGATCACTTGGACCGCAGCTGGAAAGGGCTCTTTGAGCCCCAAGACATTCCCAAAGCAACAGATCTATAAGGTAAAGATATAGACATCACTGTAGGCTATCAGGGTCTGTTGGGGGTTCCTGGGTTAGCTTGGGAATGCCTCATAAGTTCCCTCCCCCTGAAATATTGGCAAATCATAAGTGGGGTGGCCAGAAGAAGTGCCCAGCTCTCCGATCAGCATTTCATCTACAGTCGCCAAGGGGGTGGGAGCACTTCATTAGACAAAGAACACTGTTGAATTTCTGCTCTGCAATGTAATAAATTGCAATACAACCGCCTCCCACTCCATACTGCACCGTATTATTGTGATAAAAGAAGCTTGATGCAGCTTCTTTTGTGCAAAGATATTATGGATGCAAAATCATTCCAATATGACCACTTGCCCCTCCAAAGACAGTAATGGGCAGAATTCTCCTATTTGGCATTACAGCCCATGGCAGGGGCAGGAATGGGGAATGTTTCTCGCTGTGGAAGCCGACAGGAAACCATGTCATATCTTCCAGCCCCGACCTTACTAGTTCTGTATCCGGTTTGCACCACATTCCGTGGCAGGCTGGGTTTGATTGTGCATGTCCTGCAACATTGCTATACCATCATTGAAGAAAGACCTCTGGAAAAAGATGGTGGATTTTCAGGAACACGCTGAGGCTGTAAATGGACGCTGATACGAAAGCTGGAAGATCCACCTGCACCCCCCCCCCCCCACTCCACCCCCACCCCACCCTCACCTCACCCCACCCCACCACCCACTGTTGTGGGGTCCCAGGGTCCAGGATCATTGGCAGCCTCCATCTGGAACTCTCAGGCCTTCTTCAGGTAAGTCCCGACTTCTGCACGCCACACTGTTCTAGACGTGTTCTGGATCGGTGCGTTTTCCCGCTGGTATCTTGGAAAATCAGGTGTGGTGGGGGGGTGGGGAAGGACTCCAGTCGGGCCTTCATCCCATGATCAGTTTCACGCTGGTCATCAGCGGGGATCCTGATACGCCATGGTGGGCGCCGGTGGAAGATGCCGTAGGAAATTGTCACCTCATGCCAGATTCTTGCCCCACCCCGGCCATTGAACTGGCCATTCGGTACTTAGAAAAATTCCACCCAAGGGTTGGAATTTTCTGGCCGTTCGCGCCCTGCCACCGTTGCCAGCAAGGATGGAAATTTTGGCACTCGGCCAAATCTCCGTTCACTGCAGCGGGACCAGAGAATCCCACTGGCGTGCACAGCTGGAGAATCCCGCTAATGTGTAGAGTGATAGAGTGGATTCTCAGAGGCTTTTACCCAGGGCTGTAATGTTTGCCACAAGAGGTCACAGGTTTAGGGTGCTGGGGAGTAGGTACAGAGGAGATGTTAGGGGTAAGTTTTTCACTCAGAGGGTGGTGGGTGGTTGGAATCGGCTGCCGGTAGTGGTGGTGGAGGCGGATTCGATAGGGTCTTTTAAGAAACTTTTGGATAAGTTCATGGAAGTTAGTAAGATAGAGGGTTATAGGTAAGCCTAGTAGGTAGGGACATGTTCGGCGCAACTTGTGGGCCGAAGGGCCTATTTGTGCTGTAGCTTTTCTATGTTCTATGTTCTATGATATAAATAAGAGATCTCTTACAATTGCTTTATCATAGTTATGTCACAGTCTAATTTGTATCCCTCCATTAAACAGAGGGGAGACCAAAATCACGGGCATTAGCACAAACTCCATACATACCCTCCAGCCCCTTCCGTGGCTACTGGCTCTATATTGAATCAGTCTACAGCCCATCTCGCACCAAGCTGCATTTACCTATCACTCCTTGTTTCCCACTGACTTGTACTTCAAGTTCTCTCCCTCATGTTTAAATCCCTCCTTATCTTTGTGACTGCCTAGGGTGGTTTGATAAAAGTTAATTATTTCCACCATATTTTCAGAACTGTGGGTGGCCAGTCATAATGGAAAAGGAAAATCAAATGAACACGTCTCAAAATTTTATTTGGAGCTTAGAAAATAACCAGAAAAAAAAATTGAGATCAAATGATAGGCCTGAAAGTCACAATAGATTTTGAACTCCTATTCATGAGGTAATATAATATCCATTACGTGCAATAGATCCAGATAGAAGTAAGATAAAACTTGATCGCATCATGGCCCCATCAATATTGTATAAATTGCCAATTACAAGACCTATGCATAAGCTGCTCACCTCTCCCATGGTTTACTATTGTAATTTAAACTGATATGTTAGTCACGGCTCGAAGTTTATATGATAGACAATTGCATGAAAAGTTGAAGGGTCTGCACATTGGAATATATACTCAAAGAAATAAGGGTATGAAATATGGATCGAGGGTTACAGTAACAAGTATACTCAAGTAGATATTAAAATAATTATTTCCATTTAATTGTATAAGTTTTTATTTTATTAGTGTCACAAATAGGCTTACATAAACACTGCAATGATATTACTGTGAAAAATCCCCTAGCTGCCACACTCCAGCATCTGTTTGGGTACCCTGAGAGAGAATTTATCCTCTAACTAGCATGCCTTTCGGACTGCGAGAGGAAACCAGAGCACCCAGAGGGGACGCACGCAGACACAGGTGAACGTGCAGACAACACACAGGCAGTGACCCAAGTCGGGAATCGAACCCAGGTCCCTGGTGCTGTGGGGCAACAGTGCTAACCATTGTGCCACCGTGCTGCCCATATGCACACCCAAGTATTAGAGCACTGTACTGCATATAGAATTCTGTGCTGAAGTAAAAGCAAACTAGTGAGTCACTGAAGTTATTAAATAGTTTCTCTAATATATAGTTGCCCAAAATATACAACTATAAAGTTCACCATTCCATTCACACCCACAGTGAAATATTAAGAGCAAAAGAAAAGATTTTTCATTTTACATTAAATTATATCCTATTAGTTTGTATTTTCAGTGTGAAGTTCTGAGCTAGGCTGAATCGCTTCCGTCAGTTGAGGAGGAGAGATTAGAGGAGGCAAGTCTCCCTTGACATTCATATATACTTCTTAACATCTCTGTGAAGAGTAGTACTGACAGAGGTCT
The DNA here is from genome assembly GCF_964213995.1 of Mustelus asterias. NCBI lineage: Eukaryota > Metazoa > Chordata > Chondrichthyes > Carcharhiniformes > Triakidae > Mustelus > Mustelus asterias. The sequence continues at coordinate 118,361,069 of NC_135808.1, read as the reverse complement.
GGGGCCTGTCCATCCTCTTCAATATAGAATTGTATGTAATCCAGCTCAGGTACTTAATAGAATCTCCTGCAGTGCGAAAAGTGCCTGCCTCACGGCTCAAATACCCCTTGTTAGTTACCTTTAGGTTTTCAAATAATTGTCAGGCAGTGTTTTCTTCTTCCAATTTAAATATTACCTGCTTTGGGTCAGGAGATTTTGAGTACATTTTTCCTCCAATTCATGAATTATTTTAAATCATTCTCTCTTTCTACATGGCTGGCACGTTGGCACAATGTTTCCTCCCAGTGCCAGGGACCCGGGTTCAATTCCTAGCTTGGGTCACTGTCTGTGCGGAGTCTGCCAGTTCTCCCCGTGTCTGCGTGGGTTTCCTCCGGGTGCTCCGGTTTCCTCCCACAGTCTGAAAGATGTGCTGGTCAGATGCATTGGCCATGCTAAATTCTCCCTCAGTGTACCCGAAAAAGGTGCCCGAGTGTGGTGACTAGGGGATTTTCACAGTGACTTCATTGCAGTGTTAATGTAAGCCTACTTGTGACACTAGTAAATAAACTTACTTTGAATGTGCCCCTATATATTTGTCCAAATTTAACGTGTATTTTGCTTTAATATTTATTTCCTCTCTTGTTTCTTTTCCCCACCAAAGAAGATTTCAAATTCCTTATGCAATGAAACAGAGGCAATGGGGGCTCACAATAGTCACAAGGAAGCCCATAATTGGTTGGGGTATAATACCACTCCCCCTTGTTAAAGGAGATTTGTCTCTCTATCTCGTTAGTACCACCTCTGATTTCATTGCAAATTAATTAAGAAAGCCACGGAGATCATTCATCAGATAGTACTTGATGTGCATCTTATGGCGTAAACATCACAGAAGAAACACGTCCTTCAAATTATCTTGCTGTTGAATATCAGAGACTTAAAATTCTCCTGAGTTTTAAGAAAAACTCAAGGTGGAGTTCAGCAGGGAGTTTAGGGTGTGCATATTTCTTATCATGAATCAATATAGTGGGCAAATGGGACTTATTGGGACTGTTATGGCAACACATGAGTTAATACTGATGTTGTCATGCGCTGACATCATATGCATAAATCATAGGAGTCATGTCTAGACAGTCACAAGGCGATGACACAGCTGGAGCTTGAGCGAGCATTACCCAGAACGTTTTAAACCTGATACAAAATGAGATATCTATTAAAGCTCATTTAAAGGGAATTTGCAGGCCGGCGTTTTGTTTTGTAATTAAAATGATCACCATTTTGGCAGCTTTTAAAATGTACCTTTCTGCTAAATCCAACAGAAGTAATTCCAATAAATGATCAGGATTTAGAATTGGAGAAACACAAAGGGTCAAAATGCATCTAAAAGAGAAATCCAGTTGTGTACTTGACAGCCGACAGCAGTTCTACCACAGGGTTATTTAGCCACACTTTCAGACTGACAGGAACTGCGACATATTAAATTAGATAGGACAAATTCACCTTTAATCTCTACAGGCAAATAACATGAGAATGCATTCTTTGTGAAAAAGGTGTTATTATGAGCAGTTGCACAAGGGAAACAAGGTAGCACAGTGGTTAGCACTGCTGCCTCACAGCATCAGGGACCTGGGTTCGATTCCCGGCTTGGGTCACTGTCTGTGTGGCGTCTGCACACTCTCCTCGTGTCTGCGTGGGTTTCCTCTGGGTGCTCCGGTTTTCTCCTACAGTCTGAAAGACATCCGGTTAGATGCATCGATCATGCTTAAATTCTCCCTCAGTGTACCGAAACAGGTGCTGGAGTGTGGCGACGAGGGGATTTTCACAGTAACTTCATTGCAGTGTTAATGTAAGCCTACTTGTGACACTAAAAAATAAACTTGAACTTAAGATGTGCAGGTTAGCTGGATTGGCCATGGTAAATGTGCGGGGTTACGGAGATGTGGGGGGTAGGCGGAGTGCAGATTTGCCTGGGTAAAATGCTCTTTCAGAAAGTGTCTTACCCAGACCCTTTTTGCACTATAGCAACTCTATGGAGATTCTAGCATGCAATAGACGTTAAACATGATGTTGGATTTTAATATAGATGACTGGTGAAATCATTTATGAAATAAGCAATGTTCAAAGTTTAATTTTTTATTACCCTTTGAAATCAATAGTTCAAATCTTGAAATAAAATTACGCTATGCGCTAATGCTTTCGTGCATTCAGAGAATACAGGTGGTACCAACATACGTATTTTGAAGCACATGACTTTTACTGTGCAATTATGCTGGTTATTTCTGGAGCATTGTGTTGGTTGAAGATTGGCATAAAGGCTCATCACCCTGCCATTTAATTGAGATGATAATGGTGTAAATGGCGTTGGAACATGTCATTAACTTGAGAGCTACCATTCAAATGAGCGCACAACACATTAGATGCAGTTCTGATTGCAGGAGGGTAGCATTTTACTCATACTAAAGCAAAATGGTGCAAATGTCGAAATCTGAAGTTTAAAAATAATTAAGTTTAAATACTCAGCAAGTCAGTCAGCATCTGCAGAGAGAATAAACATATCAGTGGTTCAGGTCGGTGACCTTTTGTCAGATTACTTAACTCTTTTTTCTCTCCCCAAGTGGATACATGATCATTACAACTGTGCCACGCCTCAATGTGGTAGAATCTCTACAGTGCAAAAGGAGGCCATTTGGCCCATTGAATTTGCACCGACTCTCTGACAGAGTGTCTTACCCAAGCCCAACACACCCCGCCCTATCCCATGGTTAATTAATCCAACCTGCTCATCTTGGGGCAATAAGGGGGCAATTTAGCATGTCCAGTCGACCTGACCTGCACATCTTTGGACTGTGGGAGGAAACTAGAGTTCCTGGAGGAAACCCACGCAGGCACGGGGAGAACATGCAGACTCTGCACAAACAGTAACCCAGGGCCGGAATTGAACCCAGGTCCCTGGCACTGTGAGGCAGCAGAGCTAACCACTGTGCCATCGTGCCATGCACGTGAAAGGAAACAATTTGGGAATGAGGCATTTTGTTGGGTTATGAAACTGTTGAGTTGTCCCTGATCAGAGAGTGCATCGTGCTGACTCAAGTTACTCGAAGTCCCTCATTTAGGAACAATAAACCGGATGCAACACTAAATTGAGAGCGTAATTGTAATGTAACCGTAGTCCTAAAGATAGCCTGACAAGCACGAGTGTTTTCAGTTATGTTCGACAATCTGTGTCAGCAGCTAATAAGAGAGGGGTCATCCCAGTATCTTGCGTGTAACAAAACAGTACCAATGCATGTCGCAGCATTTAATTTATTTACATGATGTTGAAAGAACAGGGATTACTCATCGCTGTTCTGTGATATTTATGCTGAGATGGTGAAGTAGCAGGCTTGCTGTCTTTTAAATGGCACCAATGGAGGGGGGGCTGCTATTTTTGCTTAAAACAAAGCTTCAGGTTTAATGGCTGATGCAAGAGCTGAGATGACCGATCACAGACAACATCGCGCCAATCATGCCTTTATTAGTTCATCCCTATTGACAAGCCTACCCAGGTTGGCTATTTCTCACATTTAGAACTCATATTCCCTCATTTCTGCCCTTAGAGGGCTCAGTTCCTGCATGATAGTATTCCTCAATAATCCCAGTTTTTCTCGAGCACCGTTCCATACTCAATGTACTGCGAGAGAAGCAGCATTTCTTTATCAACTTTCTCCAGCACCACTACTGAGAGATCCAGACCTCCTTCCAAGTGAGACGGCAGTTCACATCTAACTCCTATTTATCTATCATACTGTCCATTGTGCTGTCTCTTCCACATTGACTCATAGAGGCACAGAGTGTAGAAACGGCTCTTCAGCCCATCGAGTGTGCATCGACAATAACTACTAAAGGCACTCTAATACCAGGGCGGCACAGTGGGACAGCAGTTAGCACTGCTGCCTCACAGCAAGAAGTCTCACAACACCAGGTTAAAGTCCAACAGGTTTATTTGGCAGCACAAGCTTTCGGAGTCTCGTTCCTTCATCAGGTGAGTGAGGACTTATACAGGGCATATACAGACACAAACTCAATTTACAAGATAATGGCTGGAATGCGAGATTTTACAGGTAATCAAGTCTTAAAGGTACAGACAATGTGAGTGCAGAGAGGGCCAAGCACAAGCTAAAGAAGTGTGTATTATCTCCAGCCAGGACCGTTAGTGAGATTTTGCAAGCCTAGGCAAGGTACACAGTACATACTCTTGCGACTCAGCCAATGTTTTCTACCTGATACGTTGCAGGAAAGGATGTCCCAAGGCATGGTACATTGGAGAGACCATGCAGATGCTACGACAATGGATGGATGAACACCACTTGACAACCACCAGGCAAGGTACACGGTACAGACTCTTGCGACTCGGCCAACGTTGTCTACCTGATACGCTGCAGGAAAGGATGTCCCGAGGCATGGTACATTGGAGAGACCATGCAGATGCTACGACATTGGATGAATGAACACTGCTCGACAATCACCAGGCAGGAGTGTTCCCTTCTAGTCGGGGAGCACTTCAGCGGTCACGGGCATTCAGCCTCTGATCTTCGGGTAAGTGTTCTCCAAGGCGGCCTTCACGACACACGACAACGCAGAATCGCTGAGCAGATACTGATAGCCAAGTTCCGCACATGAGGACGGCCTCAACCAGGATCTTGGGTTCATGTCACACTATCTGTAACCCCCACGACTTGCCTGGACTTGCAAAATCTCACTAACTGTCCTGTCTGGAGACAATACACATCTCTTTAACCTGTGCTTAACCCTCTCTCCACTCACATTGCCTGTACCTTTAAGACTTGATTACCTGTAAAGGCTCGCATTCCAACCATTATCTTGTAAATTGAGTTTGTATCTGTACATGCCCTGTTTGTGAACAGAACTCCCACTCACCTGATGAAGGAGCAGCGCTCTGAAAGCTAGTGCTGCCAAATAAACCTGTTGGACTTTACCCTGGTGTTGTGAGACTTCTTACTGTGCCTACCCCAGTCCAACGCCGGCATCTCCACATCATGGCTACCATCGGCCTCACAGTGCCAAGGACCCGGGTTCAATTCCAGTCTCAGGTCACCTTCTGTGTGGAGTTTGCACGTTAGCCCCACGTCTGCGTGCGTTTCCTTCGGGTGCTCCGGCTTCCTCCCACAGTCCAAAGGTGTGCGGGTTAGGTTGGTTGGCCATGCTAGGGTCAGGCGATTAGCAGGGTAAATATGTAGGGTTATGGGAATAGGGCCTGGGTGGGATTGTTGTTGGTGCAGACTCGATGAGCGAAATGGCCTCCTTCTGCACTGTAGGGATTCTATGATTTCTATCCTATTTTCTTGTACTTGTTCTATATTGAGGAGACAGATTAGATGGCCATTTCCACTGAATGTCCCTGAGCTCAAAAATGTAACCATGATTTGTCTGTCGCTCACCATTTCAAGCTTCTCATCCCCACTCTGACCTTTCCATTTTTGACCTTCTACCTTATTCCAGTGAAGCTACATCCCAAAGAACAAATAAGAACACAGAAAAGTACAGCACATGAACATGCCCTTTGGCCCTCCAAGCCTGCACCGACCATGCTGCCTGTCTGAACTAAAGCCCCCCACTCTTCCGGGGACCATATCCCTCCATTCCCATTCTATTCATGTATTTGTCAAGACACCCCTGACTCTCCCACTGGACGTCTACAAGATTATGAGGGGCATGGACAGAGTGGATAGTCAGAAGTTTTTTCCCAGGGTGGAAGAATCAATTACTAGGAGGCATAGATTTAAGGTGCGAGGGGCAAGTTTTAAAGGAAATGTATGAGGCAAGTTTTTTTACACAGAGGGCGTGGGTGCCTGCCGGGGGAGGTAGTGGAAGCAGGTACGATAGTGTCTTTTAAGGGGTGTCTTGACAAATACATGAATGGAATGGGAATGGAGGGATGTGGTCCCGGAAGAGTGGGGGGCTTTAGTTCAGACAGGCATCATGGTCGGCGCAGGCTTGGAGTGCTGAAGGGCATGTTCATGTGCTGTAATTTTCTTTGTTTTTCTTTGTTCTTTGGGATGTAGATGCGATCTGGCTTTCGCACTGACTCTAGTATCTTCCGACCTTTCTCATTCTCCTCACAGCAGTGTGGGTATTTGCAATGTGCGAAGAGTCTGTCAGTATCTTGAGAGGAGGAAATGTCAGTGGTGGGCGGCTGGTCTCTTGCTGTGAATCCATCATTGTGTTTGGAAGAACCACCGTGTTTCATTTCCTTCACTTCTGCCACACCACCTCCCTTGCCTTTAATAAATATTTATTCTTTTTTCTTTACAATGTTTTTGTTGCATGTGGAACTCTTTGTTCAGTTATCTCCTCCACCATTTGAACACTCTTTTTGTTCTGTCTGCATTATCTCACTGCTGATGTCTCTTCTATCATACAGCCATTTTCTATTTAGCAAGCTTTTTTGGTAATTTGAAGCAGTTCTATGATTGGAATATCTTCTGATTCCCTCCATCCAGTGGATTTTCACAGTAACTTCATTGCAGTGTTAATGTAAGCCTACTTGTGACACTAATAAGTAAATGAATGATTTTCATTTTTCACTCTTTTTTCAACTTTTTGAAAATACCTGTTGATCTTTTACCCATTAGTGTGTTAAAGGGTACACTGTACAAAAGATCTGTCCTCGTTCTTTACAGAGGTTGAATGACCTGCTGTATATTTCCAGAAATTTATTTTCTTTTTCCTCTTTCAAAATAGCCACATTCATTGTTTTTCAAAAACCTCAGATTCACATCATAGCTTCCCTACTGCGCACGAGGAGGATATTTGGCCCATTGAGTCTTCACCGACTCCCTGATAGATCATCTCCCTCTGGCCAAACCCCCTTGACCCCACACATTTCATCCCACTAATTTCCCCAAACCTACACATCTTGGGACACCAAGGGTCAATTTAGCACGGCCAATCCGCCTAACCTGCACATCTTTGGACCAGGGGAAGAAACAGGAGCACCCGGAGGAAACACGAGCAGACTCCACACAGACAATCACCTAAGATTGGTATCGAACCTGGGTCCCTGACACTGTAAGGCAACAGTGCTAACCACTGGGCCATCGTGCCTGAGACTGACAGTCTCATTCAGAGAGTTTGGGGACAAGCTTGTATGTAAAATGTAAAACGAGTGCGTCAAAAGCCATTCATATATTTTTGAAAGTAGATCTTATATTGATTTATATTTGCCTTTACACATCAAGTATTTGACATTTAGAAGACGTTATTATTTTTTAAGGTAATGCCTCACAGAAAGCATGTCTTTAATCTCGAAAGATGCAAAATCAAAATCGGCTCCCACTGAAATAAGGGTTCCTTGGTGAGTCATAACACATTTATATAAATTTTAATTTTAAAACAAGGATCAGCAGATTATTTGGAATATTTGGAATATTTATAAAACTCAAGATAGGCTTACTGTGAATTACCTGCTGCTGTGTATTAGATATCAGGATGATGAGAGATAGATATTGCCCTTTTTAAAATTAAAACTGCAATTTAATTTCGTAGTAAAGATGAAACGATTGAAATTAATGAGGTTTCAGAATGTCATCTTTAGTGTGGTTGGAAATAATTATGCTAATCAGCAGTCATTTTTCTGCTGTAGGTGTGAAGGTGCTGATATTAAACATAATAAAGATCACAGCCTCAGAAGTGCAGAATTGTTTGGACAATGTCTGCCCAGTTATATGAAGAATGTTTTGTGTGCGTACAGATTTTTGAGAAATCATGTCCAACAACAAACAATGGATTCTGAATAGTCACGACAGATGTGGGTAAACCAAGATTTGGAATTTAATTTAGGGAAGCATAAACGCCACAGATTTTGAAAAGGAGATCGTCGATAAAGTAATAGGTTTTTATTGCCAATGTCATGTTAAAACTTCAGTGTTCTTTTTCTGACAGTGCTTTTGCAGCTACTTCTGGTGGCACAGTGGTTAGCACTGCTGCTCCAACAGCGTCAGGGACCCAGGTTCAATTCCCGGCTTGGGTCACTGTCCGCAGGTTCTCCCCGTGTCTGCGTGGGTTTCCTCCGGTTTCTCCAGTTTCCTCCCACAGTCCAAAAGGCGTGCTTGTTATGTGCATTGACCATGCTAAATTCTCCCTCAGTGTTCCCGAACAGGCACAGGAGTGTGGCAACTAGGGGATTTTCACAGTAGTTTCATTGCAGTGTTAATGTAAACCTACATGTGACACTCATAAATAAACTTTATTGTGTGTGTGTGTGTATTTTAATTTCTTTTGATATTCACTTTGATACTAACTGGAACTGTGGACCAACTGCTCCCAAAGCCCAGAAAACATGTTGCAAAGTGGCTTGCTTTAGGAAGCAGCGATGAACCTGATTACTGCAGTAAAATGCAACTTATTGTTGGAGGCCGTGTGGTTTCATTGCTGATTTCAGTATGGAGAAGGTGCCTAAAGCTTTGCAATTATCATTAGGTTCTGCGGGGGCGATCTTGAGCTGGAGCTCTCCATCCGTGCGAATGCCGGCGTGGCCTCAAGATTCGGAAGTCACAGTTCTTGCGGCCATTTTGGACATCCTCTTGCCAATGATGTCATCAGGTTCAATAATGGGCGTGAACCTGCTTTACATTCATTTGAATATATTTAAATGTTATTAAGCCACCCGTTTGCCAATTATTGACCCCCCCTACCGTATATTCACACTGCGCGATGTGACATCATGTCGGCACAGTTTACGACAGGTTCACTCTGGCATGAACCTGTTGTGGGGGTCTCCCCAGAGACATAAAGGTCAGTATAGCCCCTAGAGGAGAGCGACATGGCCAAGCAGTGCCCTGGCAATGGCCCCGACACTATCCCTTGGCACAAGTTGGCACCATGCCCGTCTGTCTGTCTGTCTGTCTGTCTGTCTATCTATCTATCTATTTATCCAGCTAACAATCTATCTATCTAGCCAGCTAACAATCTATCTATCTAGCCAGCTAACAATCTATCTATCTAGCCAGCTAGCTATCTATCTATCTAGCCAGCTAACAATCTATCTATCTAGCCAGCTAGCTATCTATCTATCTAGCCAGCTAACAATCTATCTATCTAGCCAGCTAGCTATCTATCTATCTAGCCAGCTAACAATCTATCTATCTAGCCAGCTAGCTATCTATCTAGCCAGCTAGCTATCTATACACTTGGCTTCAGAGTAGTCACTATGAGAATCACAGAAGGAGAAATTATGAGATTTTTGAAACAAAGCTTTTGGGAAAAGTAAGTGAGAGAATGTCTCTCTAACATTCCCTTAATTGGTGAAATTCTGGAGTAGTCCAAGAAGATGGATGTCGATATCATTCATAAAATGTTGCCACTTTTTCCTCCATGTTCTCATAATTTACTATTGGGGGAAACAACTGAACACTTGTTGGATTGTGACCCATTCAAGGTGGATGTAACAGTGACACATCTGCCAGTACCTCAGGAGAAGCTCAATGGATTGACATCTGACTATTACCCACCATCATTACACTGCTTTGCCACCTTCCCCCCACCCACCCCTGACCTCCACACTGTCTCCTAGTGCACTCCTCAACCTCTCTCTACACTCCTCCCCACCCGCCTTTCTCTCTCTCTCTCTCTGTGCACTTCCCTGTCTTGAAACCATGAAGCATCTTAAACTCCCTCGGTGTGTGAATCTGTGTTCCTCATCATGGCTCTGATAAAAATGAAACTCCGTAACCACCTTCTTGCGAGTTATTTGAAATTGAGCCAAATCTGCATCAAATCATCAGCAAGAGATAGCGACAGTTTCACATTGAATACTCTTTTAAAACCGAGCGGATCACCTGGTGAGCATTGTGCAATTAAAACATGACGGCTGGAATTTTCCGGCCGTTCACTCCAGTGGGATTCTCCGGTCCCGCTGCGCGCACACGCCCGCCCGTGGGTTCCTCGCCGGCATGGGGTGACGTTAATGGGAATTCCCATTGGCAGCGGCGGGACTGCAGAATCCCGCCGCGAGCAAACAACGCACCACCTCCCACCGGCGGGAATCACGTGTCTGGGAGGCCAGAGAATCTCACCTGTCGATTATTTCCTATGCCTATGAGATTGTAAATTGTACTCATAACCTGTGCCATCTACTTTGGTAGAAGCAAACACAGCTACCGGAAATCCAAAATAAAAACCGAAAGTGCTGGGAAATCTCAGCAGGTTTGGCAGCATCTGTGAAGGGAGAAACAGAGCTCATGTTTCGCATCCAACGTGACTCTTCTTCAGAACTCAGAAGAGTTACATTCAATTCAAAATATTTACTCTCGAACCCTCTCGACAGATGATGCCAGACCTGCTGAGCTTTTCAGGCACTTTTAGTTTTGATCCCATCCACTTTGACTGTGGAAAGAGTTGAAAGCTGCCTGTGTAGCAGAGGCAGTACTGCTGTAGTTTAAAAAGGATAGATGCAACAAGGAGACATATAGAATCCCTACAGTGCAGAAAGAGGCCATTTGGCCCATCGAGTCTGCACTGATCACAATCCCACCCAGGCTCTACTCCCATAACCCCACATATTTACCCTGCTAATCCCCTGACACTAGGATCAATTTAGCATGGTCAATCAACCTAACCCACACATTTTTGGACTGTGGGAGGAAACCAGAGCAAACCCACGCAGACACGGGGAGAACGTGCAAACTCCACACAGACAGTTACCCGAGGCTGGAATTGAACCCAGGTCCCTGGCGCTGTGAAGCAGCAGTGCTAACCACTGCGCCACCGTGCCATCCTTGGCCTTGCCTTATCTTAGATGTTTAAATCATTTAGAATGAATAATATATTTATCATATATAATAATGGACTATTGCACAGTATGCACTATGGAACTACATGGTGATCTAAACTGATAGATTTATGCTCTAATGAAGGAGTAAAGATTTGTTCATACATGTGATTGTAGCTTGCTAAAGAGACTGGAAATGGCATTGTTCGTTGCTGCAACTAATCGCTGGAAATTAGCAGAGGGCTAATCCTTCTGTTCATTTCTCTCAAGGCAATTATGCAGCCGTCTAACTGCTTACCATTGTACAGTGAGGTGGCAACTAGCAAGCACTACAGATCTCTGTAGTCTGTTAACTGAGATAAGTGCTTAAACTTACATTACTTCTCTAATTTGGTTTACCTACACGGACGGGAATTCAAATTAGAAACCATTTTCACTTTGCAGTCAATTCAGTAATATAATGCACTTGTAATTGAAGTTACATTTAAACTAAGGGAACCTGCGGTATTTACAGAGATTAGGAGATTTCAGGATTTTAATCCTATCGTCTGTTAGGACAATAATGTCAGTGCGTAGTATTTTAAGAAAATAATTTCTGGCAAGAAGTTGTGAGTGGCTCATGATAGTTGAAGCTGGGGGGGGGGAATAATTGTACTGAATTCAAACCATTTTTCAGCATTATTTTGTTGAAAGGTTAGGCTAGTTCCTAGCCTGCTTTGTACTCTAACACGATCATTAGTATTCAATCAAAACATCCTCACTGTGTATTTGATTTCTGTCTCTATACCGGCGTGTAACAAATTGACTACAAATTTATCAATTTATTATTGCACTGTACGATAGGTGTTACTTTAATTACCAGTAGCACAATTACTGTTCCGTTGTGGGCATGCAATATCAGTGAAATAGCTTTCACGTTTATTGAGAACCTTGTTAAAGCGGGTCTATCGGGGAGGGGTGGCCTGGGCATTGATTCCTGGTTTATAATGCTCCGATCGCCACTGCAAGAGGAGGAAACCAATTGTAACTGTAACATTTTATTGGATTTTATTTATGTACATGGAAGATTTTCCGGAGCAACTTCTGGAAAAGAACAGCTATTGCTGCTTGACTTTGTTTATTCGAATGGGGGTTGCCGGTGTGGTAGGTTGCAGCTGTTTAACTGCTCCTCAGTTTTTATTTTGTTCCGGGTTTCCCCCCATCTCTTTCCTACAGGACTAACTTGCCAGTTCCCACTAGACTCGCTCTTAGGAGCTCCGGCTGAAAGCTGCTCTAAATACCTCCTCCACTCCGAGTAGCTTTCCTCTCTTTCAGACATAACAAAAGCATAGCATCAAAGACCTCAACAGATGAGAGGATACCTACAAATAAGAAAAATGAACTCTTAACGATGCGCTGCGACTGGAAGTGACATTAGTTTAATGTTTATTTATTAGTGTCACAAGTAGGCTTACATTAACACTGCAATGAAGTTGCTGTGAAAATCCCTTGGCCGCCACACTCCGGCGGCTGTTCGGGTACACTGAGGGAGAATTGCACTCATCTGATGAAGGAGTGGCGCTCCAAAAGTTCATGCTACCAAATAAACCTATTGGACTTTAAGCTGGTGTTGTGAGACTACTGACTGAGGGAGAATTTAGCATGGCCAATGCACCTAACCTGCACGTCTTTCAGACTGTGGGAGGAAACTGGAGCGCTCAGAGGAAGATCACAAAGACACGGGGAAAACCTGCAAACTCCACACAGACAGTGACCCAAGCTGCGCTGTGAGGTAGCAGTGCTAACCACTATGCTACCATGCTTGGCATTACAATATATACTTGTCACTTGCAACATAAAAAATCATGACCACTCAAGCCTTGATGCCTTGCAACATTAAATACAAATTGGCTCTTTGTTTGACTTAATCTGAAATGCTGCCTTCAGATATCAACCAGATATGCAATCTTACCTGCAATTGTTCGAAACATCACATGGTCATATCCTGCAGACTATGAAGTTCGTAAAGCACATAAGAACAACAGGTAATTTTAAAAAAACATTTATTCATAAGGTGTTAATGATCAATTTATTACTTTTTACAGCTCAATTTACCAACAACAATAAATAATGTAATCCAATGAGAAGGTAGTTGCCTTCAGCATTAAAAAAAAAGCAATTAGTCATGAGGCAGTTGCCCTTCAAAAATGGGAAGAACGGCACAATTTGGAACAAGGCCTTGAGACAGAGTTTCATAGAATCACAATCACAGTGCAGAAGGAGGCCAACTGGCCCATCGAGTCTGCACCGACCACAATCCCACCCAGGCCCTATCCCATAACCTCTGCAGGTCCCTCTGACATTAAGGGACAATTTACCATGGCCAATCGGATCCCATAGGATTCATCTTCGGTGTCAGCCTGCCATTTGGGACCGGAGGTTTTACTGAAGTCCATGTATACAACATCCACTGCCCTGCCCTGATCATTTTTTTTGGTCACTTTCTGAAAGAAGTTAATCAAGTTTGTGAGAGCTCCCCTTCACAAAATCATGCTGCCTATCGCTAATAAGCCTATTTTCTTCCAGCTGTGAGTACATCCTGTCCCTAAGAATCTTCTCTAATAATTTCCCCACCACTGATGTAAGGCTCACAGGCCTGTAATTTCCCAGATTGTCTCTTCTGCCCTTCTTAAACAGAGGAACAATGTTAGCTACTCTCCAATCCTCTGGTGCCTTGTCCATGTCTAAAGAAGATACAAAGATTTTGGCCAAGGCCTCAGCAATTTCTACCCTCACCTCTCAGTATTCTGGGAGAGACCCTATCTGGCCCTGGGGACGTGTCCACCTTCATGTTTTGAAAACCTCCAATACCTCCTCCCTTTTTATCTCAACATGTCCTAGAATGTCAACATTCTCCTTTCTACACTCACCATCCATCACATCCTTTTCCTTTGTGAATACTGATGCAAAGTACTCGTTAAGGACCTCACCCACCTCATCTGGCTCCACACACAAATCCCCTTCACTGTCCTTGAGTGAACCTATCCTTTCCTTAGCTACCCTCTTCCTCCTTATATATGCATAAAAAGCCTTGGGATTCTCCTTAATCCTTCCTGCCAAGGACCCTTTTTTGCCCTCCTAAGTCCCTGTTTAACCTCTTTCCTGCTCTCTTTGTATTCCTCAAGATCCTTATCCGTTTTCAATTTCCTGAAATTTATGTATGCCTTCTGCTTCTTTTTCATTAAGCTCACTTGTTATTTGATTTGATTTGTTATTGTCACATGTATTAGTATACAGTGAAAAGTATTGTTTCATGTGCGCAATACAGGCATTTATAGAGAAGGAAAGGCGAGAGTGCAGAATGTAGTGTTACAGTCATAGCTACGGTGTAGAGAAAGATCAACTTAGTGCAATGTTCCTCTTGCAGAATGTTTGAGGTGAGGGACGCCGTCAGTGTCCCTGCTGATTTCACCTGTGGGAAGTGCACCCATCTGCAGTTCCTCAAAAACCGCATGAGGGAACTGGAGCTGGAGCTGGATGAACTTCGGATCATTCGGGAGGCGGAGGTGGCCATAGATAGAAGCTTCAGGGATGTAGTTACTCCGAGGAATGAAGATAGATGGGTGACGGTGAGAGGGGCTGGGAGGAAGCAGTCCGTGCAGGGATCCCCTGTGGTCATTCCCCTCGGCAACAAGTATTCCACTTTGGATACAGTTGAGTGGGACGACCTACCAGTGGTAAGCCATGGTGACCGGATCTCCAGCACTGAGTCCGTCCCTGTGGCTCAGAAGGGAAAGGGGGAGAGCAGGAGAGCAATAGTTATTGGGGACTCGTTAGTTAGAGGGATAGATAGGAGGATCTGTGGCAGCAAAAGAGACTCACGGATGGTATGTTGCCTACCGGATGCCAGGGTCCGTGACGTCTCGGACCGTGTTTTCAGGATTCTTAGGGGGAGGGGGAACAGTCACAAGTCGTGGTACACATCGGTACCAACTACATAGGTAAGAGAAGGGACGGGGATTTAAAACAGGAATTTAGGGAGCTAGGGTGGAAGCTGAGAGCCAAGACAAACCATGTTGTCATCTCTGGTTTGTTGCCGGTGCCATGTGATAGCGAGTTGAGGAACAGGGAGAGAGTGCAGATAAACACGTGGCTGCAGGGATGGTGTAGGAGAGGGTTTCAGCTACATGGATAATTGGAACACATTCTGGGGAAGTGGGACCTGTACAAACAGGACGGGTTGCACCTGAACCAGAGGGGCACCAATATCCTGGGAGGGAAATTTGCTACGGCTCTTCGGGGGGGTTTAAACTAATTTGTCAGGGGGATGTGAAAAGGAGCTGTAGTCCGGAAGTCAGTGTTGAGTGTAGTGAGGTACTGAGGAAGGTATCAAGGTCGCAGGAGTGTACCGGCAGACAGGAAGGTGGGTTGGAGTGTGTCTACTTCAATGCAAGGATAGGTGAAATAAGGTAGGTGAACTTGGAGCGTGGATTGGTACTTGGGACTACGATGTTGTGGCCATTACGGAGACATGGTTAGAACAAGGAACAGGAATGGTTGTTGGAAGTTCCGGGGTATAGATGTTTCAGTAAGAGTAGGGAAGATGGTAAAAGAGGTGGAGGAGTAGCATTGTTAATCAAGGATAGTTTAATGGCTGCAGAAAGGCAGTTCAAGGGGGATCTGCCTACTGAGGTAATGTGGGCTGAAGTTAGAAATAGGAAAGGAGCGGTCAAGTTGTTAGGAATTTTCTATAGGCCCCCAAAAAGTAATAGAGATGTGGAGGAAGAAATTGCAAAGCAGATTATGGATAGGTGTGGATGTCACAGAGTAGTTGTTATGGGTGACTTTAATTTTCCAAATATTGATTGGAACCTTTATAGGTCGAATAGTTCGGATGGGGCAGTTTTTGTACAGTGTGTGCAGGAGGGTTTCCTGACACAATATATGGATAGGCCGACAAGAGGTGGGGCCACATTGGATTTGGTACTGGGAAATGAACCGGGCCAAGTGTTAGATTTGGTTGTTGGGGAGCACTTTGGAGATAGTGACCACAATTCAGTGTCTTTCATTATTGCAATGGAGAGGGATAGGGCCATACGGTAGGGCAAGGTTTATAATTGGGGGAGGGGTAATTATGATGCGATTAGGCAAGAATTAGGGAGCATAAGATGGGAACAGAAACTGTCAGGGAAAGGCACAAATGAAAAGTGGAGCTTGTTCAAGGAACAAATACTGCGTGTCCTTGATAGGTATGTCCCTGTCAGGCAGGGAGGAAATGGCCAACTGAGGGAACCATGGTTCACAAAAGAGGTTGAATGTCTTGTCACGAGGAGGAAGGAAGCGTATGTAAGGATGAGAAAACAAGGTTCAGTTGGGTCGATTGAGGGTTACAAGTTAGCAAGGAATGAGCTGAAAAAAGGGCTTAGGAGAGCTAGGAGGGGGCATGAGAAGTCCTTGGTGGGTCGGATCAAGGAAAACTCCAAGGCTTTTTACTGTTATGTGAGAAATAAAAGAATGACCAGGGTGAGGTTAGGGCCGGTCAAGGACAGTAGTGGGAACTTGTGCATGGAGTCAGAAGAAATAGGAGAGGCGATGAATGAATACTTTTCTTCAGTGTTCACCAAGGAGTGGGGCCATGTTTTTGAGGATGAGAGTGTGATACAGGCTGATAGGCTGGAGGAGGTAGATGTTCTGAGGGAAGATGTATTAGCAATTTTGAAAAACCTGAAGGTCGATAAGTCCCCTGGACCAGATGAGATATATCCTAGGATGCTTTGGGAAGCAAGGGATGAGATTGCAGAGCCTTTGGCTTTGATCTTTGGGTCCTCACTGTCCACGGGGATAGTGCCAGAGGACTGAAAAGTGGTGAATGTTGTTCCTCTGTTCAAGAAAGGAAATAGGAATGACCCTGGTAATTATAGGCTGGTTAGTCTTACTTCGGTGGTCGGTAAGTTAATGGAAAAGGTCCTGAGGGATAGGATTTATGACCATTTGGAAAGATGCAGCTTAATCCGGGATAGTCAACACGGATTCGTGAAGGGTAAGTCTTGCCTAACAAATTTGATTGAATTTTTTGAGGAGGTAACTAAGTGTGTAGATGAAGGTAGAGCAGTTGATGTCATATACATGGATTTTAGTAAGGCGTTTGATAAGGTCCCCCATGGTCGGCTCATGAAGAAAGTAAGGAGGTGTGGGATAGAGGGAAATTTGGCCGATTGGATAAGTAACTGGCTATCTCATAGAAGACAGAGGGTGGTGGTGGATGGAAATTTTTCAGACTGGAAACCAGTTACCAGCAGTGTACCACAAGGATCAGTGCAGGGTCCTCTGCTATTTGTGATTTTTATAAATGACTTGGAGGAGGGGGCTGAAGGGTGGATCAGTAAATTTGCTGATGACACCAAGATTGGTGGAGTAGTAGATGAGGTGGAGGGCTGTTGTAGGCTGCAAAGAGACATTGATAGGATGCAGAGCTGGGCCGAAAAATGGCAGATGGAGTTTAACCCTGATAAGTGCAAGGTGATTCATTTTGGTAGGACAAATTTGAATGCGGATTACAGGTACAAAGGTAGGGGTCTGAGGAATGTGGAGGAACAGAGAGACCTTGGGGTTCATATCCACAGATCTCTGAAGGATGCCACTCAAGTGGATAGAGCTGTGAAGAATTTTTCTGTGAAGAGCTGTGTGTTAGCGTTTATTAACAGGGGGTTTGAGTTTAAGAGCTGTGGTGTTATGCTGCAACTGTACAGGACATTGGTGAGACCAAATTTGGAATATTGTGTGCAGTTCTGGTCACCTCACTATAAGATGGACGTGGAAGCATTGGAAAGAGTGCAAAGGAGATTTACCAGGATGCTGCCTGGTTTGGAGGGTAGGTCTTATGAGGAAAGGTTGAGGGAGCTAGGGCTTTCCTCTTTACAGCGGAGGAGGTTGAGAGGTGACTTAATAGAGGTTTATAAGATGATGAGGGGGATAGATAGAGTGGATGTTCAGAGACTATTTCCTCGGCAAGATGTAGCTGTTACTAGGGGACATAACTATAAGGTTCATGGTGGGAGATATAGGAGGGATGTCCGAGGTAGGTTCTTTATTCAGAGAGTGGTTGGGGTGTGGAATGGACTGCCTGCTGTGGTAGTGGAGTCGGACACTTTAGGAACTTTCAAGCGGTTATTGGATAGTCACATGGAACACACTAGAATGATAGGGAGTGGGATAGCTTGATCTTGGTTTCGGACAAAGCTCGGCACAATATCGTGGGCCAAAGGGCCTGTACTGTGCTGTACTGTTCTATATTCTATAGTGCAGGGTAGATCCATTCAAAAGTTTGATGGCAGCAGGGAAGAAGCTGTTCTTGAGTCGGTTCGTACGTGACCTCAGACTTTTGTATCTTTTTCAGTCAGCTCACAATCTCTCTTATCATCCAGGGTTGCCAAATCTTGCCATCTTTATCCTTCATTTTTAAAGGGACAAACGTTTCCAGAATTGTTACCAACTGACTTTTGAAAAACTTCCACATATTGGATGTGGATTTACCCGCAAACAGCCACCCGCAGTCTACATTCCCTAGTTCTTGCCTAATACTGTTGTAGTTAGCCTTCCCCCAGTTTCGTACTTTCACTCTGGGACTACTTCTATTCTTTTCTACAAGTATCTTGAAACTCATAGAATTGTGATCACTGTTCCCAAAATGGTCCCCCATTGAGACATCAATCACCTGTCCAGGCTTGTTTCCCAGAACCAGGTCTAAGATAGCCCCTTCCCGACTATCTGCATTTTGCCTCAAGAAGCACTCTTGGACACGTTGAACAAACTCTGCCCCGTCCAAGCCCCGGCACCAAAGGAATCCCAATCTATGTTGAGGAAGTTAAAATCGCCCTGTTGCTTTTACACCTTCCCATAATCTGCTGACATATCAGTTCCTGGCTGTTGGGAGGTCTGTAGTGTGATTACACTGCTCCTGTTCCTGAGTTTTACCCATGCCTCACTGCATGATCCGACCGAGGTGTCCTCCCTCTGTATAACTGTGACCTTCTCCCTAATCAGTAAAGCAACACCCCCACCTCTTTTGTCACCCTCTCTATCTCGCCTGAAGCATCTAAATCCTGGAATGCTAAGCTACCAATCTTGCCCTTCTTTTGTCCAAGTCTCCGTAATTGCCACAACATCATAGTTCCATGTAGTAATCCAAGCTTTAAGTTCATCCACTTTACCTGTCATGCTCCTTGCATTCAAGCAAACACACCTAAGACCATCTGTACTGTCATGTTTTGTACACTTTCCCTGTGTTTTATTTCTCTTAGCCTTACTGGACCCATTCACTGAGTTCTCCACAGTCTCTGTACTCTGTACTGTGGCCCTTTTTGATTTTGGTTTTTGGTTTCTCTGCCTTCTACTTTTCCCCCTACTGCCTTTTGTTTCTGTCCCCACTTTACTTCCCTCTGACTTCCTGCATTGGTTCCCATTCCCCTGCCACATTAGTTTAAACCCTCCCCAACAGCACTAGCAAACACTCCCTCTCGGACCTTGATTCCAATTCTGCCCAGGTGCAGACTGTCTGATTTGTACTGATCCCACCTCTCCCAGAACCAGTTCCAATGTCCCAGGAATTTGAATCTCTCCCTCTTGCACCATCCTTCAAGCCACATATTCATCTTTGCTATTCTGACATTCCTACTTTGACTCGCACGTGGCATTGGTAGCAATCCTGAGAATAGTATCTTTGAGATCCTACTTTTTAGTTTAACTCCTAACTCCCTAAATTCAGCTTGTAGGACCTCATCCCATTTTTTACCTATATCGTTGGTGTCTATATGCACCACAACAGCTGGTTGTTCATTCACCCCCTCCAGAATGCCCTGCAGCCGCTCCGAGACATCCTTGACCCTTGCACCAGGGAGGCAACATACTATCCTGGAGTCTCATTTGCATCCGCAGAAATGTCTGTCTATTCCCCTTACAATTGAACCCCCTATCACTATAACTCTGACACTCTTTTACCTGCCCTCCAGTGTAGCAGACCCAGCCACGGTGCCATGAACCTGGCTGCTGCCACCTTCCTCTGGTGGGCCAATTCCCCCAAGGTATCCAAAACGGTATATCTGTTTTGGAAGGAAATGACCGTAGGGGACCCCTGCACAGCCTTCCTACTCTTCCTCTGTCTGGTGGTCATCCATTCCCTATCTCCCTCAGTGATTTTTATCTGCAGTGTGACCAACTCACTGAACGTGTTATCCACAACTTCTTCAGCATCGTGGATGCTCCAAAGTGAATTCACCTGCAGTTCCAGAGCCGTCAAGTGGCCTAACAGGAGCTGCAGTTGGTCTTTACTCAGATTAATAATTATCTACATGCACACAAATATTCACTCTGTGAATGAAGAAACTATTTCCCCCACCTTAAGCATGCCATTAATCGCATTTGTGTATAACTGTGATATTTCAGTCTCTGGGCTTATTTGAGTCAATTATTAGCTTTTAATTGGTGCAGTGCTGAACTTAAGACATAAATTAGCATGTACCTCGGTGAAGGCACAAGTGCTCTATCAGCTATAACCACAGTAAGTGGCGATGATTTGTTTGGATGTTGATGAGTCTGCTCCTTTAGCTGGGAGAAGGTACATAAATTCACCTCAATGTACATTATGACTAAGTTCTCAGCCCTTGTGGGCCGGAGTCACTAAATATTGAACATGGGGCATATCGCATGCAATATTTATCAATGAATAGCATTCCATTGTGTCACAAAATTCCACACAGAGGGTTTGCTGATCTCAAGATTGAAAAGCGCAAACTAAAAAAGCTTGCATTTAGATAGCGCCTTTCACAACCTGATTGTCAAGTAAAACCTCTAACGATTACTGCCGGCTTAATATCAACCAAGGGGCAAATTCTGAATCAACAAATTGTAGCGACATCAGACTTAGTGCCCCCATTCCAGTGATGTTTGGTCATCATTTATATGATAGGGTAATTTGGCAACCAAAGTAGGAAAGAGGCCTTATTAGTCAAGAAGTGCAAGATAAATTATACCTAGCTGGGACTTTAAAAGCTAATACCAGAAGGGATAGATTGACAGAGTTAATTATGGGCCAAATGCAGGCAATGTGGGCCCAGGCAGGTGTAAAAAGGTATACATGGGTCCCTTGATATTAATAGTCATGGTACATGCATATTGCTAACTGCACGCCAGATAGCCCTCTGATGAGAGTATGTACCTTGCAGCAATTACAAGGTCTTATTGCTTCTGCTAATGGTAGGTGGCATGAACAAGTTGGGTCGAAGGGCCTGTTTCCGTGCTGTAAACCTCTATGACTCCATGACTCCATGTCATGTAGAGCTCGCGGTTGGGATTCTCCAGTGCTGCTGCAGTAAATGGAGTTTTGACTGAGCACCGAATTCTCCATTCTTGCTGTCAGCGGGGGGGGGGGGGGGGGGGGTGAATGAGATCGGACAATCCCGCCCTCAGTGTTGAGTGGTTCAATATCAATGAACTCCTGTATGCAATTGTGAATGTTTAACTGAAACATCCCTTCACAACTAATCTACCCGAAATGATTGAGTGGCATAGCTATTCATAGCAGAGTCAATGTTCATAGGAACTATGACAACTACCGCTACCAGCTAAAATAGTCTTGATTGTGTCTGTCTGCAACTGATGTCACCAGTCCATTAAAACTTGTCTTGTGTAACTAAATCACCTTACACGCAAAAATAAAAAAATACTGGAAATACTCAACAAGACAGAGAGCAGCTGTGGAGAACCAGAGTTAATATTTTAAGTTGTCGCCTTTTTTGATCACAACTGATGCTGCCTGGCCTGCAGAACCTTTCTAGTAATTTCTATTATTTTCATTTCAGGTTTTCAGCTGCTGTAGTATTTTGCTTTCATCTCCGATGTGGGCATGCAACCAAATAATTAGTTCTGAGCCAGGACAAAGATTTCAGAGTGGCTGATATAGTAACAGAGGAGGCCTTGTGGCACAGCGGCAGTGTCCCACCACTGGGTCAGAGGCTCTGGGTTCAAGTCCCAGTTGATGGCCACAGAAGATGCATTCATAATGCAACCAAACATTGACTATCAGTCTGTAAATCCTTCCGATATGCTTGCTGAGCTGAAGAGTTTCCTGGTCAGACTTATTGCAGAAGATAAAGTCCAAAGATGAGCGGATTAGGTTGATTGGCCATGCTAAATTGACCCTGGTATCAGGGAGATTAGCAGGCTAAATATACGGGGTTACGGGAATAGGGCCTGGGTGGGATTGTGGTCAGGGCAGTCTCGATGGACTGAATGGCCTCCTTCTGTACAGTAGAGATTTTATGATTCTATGAAATCATCGCAGTATTTTGCCAAGCATAATCATGGACCAATCCAATGAAAGTCCATGATCACCAGTGCCCTCTGAGAGCCTGATACCTAGAGGAGGAGGAGGAATGTAGTATTAAGGATCATTGTTATTTTGGAAATATACAGTCTTTATCATCAGTAATGTAAAATCACTGGACAACTGAGTATACTGAGAGATGGTTCGGTGAATAGTCTCGTACTAACCCTCTGCGTAAATCTTCAATAAAAGGTAACGTTTTAACAACAGCCTTACCTCCAGGAGTATCTATAAATCCTGACCATGGACAACCTCATCTATGACCCTCAAAGTGATAACAGATGGTGGCAGCAGGAAACATGGTGGAAAAAGCACCCCATAAAGATTCTATTGACTGGGAGAAGCAGCAGAAGAAACGTCAGTGGGGCAAGGACAGGATGGGAAAAATCCCAACAGAACTCAAGAAAAAGGATAGATTGAAGAAAAGCAATGGAGATTTTACCCTTAGCGGAATGCTGTGACCATGTGGAAGGTCTGGATCAAGCCAAGAAGTGGCAGGACTGGCACTGTAGGTTTATCAGGTACAGAATACCTTTTGGAGTAGCAGAGAAGACTAGCGAGGAATGGTCAGTACCCTTCTCTATGCTATTGCAGTAGGGCATAAACGAAGAGACTGTGGCACATAAAGAGGTTATCAAACCCTTTGACCCTATTCTAGCCTTAGAAGGAGCATCAATATAGATTGGACAAAGTTCAATAGACGTGATAAAAGATAGGAGAGAGCATAGATTCCTTCATTAACTATATATATTGATAAGGTGATAATCATGAATGTGGAGCCCTTAAGGATGAATTAATTTGGGATCGCATTGTAGGAATCCTAGAGGAAATTTAATCAGTTTTTCTGCAGTTGAGGAAAGATTTGACCCTATCAAAGGCTGTTAACAAGGCAGGTAGAGGTGGGAAAACAAAATCAGGGCCGGAATCCTCCGGCAGTTCACGCTGACGGGATTCTCTGGACCCACCAGCAGCACACCCCTGCCTGTGAGTTTCCCACCGGCATGGGATGACGTCAATGGCAATTCCCAATGGGACCAGAGAATCCCACCACTAGCAAACAACGTGCCACCTCCCACCGGTGGGAAACACGTAGCTGGGAGGCCGGGGAATCTCGCCCAAGATATTTATTTGAGGCATCAAAGAAATCTCATGGAAAGAAATGTCTGACACTGTGCAGTTTGTCAGGCACAGAAATAGCAGTGCACCTCATCCAAAATAGTGAAAGGTTGAAGAGGGCTCAGCAGTTACTCAGTGTTCCTGCTATGGGGAGAAAAGGTGGCATTGGCATGGAGAATGCCCTGCCAAAAATGTGGGGTGCATTTCTGTAAGAGGAGATCACATTTTAAATCTGCATGCTGCAGCAAAAAGCTCCCAACATAAAAAATAAAGGAGGAACAATTTAAATCGTGTTGCATTCAGGAAGTTGAAGATGAAAAAGGCAATGAAGTTCCATTTTTGGGAGAAATTGTACAATTGAATGGGAACTATTGAAATACAGACATTGCGGTAAATGGACATAAAACAATCTTCAAATTAGACACTGGAGCAGAAGTTTCAATTCTTTCAGACCCAGAACAGTGACTAAAGCAAGACGGACATCAACCATCGACCATATGACTCTATGGTCCAGGAGGCATTCAACTGAAGGTCAAGGAAAACCGACTGTTCTATTTCAGTACAAAGGAAGAAAAATCGCAGAAACTTTGTACGTGATCCAAAACCAAAAGTGTTCACTGCTAAATGAAAAATTTTGCACAAAACTTATAAAGTAGATAAATTCGGAATCCAAGAAAAACTGACATAATTTAGGACAGAATTTGCAAAATTATTCAGAGCTCTTGAGAAGACTGAAACAAGTGCCCTGAAGCAGGAGCTCCAGAACCTAATACAACCAGGTGAAAATCCCATGGAAAGCAGAAGGTTTCCCTTGAACAGCAGATGAAGGAACCACGAGTTCATTACTGGGAAGAGAAGCTTGCATCAAGCAAGAAACTGATGGACAAACGTGACCGAGGAGAAAATAAACAACAGCAGATGTATTGCCACATATTCCTGTTGAAAAGCCTGAACCGGAAGACACAAATTTCTTTGATGATGTGGAGTCCTTTACCACATTGATCACAACATTTCTATCAGCAACAGCACAGAGGCTGAATGAAATTTAATGGCACAAAAAGCAGTTGAAAAATGGGCTACATTGGGGAATATTGTAGGCTATATCCAGGAATTCCGAATCAATGGATGACAAGAATATATTCCAAATAATCTCACCTGAAGTAAAACTTCAAGTAACGGAGACATCTTCGTGTTGTGGTACACTTGCTGATTTATAGTGAGAGACTGGTCCTCAGACTCAAGATTCTTCAGAGAATGCACCAGGACATCTAGGCATTACAAAGTGTTGGGTAGAATGTGAAATTCTGTTTGGTGGACAGGAGTCTCAAAATCATTAGAGGAAATGATTTTGAGCTACATAACCTGAGCAATCCATCGCCAGGAGCAAAGGGAACGACTGATGGTAACCTCATTTCCATCCAGACTGTGGAAAGGTTGAGGAATGGATCTTTTGGAGCTCAAGTGGAAGACATTCCTCAGAGTTGTTGACTCTTAACCAGGTGAGTTGAGGTTAAACGTCTTTAGGATTTCACCTGGAAGCTGCCATAAAATTACGAAAAAAGGTTTGACCCCAATGGAGTTCTAGATCTAATCATGATGATTGCAGCTCCAATGGCGCTCAAGAAGCTTGACACCATCCAGGACAACACAGCCCATTTGACTGGTATCTCACCCAGAAATATTCACTCCTTCCACCACCAACACACTGTGGCAGCAGTGTGCACCATCCACAAGATACACTGCAGAAATTCACCAAGGCTTCTCAGACAGCACCCTCCAAACCCACAATCAATACCATCTGGAAGGACCAGGGCAGCAGATAACTGGGAATACCACCATAGCTACTGCCATGTCTCAAAGATATAGAGAGAGTAAGGGAGAAGGAGGATAAGTGTTGTGCAAATAAAACCAAAAACTATGATCCATGCCATAGAGTGCATGAAAAACCAGAACTCCAACCTGGTGAATCAGTCTGGATTTGCGACCAAAACTGTGAAAGCCAAGTACTGATAAAAAAAAACCTCACTAAATCCACAATCTTATCTTGTAGAGACTGAAAATGGAATACCGAGAGGGAAAAGAAGCGCACTTTTATCTACAAGAAGACCGTCAGTGGAACGGACTAGCTACCCGTATGATCAGAGAGATGACCTGAACAGAGAGCCAATAATCTCCGATGGTACACATTCTACCCCATAGAGTTTGAGGTAGAATTTGGATCTTACACAACCTCTGAGAGAGCTAAGAGAAAGGTCGGAAAAACTGGTGAAACTCCAACAACGCTTATCCCAATCAATCAGGGATGAAGGCAGAGACTTTGGGGGGGAGATGTAGGATAAAGTTGGCCGGTGGCGGGATCTTATGGTTCTGCCATTGTCAATGGTTTCCCGTTGAATGGACCCCTCGCCGCGGGAAACCCATGGCGGAAATGCTTTGTTGGCAAGACTGGAAGATCCCACTAGCTGTAGAGTTCAGGCCAAGGTCCATATCAGGTTAAAGTCCAACAGGTTGATTTGGTAGCACGAGTTTTCAGAGCACTGCTCCTTCATCAGATGACTCACCTGATGAAGGGGCAGCGCTCCGAAAGCTCATGCTACCAAATAAACCTGTTGGACTTTAACCTGGTGTTGTGAGACTTCTTACTGTGCCCACCCCAGTCCAATGCCGGCATCTCCACTTCAAGGTCCATATCATCAGTGAAGTAAAATCACATGACAACAGAGTATGCTGAGAGATATTTCTCTGTAGAGTTTTGTGCTAAGCCTTGTTCTCCACATAGTTAGCAGAATGTTCAATAAAAGGTAAAGTTTACCAACAGCCTTACCTCCAGCAATATCTATAAATCCTGACCATAGACAACCTCATCAACACTGACAGTGAGGGTGCCTCATTGAATATCTCATTCTCCACATTCAACAAGAAGACTCACTACTCGTATGATCAGAAAGATGAACAGAGAGTCAATGGTCTCCGATGGTACACGTTCTACCCCAGAGAGTTTGAGGGAGAACGTTGAGAATTTGTATCCTACACATCGTAGAACCATAGAATCTACCGCACGGAGACAGGCCCTTCGGCCCAAACTTGTCCATGCTGACCAAAATGCCCATTTAATCTAATCCCATTTGCCACATTTGGCCCGTATCCCTCTAAACCTTTCCTATCCATGTATCTGTCCGAATGCCTTCTAAATGTTGTCAATGTCCCTGCCTCAACCACTTCCTCCGGCAGCTGATTCCACATACGTACCACCCTCAGTGTAAGAAAGTTGCCCCTCGGGTTCCCATTAATCCTTCCTCTCTTAACGTCCTCCTGTTGCTGCCTCACAAAAATGTTCCGTCAACAATAGACATTCCAAATTTATAAAGTGTTGAAAATATTGCAAATTAAACAATTGTTTTACTCACATTCAGCTCGCTCATGAATGCCTACTCGTGTAAATGTGGTATTTCAGGCACTGGGCTCTTTTTGAGTCAATTATTGATTTTAATATGTGATTTTCTTATTTTTCCATTGTATGCACAATGCTTACAGTTAATTCGTAGTTTAAGTGGCATACCAATATGCAGTGCCACAGAGTGGCAGGGCACACATTTGATTCCCCATTCTTTTGGGATGCCAGGATTAGGTAGGAAATCATCAGGAGGCAGGCAGAGCAGACTATTGGCAACCCACCAATAGCTGCTACTAATGGGAAGCCTGGCAATGCAGACTCCCTTGTGCCAGGCCAGAGGAAGTGCGCCGTCTCGAAGAGACAAGTAGAAGAAATAAACTTGAAGGGAAAGACAGGTAGCGAAATGGACAAAATTGCAAATAATACAAAATACATTTCATACCCCAGCAAAAAATATTTTGAACGATGGTATCATGAAGGTGCGGCGTTCTGACCTCATTTAACCTGACACGTTACACAAGGCAAATAGAATGAGCAAATTGGACTCTTTCTGTTTAATCTGAACTGACTCAAGACCATTGACCTGACAGTCAAATAGAACCATTACAATGACTGCTAGCTCAGGAAAAATCAATGGGCAAAGTGTGCATTAGTCAATTATAACTGCACTGCATTTGAAAATGAGAATGCTGTGTCTGCTCCTTTGTACATGCTGCCTTTGCTGCTTGCTTCAGCCAATGACAACAGCTTCTGCTGTGTGTTTTGTTGTTTTGGATATAACACCCCTATTCCAGATTCAAATGGCTCCAGATCCGGTTCCTCATTGTGTCAAAGAATAAACAATCCAGGGCTTTTTTTTCCAAAAACTTCTAAATTTATTGGATGAGTTAATTTTTAAAATTCATTCGTGGGACATGGGTGTCACTGGCTGGGCCAACATTTATTGCCCATCCCTAGTTGCCCTTGTTCAGAGGGCAGTTAAGAGTCAACCACATTGCTGTGGCTCTGGAGTCACATGTAAGCCAGAACAGGTAAAGATGGCAGATTTCCTTCCCTGAAGGTAATTAATGAGACAGATGGGCTTTTACGACAATTGTTTCATGGTTATCAGTAGATTCTTAATTCCAGATTTTTTCTTTAATTGAATTCAAATTCCACCATCTGTCATGGTGGGATTCGAACCCAGAACATTAGCTGAGTTTCCGGATTAATAGTCTAGTGATAATACCACAAGACCATCACCTCCCCTTAATGCACAGAGAAGCCATTCAAAGTGCTAGCCCAGCACTATGCAAACCAGAACAGTCTTTATGAATTTGTGAGCCTGCTGCACGACATTGTTTGATGTGTGTGTATATGAATTTTTGGTCCAGAGGTCAGTATGCACGATTTGCCATCCATTAATTTTAGCTAATTTAAATGGACAGAGGATTGGTGAGTGCATTAACCTTTTTATGTTCAAATTCCAAATATGCATTCTGATCATATAACATTCTGGTCTGGGAGCTCTGATTCTTAAAATCTGTCCCACAAAGTCCTAACCATGAATAGGCAAGTTGACTTCATAGAATAGAATCATAGAATCCCTACAGTGCAGGAGGAGGCCATTTAGCCTGCCTCGACAATGATCTCGCTGAGACCCTATCCCTATAACCCCACGTATTGGCCCTGCTCATCACCCTGACACTCAGGGACAATTTACTTTGGCCAATCCACCTAACCACACATCTTTGGACTGTGAGAGGAAACTGAAGCACTTGGAGGAAACACACGCAGACACAGGGAGAACATGCAAACTCCACACAGACAGTGACCCAAGGCTGGGATTGAACCCAGATCCCTGGTGAAGTGAGGCAGCAGTGCTAACCACTGTGCCACCATGCCACCTGCCTTAACTGAGTGCAGGGAAGCTGAGACTGAGCATGAATGTGAAATGTGAAAAGGCCAATGGGCCTAACAATTTCATTCCTTTTACAATCTGCTCCATCATGGAATCTACTTAACCCACTTAATTTCACTAGGCAGTGACCAACCGCAAGTATTATGATAAAATTATAACAGCTGTCCCAGACCTTCAAAGGTAATCAAGCAAAAACACCAGGATATCAATCTGATCTTGAAGAGGCTGAAAGCTTATCTGGTTGATGTATCTACTTTCAGAAGGCATTTCATAGCTTTCATATATGAGGTCTCCCTTCCCCCTCTCTTCACCAGCCTCAGTTAATCTAACAGTGCATTGTGGCTTGAGTAATCATTCTCTTGGTGCATCCTATATATTCATCACTCCCTTTCTTGTCAAGCTCACTGTTCCTCTGTGTATTGACTTCCAACTTCTCGAGCTCGTTTTCAAGTCCAGTGCCCACACAATCCTTCCCCCATGTTACCCCCCCACCAACACACACGCACGCACATGCACACACACATACACATAATTCTCCAGTCTCATTCCACTTTGTCTTTCTCCAGCAATATACTCCTAAGCTGCAAAACTCCCCCCTCTAACTTTGGAATGCTGCATCTCCTCCTGCCCTCTTTCTCTGCTATACCTCTGGAGGATGTTCTTTCAGTCGATAAGCTTCTATTTCTGAGGTTCCTCCCAAAATCACCTTGCCTTGCTACCTTTATCTTTTAAAAATCTTTTCCACAGTTCCTCCAACAAAACCCCTTCAGTTCTTCCCCCTGCAGCTTAACGACATCCGCTGTTCAAATAAGTCAACAGTTCTCAAGCTTGATTAGCCTTTTTTTTCATTCAATTGCAGGATGTGGACATCATTGGCTACGCCAGCATTTAATGCTGTAACGCCATCCCCGGGTGGGTGGCACGGTGACACAGTAATTAGCACTGCTGCCTCACAGTGCCAGGGACCCGGTTCGATTCCCAGCTTGGGTCACTGACTGTGCGGAGTCTCCACGTTCTCCCCGTGTCTGCGTGGGTTTCCTCCTGGTGCTCCAGCTTCCTCCCACAGTCTGAAAGACGTGCAAGTTAGGTGCATTGGCCATGCTAAAATTCTCCCTCACTGTACCCGAGCAGGCGCCAGAGTGTGGCGACTAGGGGATTTTCACAGTAACTTCATTACAGTGGGAATGCAAGCCTACTTGTGACACTAATAAATAAACTTTAACGTCATGCTCCCTGTATTATGAAGCACTTTTGAGATGTTCCTTTGTATATTGGTTGCTGAATTTTAAAAGATTGTGCTGTGATTATGTGGCCGACTAATGAATTACTGAAAAATTAAGTTGACATTGAAAGCAATGAATGATTATAATGCAGAAGGAGTCAGTATGTGTCTGATAATGATGTGCCAGCAGTTATGTTTTCCCCCCTACTGTGTGTGCTATTCATAAAAATTATAGAAGAGGATTCTTCCCATCAAAGTTTATAATTTCCTGATCACATCAAATTGTGGAGCCAGGAAGTGAATATGAAGGTGGGATGATGACATTCAAAGCAGCTTGGACCAAATCAGTGAATGACCCAGTGGAAGATTTAAAATGTATTTATTAATGTCACAAGTAAGGCTTACACTAACACTGCAATGAAGTTACTGTGAAAGTCCCCTAGTCACTACACTCCGGCACCTGTTTGGGTACACTGACAGAGAATTTAGCACGGCCGATGGACCCAACAAGCACATCTGTTGGACTGTGGGAGGAAACCGGAGCACCCGGAGGAAACCCACGCAGACACATGGAGAATGTGCAGATTCACACAGGCAGTGACCCAAGCTGGGAATTGAACCCAGGTCGCTGGCGCTGTGAGGCAGCAGTGCTAACCACTGTGCCACCGTGCCACCCCATGTTTAATATAAGGTAATGTGCAGAAAATATGAAGCATGCACAATTAGCAAAATCGCTAAAGAAAATGGGTTGCTGCTGCTTTCAAAGCATCAGATTATTGTAAAACTGCTTTCAAGAAGCTTGACACCATCCAGTACAAAGCAGTCCACTTGATTGCCATCCCTTCAACAAACATTCAATCCCTCCACCACTGACAAACAGTGGCAGATGCACGGCACGAACTCACCAAACCTCCCTAGGCAGCACCTTCCAAACACATGACCACTGCCATCTAGAAGGACAAGAGCAGCAGAAGCCTGGGAACACCACCACCTAGACGTTCGCCTCCAAGTCACTCACCATCCTGACTTGGAAATATATCACCATTCCTTCTCTGTCACTGGGTCAAATTCCTGAAATTCCCTCCTTAACAGCACTGTGGGTGCACCTACACCTCAGGGTCTGCAGTGATTCAAGAAGACAGCTCATCACCACCTTCTGAAGAGCAACTAGGGATGGGCAATAAATGCCAGACAACAACGTCTACAATCCCATAAATGAATAAAAAATAAGACTAATCAAAGTTGAGAACTGTTGACTCTGATTTGAAACAACGGATATTGTCTTCAGCGGAGTGGATCATCCACACTTTATGGAACTTGACTGCTTTTTGGTTCATTGATTTTTAAAAAAACATCCCTGCAATACAGATTGTTAAGGTCGCATTTAGGGCAATGTGTACAATTTGTAATATCCTAAAATCGAAAGAACATTGATCCACTCAAGACAGTTCGGACAGGAGCGATGAGTGCATTTCGTAAGATGCTTCAGGAAACAAAAAACTGACCAGGTAAGAAAGAGAGGAACAGACGTTAAAATATATTTGTCCAAGTAAAATGTTTTGCCCCACTGGAGGATGCCGTCTCCATGAAGGTTTGGAATTTCATGCCTGTTACATCACAGTTGGGAATAGCAAAAATAAATTGCAGCAACATTACCAAAATTGACACCACCGGCATCAATTTTGGTTGTATCGGAAATTAAAGTTTTGCATCGAATTTCTAAACATTTTCACTTTGTGCATTGACCTAACAGAAGACAAAATGAAGAGCCATGGGAAATTATCCGGATTTCAATTGCACCACTGCCTATAACTTGTTACTAGAACAGGTCACGCATGGGAGATGAATCCTATCAGACAACGACCTTACCATGTGCGCTGAATATGTCGAGACACATTTTTCCTCAGGATCAATTTATTCTAACACCAACTACTACGTCAGTGGAGGTCTAAGCACTTTGCAACTGTCACATATTAGACAAGTGCATTCATATAACTGGAATGACCTGACTGAGAGGAGGATGAGTGCAGCTCATCGCTCCTACTGCTGTCATTGTCTCTGCTGACTGATGAGCCCCTCAACTAGAGTCCCTTAAGGTTGTGCCAACTAACGACCTGCCCCTTATTCCATTTGTTATGGAAGGTAAGGCTCTCAATTTGTCCCACAAGGACTTCAGCATGAAAGATATTGACTTCCATTTGCTTACAATGTTCCATGTCAAATGATCCTTTTTGAAAAGTTTTAATGGCTCTTTAGAACAAGTTAAGAGAGGAAAGCTCCATGAATCATGGTCATACATTGGCCACTGGTTTATGATTCTGCAGGCTATTAGGTAAAATGAGTTAAAGCAATTGTCAAATCTGAGGTCAAGATACTGAGATGAAATCACCCTTTAAAGATTGCTTTAAAATATGAAGGCTGTTGGCAGTTTGAGTGCGTTTGTCTAGCAGAAAATCTTTCCTCAGTGCTATTCTATGGAAATCTCCATCAATGTTTTCAGTGGACAATGGTTTCAGGGCAACCTGGTCGAAACACAAAATAAATATGTATTAGATGTAGGTGGTGGTAGTACAGTCAACAAGATCACCCTCTGATAAACTGATGTGCTTTGGTCCTAATATTTACCATTATATTCATAGAACCATAGAATCATAAGAGTCCGTTCAGTCCATTGAGTCTGCACTGACGCGTGAGAAACTCCTGAACTTCCATCTAACCCCATCTATCAGCCCATAGCCTTGAATGTTATGATGTGCCAAGTGCTAGTCCAGGAGTTCAGACAAATGAGGGGGGGGGAACCTCATAAAGACTTATAAAATTTCAACAGGACCAGACAGGGTGGATGCAGGAAGGATGTTCCCGATGGTGTGCATGTCCAGAACCAGGGGTCACAGTCTGAGGATACAGGGTAGACCATTTAGGACGGAGATGAGGAGACATTTCTTCACCCAAAGAGTGGTGAGCCTATGGAATTCATTACCACAGGAAGTAGTTGATGCCAAAGCATTAAATGTATTCAAACGGCAGCTGGATATAGCACTTGGGGCGAATGGGATCAAAGGTTATGGGGAGAAATCAGGATTAGGCTATTGAGTTGGATGATCAGCCATGATCGTGATGAATGACGGAGCAGGTTCGAAGGGCCAAATGGCCTCCTCCTGCTCCTCTCTTCTATGTTTCTATGTTTACTTTTTAAAGGATGTGAAACAACCCGTCTCTGCCACCTTCCCAGGCAGCGCATTCCAAACTGTCACCACCCTCTGGATAAAAACATCTTTCCCCACTTCCCCCCTAAATCTCCTGCCCCTCACCCATATTGTTTCAGATGAATACAACATAACTGTTATGCATGTTGTGTAACAGCTGACAGTTACACAGTGGTATGAGATCAACACTCATTAAGCAACATTAACAAAAATCGATCAGAGATTGTACAACCACACTCTGTCTTGCCATAGACATGGCATCTTTTCAAAGCAGATTGTTAAATAATTGAACAGATTTAGATCCATTTGTTTTCTGTTTATCCATACTGGATGTAAAATGTATATAGCTGCATGTAAATTGATATCAAACAGTAAAGCCATGTCTTCAGTGTTTGAACACTACAAGGGGAACATCCCTTTCCTCAGATCTATTTTTCTCCAACAGAACGTTTTAATGTATTTGCACATATCCCAAAGTTTTCATTTCTTCGCACATGTTATCCTCCACAGGTAAGTTACATATTTGCATCATAAACAGTGGGATTTCATTTGTAGGCTCATCTGAGCTAATGCAAAAATTACAGTTGCCCACTGGAAGGAATTCAATTCAAGTTGATTTTGAATGAATTGCTTTTGTCTATCCCTTGGAATTTATCCGTGAATTCACAGTCGCTCAAGAAAAAAATGAGTGAAGCGCCACCGTATATAGAGTAATCTTTGGTCCATAATTGGTCTTGAATCCTGCAAACCGGATCAACCCGAGAGAGTATACATTTTCTTCGTGAAAACCTTGAGAAATGTCACAACACGAAATTCAGTCAGAGCCAAACATGTGAGAAACATCAAGCAAGTGCTTCTATCCTACTTCACTGGTGATTACAAAGCTGGCATTTTTATTTAACAGCACTACAGAAAATAGACACATACATTAGTACTTGGAACTATGATGCCATTGCTATTACAGAGATTTGGTTAAGGGAAGGACAGGATTGGCAGCTTAACGTTCCAGGATACAGATGTTTCAGGCAGGATAGAGGTGGATGGAAAAGGGGTGGGGAGTTGCACTACTGGTTAAGGAGAATATCACAGCTGTACTGCAGGAGGACACATCGGAGGGCTCATACAGTGAGGGGCAATATGGGTAGAGCTCAGGAATAGGAAGGGTGTAGTCACAATGTTGGGGGTTTACTATAGGCCGCTCAACAGCCAATGGGAGATAGAGGAACCGGTATGTAGGCAGATTTGGCAAGGTTGTAAAAGTAACAGGGTTGTTGTGGTGGGAGATTTTAACTTCCCCTCTATTGACTGGGACTCACTTAGTGTTAGGGGCATGGATGGAGCAGAGTTTGTAAGGAGCAACCAGGAGGGCTTCTTAAAACAGTATGTAAATAGTCCAACTAGGGAGAGGGCCGCAC
This sequence comes from Mustelus asterias, assembly GCF_964213995.1. Classification (NCBI taxonomy): domain Eukaryota; kingdom Metazoa; phylum Chordata; class Chondrichthyes; order Carcharhiniformes; family Triakidae; genus Mustelus; species Mustelus asterias. Next base: position 118,326,713 of record NC_135808.1, on the reverse strand, counting down.
TGGACCTGGTATTGGGGAATGAACCCAGCAAGTTGGTCAATGGTTCAGTAGGGGAGCAGTTCGGGAACAGTGACCACAATTCAGTAAGCTTTAAGGTACTGATGGATAAAGATAAGCTTAGTCCTGAAGTTAAGTTGCTAAATTGAGGAAAGGCTAATTACAACTGTATTAGATAGGAACTGAAGAATGTAGATTGGGGGCAAATGTTTGAGGGCAAATCAACATCTGGCATGTGGGAGGCTTTCAAGTGCAAGTTGATAGGAATTCAGGACCGGCACATTCCTGTTAGGATGAAAGATAAGTATGGCAAGTTTTGGGAACCTTGGATAACACGAGATATTGTGAGCCTAGTCAAAGAGAAAAAGGAAACATTTGTCAAGGTTAGGAGGCTGGGAACACATGAAGCAAGTGTGGAATACAAGGAAAGTAGAAAGAAACTTAAGCAAGGCGTAAGGAGGGCTAAAAGGGGTCACGAAAAGTCATTGGCCAGCAGGATTAAGGAAAATCCCAAGGTTTTTTCTGCATATATAAAGAGTAAGAGAGTGGCCAGGGAGAGGGTTGGCCCACTCAAGGACAGGGGAGGGAATCTATGTGTGGAGCCAGAGGAAATGGGCGAGGTATTAAATGAGTACTTTGGGTCAGTATTCACCAAAGAGAAGGACCTAGTAGATGATGAGTCTGGGAAAGGGTGTGTAGATAGTTTGAGTCATGTTGAGATCAAAAAGGAGGAGGTATTGGGGTTCTTGAGAAACATTGGGCAGCACGGTGACACAGTGGTTAGCAATGCTCCCTCACAGCATCAGGGTCCTGGGTTCAATTCCCGGCTTGGGTCACTGTCTGTTTGGAGTTTACACATTCTCCCCGTGTCTGCGTGGGTTTCCTCTGGGTGCTCTGGTTTGCTCCCACAGTCCAAAGATGTGTGGGTTGGGTGGATTGGCCATGTTAAATTGCCCCTTACTGTTAGGGGAAATGGCTAGGGTAAATGCATGAGGTTATGGGGATAGGGCCTGGGTGGGATTGTGGCCGGTGCAGACACGAGGGGCCAAATGGCCACTGTAGGATTCTATGATTCTATTCTAAGGTAGACAAGTCCTGAAGGCCTGATGGGATATACCTCAGAATACTGAGAGAAGCAAGGGAGGGAATTGCTGGGGCCTTGAGAGAAATCTTTGTATCCTCCTTGGTTACAGAGGAGGTCCCAGAGGATTGGAGAATAGCCAATGTTTTTCCTTTGTTTACGAAGGGTAGCAAGAATAATCCAGGTAATTACAGGCCGGTGGGCCTTCCGTCAGTGGTAGGGAAATTATTGGAGAGGATTCTTCGAGATAGGATTTACTTCCACTTGGAAATAAGTGGACGTATTAGCGAGAGGCAACATGGTTTTGTGAAGGGAAGGTGATGTCTCATTAACTTGATCGAGTTTTTTGAGGAAGTGACTAAGATGAGTGATGAGGGTAGGACAGTGGATGTTATCTACATGGACTTCAGTAAGGCCTTTGACAAGGTACCTCATGGCAGACTGGTGTAGAAGGTGAAGTCGCATGGGATCAGAAGTGAGCTGGCAAGGTGGATGCAGAACTGGCTCAGTCATAGAAGACAGAGGGTAGCAGTGGGAGGGTGCGTTTCTGCATGGAGTGCTGTGACAAGTGGCGTTCCTCAGGGATCAGTGCTGGGACCTTTGCTGTTTGTAATATATAGAAATGATTTGGAGGAAAATGTAACTGGTTTGATTAGTAAGTTTGCGGACAACACAAAGGTTGGTGTATTTGCGGATAGCGATGAAGACCATCAGAGGATACAGCAGGATATAGATCGGTTGGAGACTTGGGTGGAGAAATAACAGATGGAGTTTAATCTGGACAAATGTGAGGTAATGCATTTTGGAAGGTCTAATACAGGTAGGAAATGTACAGTAAATGGCAGAACCCTTAAGAGTATTGATAGGCAAAGGGATCTGGGTGTACAGGTACACAAGTCACTGAAAGTGGCAATGCAGGTCGAGAAGGTAGTCAAGAAGGCATACAGCATGCTTGCCTTCAACGGTCGGGACATTGAGTTTAAAAATTGGCAAGTCATGTTGCAGCTTTATAGAATCTCAGTTAGGCCGCACTTGGAATATAGTGTTCAATTCTGGTCGCTACACTACCAGAAGGATGTGGAGGCTTTGGAGAGGGTACAGAAAAGATTTACCAGGATGTTGCCTGGTATAGAGGGCATTAACTATGAGGAGAGGTTGGAGAAACTTGGTTTGTTCTCATTGGAACGATGGAGGTTGAGGGGCGACCTGATAGAAGTCTACAAGATTATGAAGGGCATGGACAGAGTGAATAGTCAGAAGCTTTTTCCCAGGGTGGAAGAGTCAATTACTAGGGGGCATAGGTTTAAGGTGCGAGGGGCAAGGTTTAAAGGAGATGTCTGAGGCAAGATTTTTACACAGAGGGTGGTGGGTGCCTGGAACACGTTGCTGGGGGAGGTAGTGGAAACGGATACGGTAGTGACTTTTAAGGGGTGTCTTGACAAATACATGAATGGGATGGGAATAGAGGGATATGGTCCCTGGAAGAGTAGAGGGTTCTAGTTCAGTCGGGCAGCATGGTCGGTGCAGGCTTGGAGGGCCGAAGGGCCTGTTCCTGTGCTGTAATTTTCTTTGTTCTTTGTACATAAATGTAAGATTAACTGTGAGCACTGATTAACTATTTTCATTTTTGCTAATTACATTTGGGCCCGCCTGCCTCTTTAGCTGATCCCTTTGTCCTGTATAATGAATTTGAAGACTGTGGCTGTGTGAAAATGGCACTGTTAATCCGATCCTCTGTTATTCTGGGAGACCAGGGCTGACATCAGCAGCAGAACTGGCAGTAGAAAGGATGGGAAAACCCAATATTTAAATCAAGTTTGCGATATTAAATTTTAATTCATATCGTTATTGGTCTGCCAGCTTAGGCAGTTGAATGTTTGGCTCCTAATCAAATAGCTGCAAGTCCAACCACCATCTCTGTGTGTTGGGGCATTATTTTCTATTCTCAGTGAAACAATAGACGGAGAAAAATGAGCCAGATCTTTAGAGCGCTGGAAGCAATAAATCCATAATTGTTCATCTGGTTTTGCTTAAGTCATCCTCACCAGCTCTTTTCACCAAGGCAAATATTGCAGACACAAAAACAGTAAATGCTGGAAAATCTCAGCAGGTCCGACAGCATTTGTGGAGAGAGAGTAGAGCCAACGTTTTGAGATTGGAAGATCCTTCGTCCAGACTCGAAACGTTGGCTCTATTCTCTCTCCATGGATGCTGTCAGACCGGCTGAGATTTTCCAGCATTTTTAGCTCTTTTGATTACTGTACTGGAAAAGCTTAGCTTTGCTGATCTTCTGTAAGAGCTGAACATGTATTCATTGCTTACCTCCATGAGAGGGGCATAGAGTACAAGAGCAAAGAGGTCATGCTGAACTTATACAAGGCATTAGTTAGACCTCAGCTGGAATATTGTGTACAGTTCTGGGTGCCACACGATTGGAAGGACATGAACACATTGGAGAGAGCACAGAAGTGGTTTACAAGAATGGTTTCAGGAATGAGAAACTTCAGTAATAAGGAGAGATTGGAGAGGTTGGGACTGTTCCCCTTGGAGAGAAGAAGGCTAAGAGGAGATTTGATGGAGATGTTCAAAATCATCAGGGCTCTGGACAGAGTAGATATGTAGACATGTGGTCCCATTTGTAAAACGATCAAGAACAAGAGGGCGCAGATTTCAAGTGATTATCAAAAGAAGCAAATGTATTGTGAGAAAAAACTTTTTCAAACAACAAGTGGTTGGGGTTTGGAATGCACTGCCTTGAAGTGTGCAGGAGGCAGGTTCAATCAAGGCACTCAAGTGGGCATTAGATGATTACTTGAGTAGAAATAATGTGCAGGGGTATGGGGAAAAGGCAGGGGAATGGCACTAAGTCAGTGCAGACACCGAGCCGGTGCAGACATGATGGGCCAAATGGCCTCCTTCTGTGGTGTAGCAATTCTGTGATTCTGTGAAAATAGGAGAAATGCATAAATAAATTAACAATCAGATTAATTTTGCTCTGAATAATGATAACACTGGGAAATAATATTACTCTGCACTTTAATTTCAAAAGATAAGCCATTTGTATCCAACGTGCTGTTAACGTTGCTGATTGGGAAGGTGGATTTGGAAAGGCATTATGGGACTGGGCCAGCATAAAATGAATCTTCGCTGAGGATATTTTCCAGCAATAAACAATCTGTAGAAACTGTATGGTACATGTCACCAGGAGCAGTTGATAGCATGGGTCACAGACAAATTTGCCACGCCAGTACTTGAAGTGGAAAGTTAATCTCCATGGAATCGGGCAGCACAGAAGAAAGGCATTTGGGTCATCAAATCTGTGCTGTGAAAGAGCCAATCAATTAATCTGACATGAAAAGGAATGGAAAAATAAAATGAATCTGTGGATCGTCTGGATGTAAGCAGTGGTACATTTGAAGTAGCCGAGATGGAAACATCTCTGAAGATGTGGAAAGATGGAGGCATGCATGCTTCTTAAAATATATGGTATGTTTTAGATTCAAACATCTTTGGCATTGCTTTTATCAGCGTATCATACATTTGAAAATTTCCAAATAAGTTGCCATAGTAAAGGTCACGGTTCTGAGTTCATTGTTGCCATCAAACCTAAGATTTTCTTAGAATCATAGAATCCCTACAGTGCAGAAAGAGGCCATTCGGCCCATCGAGTCTCCACCGACCACAATCCCACCCCATATCCCTACATATTTACCCGCTATTCCCCCCTAACCTACACATCTCAGGACACTAAGGGGCAATTTTTAGCATGGCCAATCAACCTAACCCGCACATCTTTGGACTGTGGGAGGAAACCGGAGCACCCGGAGGAAACCCACGCAGACACGAGGAGAATGTGCAAGCTCCACACTGACAGCGACCCAAGCCGGGAATCGAACCCAGATCCCTGGAGCTGTGAAGCAGCAGTGCTTACCACTGTGCTACCGTGTGGCAACAACCGCAACAACATTTCCACCCAAGTTCTATCCCCATAACCCACACCTTTACCCTGCTAATTCCCCAGACTCGAAGGGGCAATTTAGCATGGCCAATCAACCTAACCCACCCATCTTTGAAATGTGGGAGGAGATTGGAGGAAACCCATACAGATATGGAGAGAACGTGCAGACTCTACAGACAGTGACCCGAGGCCGGAATTGAACCTGGGTCCCTGATGCTGTGAGGCAGCAGTGCTAACCATTATGCTACTGTGCCACTCTTAATTCTGGAGAATGGAAAATCTGGTGGGCCTTTTAATTTTAAATGCTCCAGCTCGCTGGTTGCCTCTCCTGAACCTTCGCTGTGATGATGTGGAGCCAGGGCTTCAAAAAAGAACAGTGAGGCGGGAGCATTTGAAAAAAAACAACCTGGATTGTAGCAGACCCAGCTGAATGCTTCTGCCCCATTGGGATTCAAACTTTGGCAACATTGACACTCCGGCTGCAGGCTGGATCTGGATCTTGAATGGGAACATAGGTCCAGGAGAGGGAAGCAGCAAGAGGATGAGTCAGGGAGCGCGAGATTCGGCGAGAGGGAGGATTGGGAAGGGGAGTGTGGGAGGCAACAACTGCAACAAGGCTTAGCAGGAAACTTCACCCAGAACCATCTCTTAGTTGGCCCTATTGTCATCTGATTTTACATCACTGAAGGTGTAGACTGTCTATTTGCATGTTAAACATTAACCCTTTACACCACAATGCCGTCATAACTCCCATGTAAAGTTTTTAAAGCTTATTTATTAGTCACAAGTAGGCTTATATTAACACTGCAATGAAGTTACTGTGAAAATGCCCAGTCGCCACATTCCCGGGCCTGTTCGGATATACTGAGGGAGAATTTAGCATGGCCAATGCACCTAACCAGCGCGTCTTTCGTGGGAGGAAACTGGAAGGAAACCCGGAGGGAACCCACGCAGACACGGGGAGAAAGTGCAGACTCTGCACAGACAGTGACCCAAGCCAGGAATCGAACCCCGGTCCCTGGCATTGTGAGGCAGCAGTGTTAACCACTATGCCATCGTACTGCCCCTGTAGGCAAATGCAGCAAAGAATTTGTACACGGCGATGTCCCACGATTAACAATTGACCAGTTAATCAATTCGGTTTGCTTTTCCTTGACCCATTATTATTTAACAAAAAAAGAAACACAACTTCATGTAGAGCTTATATATTGGATCCAGATCCTTGGAATTAGCCAGCTGTTTGGTATAATTGGACATTGTACATTGCCTTGTAAATTGGTCCGGCAGTTTTTCAGGCTTTGTTTTATTTCTTTCAATATAACCTTCCTCATTAACACTAATGGTCATTAGTTCCACTGTTGATAAAATGCTAAATTAGGGAATTGTATTTCGCATGTGCACCTGTTATTGTCTAATGCGCTCATAACTCTGCCACGCCAGTGAGGGTTATTCTGTAATTTTGAAGAACGTTAGAATTTTAAATAATCTATTCCTCTTGCATCGCAGGAGCAAAGCAAAAATAGTTTAATAGACGCTGGAGATCGTGGTACTAAACAAGCTCCAGGGAAATCATTCAGTGATAATGAACAATTTATTTTCATTTTGGAAATGCGTGATTCAACTTCGCTGAAGATGTGTGTTATATTCTTGTGAAACAAGTGAGGTGAAAATGGAAGCCTAAGTGAAGCGCAGGATACCACCAACATAGAAAGCCATAGGGTGAAAGACGAGATTGATTAAGAAGTGTAGTAAAGGCAAGGTCACTGCCAAATCTGGGCTTGGTGGACGAAGGAAAGACTGCGGGAAATGCAAGATCTCGTAGCCTTGGAAAGCAGTGAGTTACACAAGAGGAGGAAATGCAAGGAATCCCGATTTGAACAAAAGGCAGAGGGAAGAGTGTGCAAGATGTAGGGGGGCAATTCTCTCCAAAAAATTCTAAGTACTGAATAAAAACTGGAATAAATCACACTGTTTTTTTCAAAGGGCGTTTCAAAATGAATCTCCTCCTCTGTGCACTGCAGAGTGCACTCCAGTGAATCATGCTAAAAATAAGGGGACAGGGCCTATTCCTGCAGCATAGCACTGAGTGGGCCAACGCGCATACGCTGATCTGTCAGAGCCAAGATCGGTGCATGTGCCGTGGCCCCTGTCTGCCAGCCTCCTGATCGTTGCCCAACCCCGCGACCCCCGCATCGCCGGCCCCACAGCCTGATCGCTGGCCCCCCCCAACATGCCTGGGCCAGCCTCGACACCGCCCTTCCCCCGCTGCCCCCAGCCCACCTCGATGTTCCCCTCCTCCCAACGCAGCTCCAATCTCTTGGTGCCCCCCCCCGCCCCGATCCTCCCCCCACCCACCAGTAGTCCCGACTCCCCCCCCCACTCCTCCACCAACAGCCCTGATCCCCTCCCTGCAGGTTGCCCTCCTCCCACCCCACCCTGATGGCCAGCCTGAATCACTGGCTTCCCTGCCTCCCTCACTCAGTCCAAATACAGAGTGGCCGCGGGACCCTCCCCTGATCACCCTCCCAGAAGCCCCGCCTCATCAGTCCCTGTCCCCAGTAACCCCCCCCTTGGCACTGCCCGATGCCTGATGGGGCAGTGCCAAGGTGCCCCCTAGGCATTGGCACTTTGCCCCGAGGGCAGAGCGAATGCCTTGGGGGCACCTACACTTCAGTCCCGGGCCAGCTAATAATATTAAAATTGTATGCAAATTCTAATTGAATAAATTATGCAGCTCTGCGCCATGGAGAAGACGGCACTGGAAAGCCGGCAGCCAGAGACAGGCGCAGGCCGTGGCACCCAGTGGGGAGCCCACGAAACGGCCTCCGCTTGGGTCTCTCGATGGGAGAATCACCCCCGTGATGCTTTGACCCTGTGAGGAGTGAGAGAGTAATGTTCACACAGCAATGGCTACCACAACCTCACAGCATCTTTTTCTCTTTTGAAACAAATACATCTTATCTGCCCCTTCATATAAACAAGGAGGTCTGAATTTCCACATTAGATAACAGGAGAGTTTTTACACTAAGGGTTGACTGCCATAAACTCCAGGTAGCAGGCATAACCTGAGGCTATTTCAATTTTTGATGGACTAACTAGTCTCAGCCTAAGCGGATCAAGAACATGTGCAGACTTCTTTCAATTTAACTCGGGTCTATAAAGCAAAGTCTATTTGCTTATTTGACTCATGGAGGCCACTCATTATTTCAGGTTTCTGGCAATTTTCGATCTTGTTTCCTATCTGACTTGTAAAAATAATTATTATTCTAAGGTTTTCATCAAATAAAATTTTGAAGTGAACAAAATGAATGGATGATTTTAGTTTTTGATCCTTTGTTTTTCAATGTTTTTATAAATGTTCCTTGAGGATGCTGAGCTAACTGCAATCCAGTGAATTAGCACCTCATGTTAAAATCTTTAACGTCTTGGCTTCTGACTTGAAGGTTAATTAAGAGTGACTTGAGGGTTAATTAACAATCTATTGAGCTTTTTGATCTTAATTACCTTAGACTAATATTTGCTTTTAACATGATATATACTAGGTACTAATATATTGGATGGTTTATAAATCATGTCTTTGCTGGCATTCTGCTATGCTACAGTTGGCAGTGAATAAATTTGAAGACATCCTTTGCCCTGCTTTTTTATTCACAGTAGGGACTAGGAATCCTTGAAATGTTTTGGAAGAACGACTTTTGTATATGTAAATGAAATCTCTCTTTTCCCCTCAGCAGAAGGATCCATTCAACACATGCTTTTATTTAAAAGCAAACTACCAATCGAAGACAGAAAGGGCTTACACGCTAAAAAGGCTTTAGAAGGATTCAAGCTACCACCCTAATCTTCAAGGCATCGTCCTACAATTCTCACATCGTGATGTAATCTCATGTTTAATTTTTACTCTCCTTTGATGGACAAAGTAAGAAGTCTCACAACACCAGGTTAAAGTCCAACAGGTTTATTTGGAATCACGAGCTTTCGGAGCGCTGCTCTTTCATCAGGTGACCGGAGCAGCGTTCCAAGAGCTCGTGATTTCAAATAAACCAGTTGGACTTTAACCTGGTGTTGTAAGACTTCTTACTGTGCTTACCCCAGTCCAAGACTGTCATCTCCACTTGATGGACAAAGACAGCAAAGGCGACAATGCGATTCACAGAACTGTTACAGTGCCCTTCATGTCTGCACTGGGTCTCCAAACAAGCATCGTGGGTAATTGCCCTTTCCTTGTACCCTCGCACATTGTTTCTGTTCAATTAATCAGCTAAAGCCATCCTGAATGCCCCGATTGAACCTGCCTCCACCACACTTCCAGGCCGTGCATTCCAGACCTGAACTATGCACTGTGTGAAAAAGTTTTTTCCTTACACTACATTTGCTTCTTTTGTAAATCACTTTAAATCCATGCTCTCTTGTTTCTGATCCTTTTACCAGTGGGAACACTTTCTCCCTTTCTACTCTGTCTAGCCCCCTCATGATTTTGAATATCTGCATCAATTTCCTCTCTTAGTAAGGCCTTCTTCTCTCCAAGGAGAACAGTCCCAACCTGTCCAATCTATGCTTATAACTGAAATTTCTCATCCCTAATTGAACCGGTTGGTAGACACCTCTTGTCACAGTTTACCAATCAGAGACCTTTCAATTTATCCCTCATTTCTTTCCTATGCTACATTGGGAGCCAATATTGGTAAGAAAGCACACGACCAATGGTCTCTGTGCATGTTCAGCGATGTATAGCAGAATTAACACAATAGGAAGAGAAGCCAGTGCAAGAGATCCGCTGACTATGACTGGATTGGTGAAATTGGGGCAAATCCCACTCTACGGTCCTGAACTGTGTTGGACAATGAATCAACTCACTGGAGTTGGAGGAAATAAATGCTGGTCTCGCCAGTGATGACCAAATCTTATGAATGAATTTTAAAAACTCATCTGGATAACACAGGAGAAGCATTGAATGGTGATGGTGTGGTGAACTATGTCAAAAGTTACTGAGAGGTTGAGAAAGGACAATCACATAGCATGGCAATTGTGGGACATTTCTGCGGCAGAGCTGGTGAGCTGCTTGGACACTTTCAGACACCGCATTCTGAAAAATGGGCAAAATATTGGGAGATGCCAAAATGTGCAAAGACTCCAGAGAAAGAAAGAGAAGTTGGAGATGGGGAAGCCGTTTTCGAGAACAGCTTTGGATGGTGGTGATAATGATAATCAGGGCGGCACGTGGCACAGTGGTTAGCACTGCTGCCTCACAGCGCCAGGGACCCAGGTTCGATTCCGGCCTCAGGTCACTGCCTGTGTGGAGTTTGCACGTGTCTGCGTGGGTTTCCTCCAGATGCTCCGGTTTCCTCCCAAAGGTGTGCGGATTAGGTGGATTGGTCATGCTGAATTGCCCCTGAGTGTCAGGGGGACTAGCTAGGGTAAATGCATGTGGTTTTGGGAATAGGGCCTGGGTGGGATTGTGGTCAGTGCAGACTCGTTGGGTCGAATGGCCTCCTTCTGCACTGTAGGATTCTATGATTCTATGATGACAGGTTTGAAAAGGCTGGGCCCGTGCCTGATTTGAGGGAACAATTAGCAGCTGGGCTGGGGAGTGGGAATTGTGTGATCCTCAGTTTAATGAGAGCAAGGAATGGATATGGAGGCAGATGGGAGAAAAACTGGAGAAATTTGTGAGTTCAAACTTCGGACGGGGGAACACTTGGGTTAAAAGCAAATTACTGCAGAATCTGAAACCAAAAGAGAAAATGCTGGAAAATCTCAGCAGGCCTGGCAGCATCTGTAAGGAGAGAAAAGAGCTGGCGTTTTGAGTCCAGATGACCCTTTGTCAAAGCTAAAAGGCATAGACGGGGGGGAGAGACATACAGAAATCCTGTCGGAGAGAAGTGCAGTACTTCCTCAGGGTTCAGTACTTCTTCTTGGGAGATTGTCTTGGTGAGCAAGGGGGATAGAATGATCATCTCAATCGCAGACACGATCATCTCTGATCATTTCCATTGATCCGTCATCACTCACATCTCCCTCCCTCCTTCCAATCTCACTTCTAACCTTTGACCACCTATCCACTGCCACTGCATCATACTGTATTGCAGCCTCCTGAGTTTCATTAAGGAATAACGAGTTGTATATTCAAGTTTGCAGACTGCTCTAAGGCTTGAGTTTTCACAATGATGTAGAAGGTTGCGAAATTACTTGGGAGGTCCAGTCTGGAAGTATGACTCCTGAACCAAGCACCTGCTATTTTTGCCAAAGGGGGAGCGGGGTTGGAGAATGGGGTGGGCTGTAGCTTGCACATCCATGGGTCAAGGAGGCAGCTACATACGCTAACATACAACTGTCTTCTGTCAGACCAAATTTTCACTGATAGAATGTCCGAAACATGACATGTACTTTATGCCTTTGAAGAGAAAGTCTAAAGTTAGTGGAGTTCTTTGGATAGGTAGGGCACCTTTTTGAACAGTTCGGGCACACTTTTGGTGAGGTAACATATCCTATTGAATAGGTCCAGGGACACCATTTGGAGAGGTCATTTGCCCTTTCAGATTGTTAGAAAGAGACACAAATGTGCATAAAAACGCATTGCAATTGTGAAGCTCTTTGGAACTATCACGCTGTCAGGGGAACTGCCAAGCTGCTAAAAAGCCGTTTGAAGATTTAAAAAAAGACAATGGTCACTATTTCACTCTGTCAGTTGACATATGTCTGAGGGTTATCATTATAGGATTTGTGCTGCATGACTGATTTCATAACCTATTACAGTGTGGTGCCTGCCAGTTCACAGTTTGATTGACAGCTCCAGGGCATAGTATGGCATGGAGGGTATGAGGCCCATGAATGGTGGGTGGAGGGGCAGAGGTTGGCTTGGAGGGTATATGGGGACATGGGGGTTTGGCAGGCAGGCATAAGTTGGCATGGAGAGTATCGATGATGGATGGGTGAACATGAGATGGGATTGGTTGGCATGGGTGGGGTATGAAGGGATGAGAGGGTGTGAGGGGGTTAGAGGCAGGGTATTGCCATTGGAGGTGGGCCTTTCACCCGTCATGCCTCTTCACCTGGCAGACCCTGTGCTGCCTCGGGACTGTTTCTGGGGATAGTGCATAGAACTCCTGTAAATACCTGTCCCCCAACAGAATGTCCCCCAACACTTTCTCCGAGTTGGGTTTGCAGAGCCGGGAATCATCCCGATTCTGCGCTCCATGGACCTGGGAATGAAAATTCAGGCCAGAGTTAGGAGGCACTATAAGTTGTGTAGTTTTATGTAGAAAGTTACAAAGTGACAGAGTCAGACTAAGTTAGTGGGAAAAACAATGACAGATGGAGTTCAATGAGGGTTAAGTGTGGGGTCATCCATTTTGGATCCAACAAGTATAAAATTTGAACATTTTTCTAATGGTGAGAAAGTAAGAAAGTGGATGGGGGAAAGGACTTAGTGTCATTTGCACAAGACAATAAGTGTAAGTGCACAAGGAATTAAAAAGGGGATTGAAACTCAGGTGAATCAGAGAATCCCTACAGTGCAGGAGGAGGCCATTTGGCCCATTGAGCCTGCACCAACAACAATCCCACCCAGGTCCTATCCCCATAACCCCATGTGTTTACCTTGATAATCCCCTGACACTAAGGGTCAATTTAACATGGCAAATCCACCTAACCTGCACATCATTGGAGTGTGGGAGGAAACCGGAGCACCCGAAGGAAACCAATGCAGACACGGGGAAATTGTGCAAACTCCACACAGTCAGTGACCCAGGTCGGGCTGTGAGGCAGCAGTGCTAACCACTGTGCCACCGTGCCGCCCCAAAAGGATGAAGCTTTGTCAGGATTCTTCTGGAGTACTGCATTCCGTTTTAGCACTGACTTCCCTTCGATGAGCAAATCTAAAAGAAGTCACAATATCAAACAACAAAACAACTATCATCCACTTCAAATGTAGCTGAACCTAGTGTGGATTTGTAGGCAGAATGTTTCTATGCTGCAAGTGCCATGCAATAGTTCTCTTCAGATGACATTATTCGCATTTGTATATGAATTGAGATAAGGCAGCACATTCTTCACAGAGTAGTACACATGAACATGGTGCAATTATCAAGGGAGGGTGATATTTGGAACACATATTTAAGATAAATATAGACATTTTGAAAAGCAAATCTACATGTATCAGAACTCCACCCAACAAGGCAACTGTGGAAGTATTAAACGACAATAAGTGACTTGTAAGGAAGCCTTCGATTTAAACCATACACATAAAAAGAAAAGAAGTGTTATTAAACAATTCAGCACAGTCTTCCCAATAATTAGGGCAACCCCCTTTTGATTTGATTTATTATTGTCACATGTATTAACATACAGTGAAAACTATTGTTTCTCGCGCGCTATACAGACAAAACATACCGTACATAGAGAAGGAAAGGAGAGAATGCAGAATGTAGTGTTACAGTCATAGCTAGGGGGTAGAGAAAAATCAACTTAATGCGAGGTAGGTCCATTCAAAGGTCTGATGGGCAGCAGAGAAGAAGCTGTTCTTGAGTCGGTTGGTACGTGACCTCAGACTTTTGTATCCTTTTCCCGATGGAAGAAGGTGGAAGAGAGAATGCCCGGGGTGCGTGGGGCTCTTGATTATGCTGGCTGCTTTGCCGAGGCAGCGGGAAGTGTAGACAGAGTCAATGGATGGGAGGCTGGTTTGCGTGATAGGTTGGGCTTCATTCACGACACTTTGTAGTTTCTTGCGGTCTTTGGCAGAGCAGGAGCCACACCAAGCTGCAATACAACCAGAAAGAATGCCTCTATGCTGCATCTGTAAAAGTTGATGAGAGTCGTAGCGGACATGCCAAATTTCCTTAACCTCCTGAGAAAATAGAGGCGGTCAAAAGCAAACTGTTACACTTTATAAATAAGCACCTCAATCAGTGGACTATAGTTACCATCAAGAAGTAATCAATTTATTTGTTTTTTATTGAACTTTTACAGTCACAAAATGTTTTTTTTAAGAAAAACAGCAAACCCAAAAAATATAAAGTGTAAAGTATATAGTGGACTGAACTTAAAGCCTGAGAATGAAGTCCTGTCACTGAGGGAAAACAACCATGCAACCTCAAACAGACCACTGTCCGCAGCAAACTACCCAGCCTTCAGGAGAACAGTGACCACGACGCCACACAACCCTGCCACAGCAACCTCTGCAAGATGTGCCTGATCATCGACACAGATGCCATCATCTCATGTGAGAACACCATCCACCGGGTACACGGTACATACTCTTGCGACTCGGCCAACGTTGTCTACCTGATACGCTGCAGGAAAGGATGTCCCGAGGCATGGTACATTGGGGAGACCATGCAGACGCTACGACAACGGATGAATGAACACCGCTCAACAATCACCAAGCAGGAGTGTTCTCTTCCTGTTGGGGAACACTTCAGCAATCACGGGGATTCAGCCTCTGATCTTTGGGTAAGCGTTCTCCAAGGCGGCCTTCACGACACACGACAATGCAGAATCGCTGAGCAGAAACTGATAGCCAAGTTCCGCACACATGAGGATGGCCTCAACCGGGACCTTGGGTTCATGTCACACTATCTGTAACCCCTACGACTTGCCTGGGTTTGCAAAATCTCACTCCTGGCTGGAGACAATACACATCTCTTTAACCTGTGCTTAACCCTCTCTCCACTCACATTTCTGTACCTTTAAGACTTGATTACCCGTAAAGACTCGCATTCCAACCATTATTTTGTAAATTGAGTTTGTGTCTTTATATACCCTGTTTGTGAACAGGACTCCCACTCACCTGATGAAGGAGCAGCGAGCGCTCCGAAAGCTTGTGGCTTGTGCTACCAAATAAACCTGTTGGACTTTAACCTGGTGTTGTGAGACATCTTACTGTGCTTACCCCAGTCCAACGCCGGCATCTCCACATCATAGCTTTTTCCCAGGGTGGAAGAGTCAATTACTCGGGGGCATAGTTTTAAGGTGCGAGGGACAAGGTTTAAAGGAGATATACGCAGCACATTCTTTACACAGAGTGTGGTGGGTGCCTGGAACTCGCTGCTGGGGAAGTTATTGGAAGCAGAAACTATAGTGACTTTTAAGGGGCGTCTTGACAAATATATGAATAGGATGGGAATAGAGTGATATGGTCCCCAGAAGGATAGGGGGCTTTAGTTCAGTCGGGCAGCACTGTTGGTGCAGGCTTGGAGGGCTGAAGGGCCTGTTCCTGTGTTGTAATTTTCTTTGTTCCTTGTTCTTTGTTCTTATAGCCCAATGTCTCCCCAGCACGCAGCCATCTTGAAACTGAGACAGAACGCAGGTTCAAATTGAGGGTTTGAATTTCATTGGGCTTTGGTTTTGGAGTGCGTTAAAATTGAACTCACACTGTGCTGTATCATTTTATTTACCTACAGAACAATATTCATGTTTTTTTTCACCATGTCACAACAGACTCACTTCTAATTCTAAACACAACCTTGGAAACATTGGACATTTACAGCATTGGTGGGTTCCTATTTTTTATGCTAGTGATTTATTCTTGAAACTTGAACAGCATTCCTATGCAATTCTTAGTCTTGTCCACAATCAGGTGCATTTAAATAAGGCGCAAATCTTAATGGCATACCATCTGTGACATGTATTGTGATTGTTTTCGGTTTTGCATTACATAGGTACCTTACTAATGAGGACATTAACTTCAAAGATTTTGGGAATGGTTTCAAAAAATCTTGAAATGCGAAGTAACAGCGGGGAATAGTGGAATTTATTTTAACAAATGCTGGTCAAATTCCTTGCTATTTAGATTGACCAACCAATCAATAATTAGAATTGTAAAAGCTTAGAATCGCTACAGTGCAGAAGAAGGCCATTCGGCCCATTGAGTCCGCACTGACTCTCTGACAGAGCATCTTTACCCAGGCCCATCCTCTGCCCTATCACTGTCACCCCACATATTTATCCCACTAATTCCCCTAACCATTACATCTTTGGATACTAAGGGGCAATTTAGCCAATTCACCTAACTTGCACAAGTTTGCACTGTGGGAGGAAACTGGAGCACGCGGAGGAAACCCACGCAGACATGGGGAGAATGTGTAAATTCCACACGGACAGTGACCCAAGGTCGGAATTGAACCTGGATCCCTGGTGCTGTGAGGCAGTAGTGCTGACTATTAGTTAAGTTTTGATGGTCTCACACAGGTTGCTGCGACCCTTGCACAATTCCACAGACTTCAGCAATTTTGACACAAATGAATGTTGAGATGAATGTTATGGAGTGCACCTTATGAAACCACCCACATTACAACTGTAGCTTTGGTCTGAAGCAGGTCGACATGACATGGATGTTGCAGTTGTAATATGATGGCAGCAGAACACCACTCGATCAACACTGGCACAGAAATAAGAAATCTTACTCCCATTGCAATTTGGAATCAGTCAGGCCTTCACACTCCATGTACACTCCAGTTTTAGTGCTGGTATAAAGTGGCATTGCATCAAATGTAAACTTGTGGACTATGAATGCTCCAAAGCAAATAATCATGGCTCATTGTGAACCAATTAACTCAACTTTCCAGTTCCAATTTTCTTATGGTGCATGGTCAAATCATATAAAGCTTGCAATATAGCAGATTATGGAAAATAAACTATTGAATAGTGCATAATTTATAAATGTTTCATGCTTCCCGGTTTGAATTCATTGTGTTTACCATATATCCCTTTCTGCTTTTCTCACAACTTAAAAACGTAGCTTTTTAATTGAAGTGAGATTGCTTGCCATATACTGTTGATGTGGTTCATCGAGATTCCATGGAATGTGGGCGCTGCATGTGTTTTTTTTAAGCTTATAACTGACGTGGTGAGTTGTTAAGAAAGGTGAGAAGTAGGGGCAATGATGAGGAAAGGAAGAATCAGTGTGCAAACAGGCAGAAAGAGAGAAATAAGTCAGAGGTAGCGAGAACAGACGTGACAAGTGTTGAAAAGAGGAGCTTGACAAAAACTCAGCAAAATAATGAAGAGGATCTGACAACTCAAAAGGCAGAAAAAAAGTTAAAGGCTGAGGAATAAAAGTGGCAAAGGCAGCTCATTTTTGCATAATTTGTCTCCTTATTTACCATAAAGAGAGAAGAGATGCACCACAGAAAGCATCCTTTTCTGGTTGAATCACAGCTTGGAATGGCTCCTGCTCTGACCAAGACTGCAAGAAACTACAAAGGATCGTGAACGAAGCCCAGTCCATCACGCAAACCAGCCTTCCATCCATTCACTCTGTCTACACTTCCCGCTGCCTCGGCAAAGCAGCCAGCACAATTAAGGACCCCACGCACCCTGGACATTCTCTCTTCCGTCGGGAAAAAGATACAAAAGTCTGACATCACGTACCAACCGACTTAAAGCTTCTTCCCTGCTGCCATCAGACTTTTGAATGGACTTACCTCGCATTAAGTTGATCTTTCTCTGCACCCTAGCTATGACTGTAACACTACATTCTGCACCCTCTCCTTTTCTTCTGTATGTACGGTGCACTTTGTCTGTATAGCGTGCAAGAAACAATACTTTTCACTGTATACCAATACAGTGGGCGGCACGGTAGCGCAGTGGTTAGTACTGCTGCTTCACAGCTCCAGGGTCCCAGGTTCGATTCCCGGCTCGGGTCACTGTCTGTGTGGAGTTTGCACGTTCTCCTCGTGTCTGCGTGGGTTTCCTCCGGGTGCTCCGGTTTCCTCCCACAGTCCAAAGATGTGCGGGTTAGGTTGATTGGCCAGGTTAAAAATTGCCCCTTAGAATCCTAAAATACGTAGGTTAGAGGGATTAGCGGGTAAATATGTGGGGGTAGGGCCTGGGTGGGATTGTGGTCGGTGCAGACTCGATGGGCCGAATGGCCTCCTTCTGCACTGTAGGGTTTCTATGATCTATGAATACATGTGACAATAATAAATCAAATCAAATTAAAAGCTATCAGAGACACAGGGAGGCCCATTTTCTGTGCGGTACTCCAGAAATGTAATCCAGCATTGGATTTGTGAAACAGTTGATATAATATTGAACGTACAATCTACGGCGACTATATCACATCCAGTTCATCCATCCGTCTAACCTCCATCAAAGTGAGATTCGAGCTGTAAATGCTTAAGTCCAAATGAAGTTTATCCAGTTCCATCTGTCGTGGGTTCTGTGTCTACTGATATAAATCTTTTGCCAGCTCACTGCTTAATGCTGCCTTCCGCAGATGTCCTCATTTCTTTTCACTGAGATGTCTGGCTAAAATTGTGCTCATCAGTTTATCAACACTGCCATGAACTTCAGGGCAAACATAAGATAGCTTAGAAATCACACAATAGAAACGGGGCTACGCAGTCAAATTTATCAACCATTGATTGATATTTTTACCTGAATGGGTTAGAATAATAGAATCCTTACGTGCAGAAGGAGGCCATTTGGCCCATCGAGTCTGCAGTGACTCAAACCCAGGCTTACCCCATAACCCCACATATTTACCCTGCTAATTTACCCTGCACCCCCTAATCCCTCTAACAAATCCCCCTAAACAAATCCCCCTAAGCTATATACCTTGGGATGCTCAGGGGCAATTTAGCATAGCCAATCCACCTAACCTGCACAAGTTCGGACTTTGGGAGGAAACAGGAGCACCCATGGGAAACCCACGCAGACATGGGGAGAATGCACAAACTTCACATAGACAGTCACCCAAGATTTTTCCAAAATTTAGCTTACTTTTGTATTCCAGGAAGACGTTGTGAAAAGTTACTGCGCTATCCCGATTTTAAGGTTTCCATCATCTTTATCCTTTCTATGTTTTTCAAAGTAAAAATTACTTCCTCTACCAGGGCATTACTGTAAAATTGCCACTGGATTATCAACTTTTAGTACAATGGTCTTAAACTACTGAATTAATACAAATTTTAATTTGCCTCCTAAAGTCACTAATGTTGAGCTAACAAAATTCTGTGTGAGCAAAAATAATTGCTAAAGAAGATGTGCAGTCATGCCATGAACTTTCCTTGTGGTGATGGTCCTGAGAACAGTAGTATAAATAGCTCATCAGTACTCTCCACAGGGACTTGTTAGAATGGTTTATACCCTGCATTAAAATGCATTTTGGAAATCTAATTTACTTTAATTTGCAGCTCTGCAAAGATAAAGGATCAGCAGTCTGGCAAAAGCCATATTGCTGAATAAATGTAGAGAGCAGGATTTTGAAACTTCTCTTGCCGATGGACAGTGTGAAGCAGTGATCATTTCCCCATTCCCTTCGAGCAGAATTCACTTTTACAAAAAAAAAATGCCTGATAATCTGTGGGGAAGCAGTGGCACAGTGGAATTATCACTGGACTAGCGATCCAGGGACCCAGGTTAATGCTCTGGGGACACGGGCTTGAATCCCACCATGACAGATGGTGAGATTTGTGGGCGGCATGGCGGCACAGTGCTTAGCACTGCTGCCTCACAGTGCCAGGAACCCGGGTTCAATTGCAGCCTCGGGTGACTGTGTGGATTCTGCCCGTTCTCCCTGTGTCTGCATGGATTTTCTCCCACAGTCCAAAGACGTACAGATTAGGTGGATTGGCCAGGCTAAATTGTCCCTCTCGCTCGAGCAAGACCGGAAATTCCCGCTCGAGGTCATTGGACATTTCCACTGTCCGCCCCTCACCTGCTCTGATTCAGTGGCGGGTGGGGCGGAGGAATTCTGGCATTAGTGTCAGGGGGATTAACAGAGTAAATATCTGTGGTTCTAGGGAGAGGTTCTGGGTGGGATTTTAGTCAGTGCAGGCTTGATGGACCGAATGGTTGTAGGGACTCTCTTTCTGTGAAATTAGCGGCACCCGTCAACAATGGCAAGATAGTTTGTCCATCGACCAAAGCTCTGTCCCTTCCTCTTTGTGCCAAGGGGAATGAATCAGCAAGAACGAGCCACAAAAGTAACTTTTACAAATTAGCCGATTGGGCCATATGATGGCATCATGAACACTTAATTGTTCCTGGAATTGGTGCATTTCCAATTCCTGAAAATGTTCTAACTAGTCTAAGAGCTAAACCTGTCTGCAATGAATGCCTTCCGAGCATTTGAAATTTTTTTTTCCCAGGGAATTGCATGCTTCAGATTGATACAACTGAGGTCTTCCTGGAGAAGCAGCTCATTTATATCGGCTTAACAACAAAAGCTCCAGATATTTTGAACTCACACTGGGGACTTTGATGTCTGATTAATCTCTGCAGTGCCTGCCTCCGGAGGGGTTGGAAAGTTCCACAAACGGGACCGTCCCCAAGGCCGCCCTGACCTTGATATGAATTGTGAGCGAACGAGAATGGACAGTGCCGCACTCACCTTAATGCTTTTAATTTGTCACAGAGGTCCAGCCCTGCTTTGTTGTATAATCAATGTATCCTGATAACCCGCGCTTTCCAATTGCTCCCAGTCAGTAACCTTGGCTTAGAGATCTCTCAGAAGTCTGTGTTAATTAGCCTGCTGTCTTTCCTGGATATGTGGAGTCATGGTGTAAGAGTGGTGGCAATGCAATGTGCTGCTCGTGTTATTTTAACCGAACTCGGAGGCTCCTGCAATTAGATTCCCTGCTAAGTGGTAATTTGCAAATCAGCAAAGTTAGTTTCGACATCTGCTTCAAATTCGTGATCCCAGAAAAGCTTCTAGTCTGATGGCAAGTGTGATCAGGATGTCAGGGGCTGATCTGAACGTGGTTGCTCTTCTGACTCGCCTGTTTCAACCAGTGTTCTCCCATCTGAGTGGAAAGCAGTCTGGGCACAAGGAAGAATCAAATTCACACGTGAATAAAAATGGACACGCATCCCCGCGACCAGGTGAGCGCAGGCAATAGTGAAGAGTAATTGGACCAATAGTGCATTCTCTTCAGAGCTGAGAAGACTGACTTAATGATTCTGAGACAATTATAAAGTTAAAAGTTGAAGTTTATTTAATAGTCACAGCAAGGCTTACATTAACACTGCAATGAAGTTACTGTGAAATGATGTTTACACACACTCGTCCCTTCTCTACAACATTGGGTGGAACAGCATCATAGTTGTCAGCACCGCTGCCTCACAGCTCTAGGGACCCGGGTTCAGTTCCCGGCTTGGGTCATTCTTTTCTTTCTTTATTTATCACAAGTCGGCTTACATTAACAATATCTGCACGTTCTCCCTACAACTGCATGGGTTTTCTCCGGGTGCTCCGGTTTCCTTCTGAAAGACGTGCTGCTTAGGTGCATTGGCCACGCTAAGAACAAAGAAAATTACAGCACAGGAACAGGCCCTTCGGCCCTCCAAGCCTGCACCGACCATGCTGCCCAACTGAACTAAAACCCCCTACCCTTCCGGGGACCGTATCCCTCCATTCCGATCCTATTCATATATTTGTCAAGACGCCCCTTAAAAGTCGCTGTTGTATTTGCTTCCACTACCTCCCCCGGCAGCGAGTTCCAGGTACCCACCACCCTCTGTGTAAAAAGCTTCTCCCTAAATTCTCCTTCAGTGTACCCAAACAGGCGCCGGAGTGTGGTGACTAGGGGATTTTCACAGTAACTTAATTGCAGTGTTAATGTAAGCCTACTTGTGACTATAAATAAACGTTAAATTTTAAACATTGTCAAGTGACCTCGGTGTCAGCCAATTACTTCTGGGCTGTTTTGGTGCACAAGTGACAAAAGGGATGGAAAAAAAGAATGGGATCCTCCAGAAAGCCTATCAGCAATCTGACTGACCTACAAATATACCCTGCCCCGTGGGCACCCTATCATGGTCTTCATGTTCCAATACTCTGTACAGACCAGACCAACAAATTCAGGGCGGCTAATGTTCTGGGGACCGGTGTTCGAATCCTGCCACAATAGATGGTAGAATTTGAATTCAATAAAAAAAAAATCTGGAATTAAGAATCTACTGATGACCATGAAACCATTGTCGATTGTCAGAAAAACCTATCTGGTTCACTAATGTCCTTCGGGGAAGGAAATCTGCATCCTTATCTGGTCTGGCCTACATGTGACTCCAGAGCCACACCAATGTGGTTGACTCTCAACTGCCCTTGGGCAACTAGGAATAGGCAATAAATGCTGGCCAGCCAGCGACGCCCATATCCCATGAATAAAAAAAGCAAAATGGGTGAGGATGGACTGATCCACCAGTGCATCTCTGCAACACTGCAAAGCTATCTGTCTTCGAAACCACCACTGCAGTAGAAAAACAAATTAAAACAGATTTTCATACCATTGTCAGGCAGTTGCACTTCATTCGATAATGATCAAAAAGATTCATTCAAAATACCAAACTTCACGCATTACACCCGACCTTCTGACTTCTGCCACCCAGGCAGTGACACAGCAAACACACACTGCCGCACAAATTCATTAACTTTTTATAACTCAAGGGGTCAAATCCTTGGACTAAACTGTATACGCTGCATGTTTGAGGCCTTTTGGAGTGGGCCAGGAGCCAGTGGTTAACTTCAGCCAGAATGTGCAGTGCAAAATTCTGGCCACTTAAGAAAGAGATCTTGGGCATGACTTTACGGCCTCGCTCGACCCAAGACTGTGAAATCCCGCCCAATGTCAATGGACCTTCCCATTTTCTGCCCCTTGCCTGCTCCAATTCCTGTGGTCGGCAGGGTGGTAGAATTGCAGCACTTATTTCTTAGCGATATCCTACTTCAGTTGAGAGGTCATGTTGCTGTCCTTTCCACCAAAGTTAAATGCTTCCTTGGCTGTTGAATGGAAATAAGTTCAATGCTTCCCAGTTCAGCCAGTACAAAGCTAAAGTGCCAATGGAGTTCATTCCAAGCACTCTCTTGGGACTGTGAGTTGGTCTCAGCACCCAAAAGGGCCAAGGGTAGCTCGGCATTGCAGAACGTGAAGGGAACTGGGACAGGGCAAGTGATCGGAACGGCACTGCTGAGGAAAATCAATACATACCTGCCAAATTTGAAAACCATTTTCACTGATTTTGGTGCAACACTGTTGGATATGTTGCAGTCCATGTCCAAATGACATAGACCTGGACAATATCCAAGCTTGGGCTGACAACTGGTAGCAGTTGTCAGCCCAAGTGCCAGACAATGACCATCTCGAACAAGAGAGAACCTAACCATCGCCCCTTGACATTTAATTGCATTAGCATCATTGAATCCCCAACTATCAACATCCTGGGGATTACCATTGATCAGAAACTGAACTGGACTAACCATATGAACACTGTGGCTACAAGAGCAGGTCAAAGGCTGGGAACTATTCGACAAGAAACTTACCTCCTGACTCCCCAAAGCCTGTCCACCATCTCCAAGACACAAGTCATAGAATCATAGAATCCCTACAGTGCAGAAGGAGACCATTCGACCAATTGAAACTGCACTGACCACAATCCAACCCAAGCCCTATTCCTGTAACCCTTCACGCATTACATCCGACCTTGTGACTTCTGCCACCCAGGCAGTGACACAGCAAACACACACTGCCGCACAAATTCATTAACTTTTTATAACTCAAGGGGTCAAATCCTTGGACTAAACTGTATACGCTGCATGTTTGAGGCCTTTTGGAGTGGGCCACGAGCCAGTGGTTAACTTCAGCCAGAATGTGCAGTGCAAAATTCTGGCCACTTAAGAAAGAGATCTTGGGCATGACTTGCTAATATTTACCTTGCTAATCCCCTGACACTAAGGGGCAATTTAGCATGGCCAATCAACCCAACTCGCACATCGTTGGACTGTAGGAGAAAACCAGAGCACCTGGAGGAAACCCACACAAACATGAGGTCAATGTACAAATTCCATACAGACAGTGATCCCAGACTGAATTGAACCCGGGTCCCTGGCGCTGTGAGGCAGCAGTGCTAACCACTGTGCCATCGTGCCAAGAGTGTGATGGAATATTCTCCACTTTTGCCTGGATGAGTGCAGCTCCAACAACACTCAAGAAGTTTGACACCAATTAGTACAAAGCAGCCTGTTTGATTGGCACCACATCCACACCATTCACTCCCTCCACCACTGACACACAGTGACAGTAGTGTGTGCCATCTACAAGATGCACTGCAGGAACTCACCAAGGCTCTTCCAAACACACAACCACTACCACCTAGAAGGACAAGGGCAGTAAACACATGGGAACACCACCACCTGGAAGTTCCCCTTCGAGCCACTCACCATCCTGACTTGGAAATATATCCCCATTCCTTCACTATTGCTGGATCAAAATCCTGGAACTCCTTCCCTAACAGCACCATTGGTGTACCTACACCACATGGACTGCAGTGGTCCAAGAAGGCAGCTCACCACCACCTTCTGAAGGGCATTTAGGGATTGGCAACAAATACTGGCCTAGCCAGTGATGCCCACATCCCATGAATTAATTTTTAAAAGTATTTTGCTTTGGTCAGTAGGAACCATCGATTCAGGAACAAAATGAGACTCTCAGGTTCATTTCTATGGACGCTTCTGCCATTTTCTATGGCATACTCTTCGAAATGCAGGAGAATTGCCTTAAGTGACACCATTTGCATCTCCCAGGCTATATAATACAAAAAGAAAGAACTTGTAGGCACAGTGGTTAGCACTGCTAGCTCACAGCACCAGGGACCTGGGTTTGATTCCCAGCTTGGGTCACTGTCTATGCGGAGTTTGCACGTTCTCCCCGTGTCTGCGTGGGTTTCCTCTGGGCGCTCAGGTTCATTGGCTATGCTAAATTGCCCCTAGTGTCAGGGGATTATCAGTGTAAATATTGGGGTTACAGGAATAGGACCTGGGTGGGACTGTGGTTGGCGCCGACTTGATGGGCCGAATGGCCTCCTTTGGCACTGTAGGGATTCTATGATTGTATTTATATAGCATCTTCCACAGGCACAGGACATCCCAAATCACTTTACAGCCAATTCACTTCTTTTACAACGTACTCCTTGGGTTGCATTTTACGTTCCAATCCGTAGTGTATAAAATAAGGCATTTGACTCATCATTTTACGCTCTGCCCAAATTTCGTCGATATTTGATTCCAATTCTCCAAAATCTTCAGCGAAATTCCTCCCATTCATGCTAGCTCCAGTCCAACCCATCTCCCCTCAACTTACCTGAGCTCCTCGTGGTGGTGGGACAGCCTGTAGTCCCAGCAATGGCCACTGCACCCTGCTGGCACTGCTGCGACTTTTTTCTTTCCTTATTCTTTTATGGGATGTGGGCATCGCTGGCATGACCAGCATTTGTTGCCCAACTCTAATTGCCCTTGAACTTAGTGGTTTGTGAGTCCATTTCAGAGGGCCATTAAGATTTAACCACATTGCTGTGGGTCTGGAGGTACCTGTAGGCTTGACCAGCTAAGGATGGCAGATTTCCTTCCCTAAAGGACACAAGATGATTTTATTTTACAACAATCAATGGCAGTTTCGATGGGCACCATCACTGAGACTAGCTTTATATTCCAGATGTATTAATTAAATTTAAATTCCATCAGCTTCTGTGGTGCGGTTTGAACACATATCAAGAACATTAGCCTGGATTTCTGGATTACTAGTCCAATGACATGACCATTATGCTACCACCTCCCCTCGGCCGTCCAGCAGCTCTCTAAGGTGGGGACTTCCTCCTGAGTATGGGGCAGAAGTCTCACTTTAAATGTTCCTAATGCACCTGCTTCCACCACCTCCTCTGGCACCGCGTTCCAGGCACCCACCACTCTCTGCATGAAAAACACCCCCCCGCCCCCGCCCCCCCCCGCACATCTCCCTTAAGCTTTCCCCCTCTCATCTTGAACCTGTGCCCCCCTTGTAATTGACACTTCCACCCTGGGAAAAAGCCTCTGACTATCCACCCTGTCTATGCCTCTCAGAATTTTCTAGACCTCTATCAGGTCTCCCCTTAGCCTCCGTCTTTCCAATGGAAACAGTCCTAGGTTTCCATAGCCTCAGGATAAAGGATTGGCCACTGAAAACAGAGATGAGGAGAAAATGCCTCACTCACAGGATTGCGAATATTGGGAAATTCTCTACCCAGAATCACAATGGATGCTCCATGGATGACGATCTCAAGACTGTGATGGGTAAACCTTTAAGCATCAATGGAATCTGGGGGAAAGTGGAGTCGACATAGAAGGTATCAGCCATGATTGCATTGCATGGTGGAGCAGGCTCGTGGAGCTATCTGACCTACCCCTGCTCCCAGGGCAGCATGGTGGCACAGTGGTTAGCACTGCTGCCTCACAGCGTTAGGGACTCAGGTTCGATTCCAGCCTCAGGTCACTGTCTGTGTGGGTTTCCTCCGGGTGCTCCGGTATCCTCCCACAGTCCAGTACAGGTTTGGCTGATTGGCCATGCTAAATTGCTCCTTAGTGTCAGGGGGATTAGCAGGGTAAATGTGTGGGGTTACAGGGATAGGGCCTGTGTGGGATTGTGCAGGCTCGATAGGCAACACAGCCTCCTTCTGCACTGCAGCGATTCTGTGCTCCTAATTTGTATGTTCCTACTTGGGAGGGGTACCAAAGCAACCAAGGTATAAAATAAAATTATTAGGAGAAAGGAAGAAATTAAATTCATTGAAATATTTGTTAATACTGCTTCAACGCCCATAAACTGGAAGATAAACCCATCTGTCATTTTGTACAAAGATATCACATTTGCATCCCTTGAAAAAAAAAGAATTAGTCCATTGTAGCTACTGCCTGCTCCCTTCTGCTGTTGAGGGATCACACTGAAAGGTATAATAAAACTAGAAAAAATAGTACGCACATAATAGTTAGAATCTGCACTGAAAAATGGCAAAAAAATGTAAATACCATGCACAGATGAGCTGAGTGGATTAGGATGCACAGCTTGTAACTTTATTGTATAAAGGTTCGCATACATCTCACAGCAGTTATATAATACAGTATAATCCATTATCTATGTTCACTGCCAGTGTATATATTTCTGTGCTACACCATCAGCTAAGCAAGTTGTATCAGGAAGCATAAAACATTACTAGAGTTTTAAAGGCAGTCGGTTCAACATTTTATGTTTTGATTGTTCATTACAAGGGCATCGGACAACGAATCTTTACATCAGGGCGCATGGTATTCACAGGCCATCAGCTTTGCTTCAGTACAAAACTCACTGGGAAGAGAGAGAACGTTGTGTGTCGCAGTTGTTCATTTTTCACATATATCAGAACTGAGAGTGGTTAAGAAGCAGGGGGTTCGTAACTCATTGGAAACATACCCAATGTACCTGAGCAAAATGAGTACCTTAGCATCCAATATGTTGGCCAGTGTGCATGTACTGGTGATGGATGATGGAACCAGTTTGGTCAAGGCTCCGGTATAGACATGCAAACAGGCCGTACCTGTTCTTCTTCCCCTTCCTGATATCAGGCTGCCCTGATGGTGCAGGGTAAGCTGCGCTCAGGATCAGCTATAGTGAGCTCATCAGTGGCGCCTTCACGGGGTTGGGGGGGGGGGGGGGGGGGGGGGGGGGGTGGGGTGGGGGGAGTGAAAGGGGCAAATTAAAGATTTGTTCTCAAAGAAAACTTACCTAAATGTGGAGCCTCAGGAGCGCAGTGCTGCACTTTGGCTTCTCAGCATTCCCAAACGGTGCCACTATCCCTCACTTGGCCTCCTCCTATCAAACCCTACCCTCCCTCCTGATTGCCTCAAACCCAGCAGGCCGACCCCAAGGGCTGCTGCTCAGCAGCTGGCACAGGCTTAGCCTCAGGGGGGCTGGTAAATTGCCCCGGGGTGCCCAAGTGGCATCCACAGCTTTCCACCAATGCTCTGATGAAGCCCGATTTTTGGAGGGGAGGATGGGATGGGCACAGAGTGGGAGGTGTGTGTTGTTCTGATGTGTGCCCCATGCTCGCCATCTATTTCAAGCTTGGAAGTGAAACACTACTTTCCACTTGAGTATATATAATTATATAGACATAGGCCGGAACCCTGCCCGCCACTTCAATTGTACAAAGAACAGTACAGCACAGGAACAGGCCCTTTGGCCCTCCAAGCCTGCGCCACTCCCTGGTCCAAACTAGACCATTCTTTTGTATCCCTCCAGGTTGTGGACAATTTGAAGGCCGATTGACAGTCGGGCAGGAATTTCTGGCTTTTAGACCAGCACGGCCGGAGATTCCTGTATCCTGCAATCAAAATGGCTTCCTTTAATGTGATCTACTTTCAATTTATTGACTTCACAGGGTGACCTTATCCCGACAGAGGTTGCTGTAGAATTATGGATATTCCATGTCCCTGAAACTTAAACTGATTTAACTCAATATCTCAAAGTTTCTTTTAATGCCATGTTTTGCCTGCAGGAGAGAGCATGCGTTCTGTTATTGTTAGCCCTGTACACCGTGTACCGTATTAAGAACAACAAAAAGTATTGGCTCAGGAAATAATTAATTTTCCTAATCAGGTTTTTCTTTGCATGATGATAGTATTATTTTGTTTACCAGAAAGCCTGAAATGAATGCATTCATACCTTTAGAACCTGCCACTACAAGGCTGGCAAATAAAATAACAGCTATAATTAGGGCAACCAGGTATTCTCTGTGCAATTAAGAGGGCATTGTTCATAATTCCTGCATAATTATTTTCTGATGGTGGAGTCTTTCTTTCTAAATAATAGCTGCACTGAACTAAAATACAATCTATTCATTGCAAGCGTTTAGCATGGAAAGCTTTTGGGAAAAAAAAAAGTCACGTTATTTTCATGAATCATCATTGATTAAAACAAACAAATCTATAACATCACAATTTGCAGTTACAAATTTGATTCCCAGTTGTTTTCACAGATGATTAAATGTAAAAGTAATTTAATTTACTGCCCGTGCACTTATTGTTTAATGAGTAATTTTAACCTTTTCCAACACCTTCAGACAATCCGTTCTCCCATCTACTGGAATACTGCATGTACACTGAAGCAAGTTAACTGGCAAGGACAGTTGAGATTAAAGGTCAACGTTTTTGCTCTTTGGCCTTGATTATCGAGATCCGGTACATCTTACAATTTGTTGCAAGGACGTTTTGAAGCGCAGGTCCAGAGTTCTTGGATGGAAGCAAGGAGCTTGAATAGCAAAAGACAACTGAATTTCATTGTCCGATTACCTGGGTTATAAATAGTCTTACGCCCAAAAAAGGACTAACAAAGGAGAAAGTGCAGCAAATATTAATTGTAAATGTTCATTTAAAGATGAGTTCTAATGTATGTTTCTAAAAGGCTTGGGGTGGCACGGTGGCACAATGGTTAGCACTGCTGCCTCACAGCACCAGGGAAGTGGGTTCAATTTCCTGCTTGGGTCACTGTCTGTGTGGAGTCTGCATGTTCTCCCCATGTCTGCGTGGGTTTCCTTCGGGTGCTTCACTTGCCTCCCACAGTCTGAAAGCCGTGCTGGTTAGGTGTATTGGCCATGCTAAATTCTCCCTCTTCACCTGAACAGGCGCTGGAGTGCTGCGACTATGGGATTTTCACAGTAACTCCATTGCAGTGTTAATGTAAGCCTACTTGTGACACTAATAAATAAACTTTAAACATTATTTAATTCTGAGAAATGCAAGTTACATGCGAGCACCAGACATTATTGCACTGACAAAAATCCTAAACATCAGTTAATTGTGCATTTGTGTATGTTTCTGCACATCTATCAGTAAAACAACCTCTCTGTGACTAAAATGTTTTCATTCTTGAAAGTAAAATTTGTATCTGGTCCCTGAGCGGCTCATCTAGAGGATCAGAGGGTTTTTGTAACTGTCAAGTAGAACCACCTATTCTAATCCTAACCCTATTCTCCTATCAGCTTGGCATTTATTCCTCTGAATCTTGACGGGGGCGGGCTGTGTAGGCGGGGGTTGCAGATTTTCTGTCAAGAAACCCAGAAGTTCGGGATTTGCATTGACAGGTTTCCCACCCAGAAATCAACCTGATTGACAGGTTTGGTTTCCAATCGAGCAGGGAGAACTCCAGAGAGCACTGCAACGTCAAGTAAGTTGCCTGCTGCTGCAAGTGAGAGCAGTGCGGTGGTGGTTGGTTGGGGTGGTGGTGCCTTTAACCAACCCCCCACACAACCTCCTCTTCACCCCCACTCCCATGGGAGGGGTTCTGATCTCCGACCAGGTGGTAGATGGGGTGGGTAGTTTAGTGGGGCTGGAGGAAACGCTTACCTTCTCTCTGAAAGTGCCCTCGCTTCTTCGCCCTCCTGGGGCGGCACGGTGGCACAGTGGTTAGCATTCCCTCACAGCGCCAGGAACTTGGATTCGATTCCCGGCTTGGGTCACTGTCTGTGTGGAATTTGCACGTTCTCCCCGTGTCTACGTGGGTTTCCTCCGGGTGCTCCGTTTTCCTCCCACAGTCCAAAAGATGTGCGGGTTAGGTGCATTGGCCATGCTAAATTGCCCCTTAGTGTCAGGGGGACTAGCTAGAGTAAATGCACGGGGTTATGGGGATAGGTCCTGGGTGGGAATGTGGCGGTGCAGGCTCAATGGGCTGAATGGCCTCCTTCTGCACTGTAGGATTCTATGATTTCTTTCAGATGATGGGATTTCCCCAAAACCTGGGAAATCCAGCCATCCAGGATTAAACTTCAGGCTGCCGGCCTCATTGGCATAGCTCATTGGAATTGCAACCACCTGGCTGGCATTCCAGCTATTGTCCCCCAAACCCAGAAGAGATTGTGTTGATTTTGTGTTTGAGATCTTTAAACCCTCAACATCCCACTCAACCGTAACCCACCCACATCTGGGGGTTAAAATTCAGCCCAGATTGTTCATGGGTTCTAGCTGCACTCCAGCGGATAATCTAGATTCTCATTTCAATGCAATGCTATGAGAGTACTGCATTTCCTAAGGTGCCATCTTTCAAACTGAGGTCACGTCAGTCCGTTTGGTACATATAAAATATTTGATTGGATCTATTTTTAGATCAGTGCTGGAGTTGGCCAGTGTCTTTCAGGGTCAGTATTTATCCTCAATCAACACCACCTAAAAATATAAATTCATTGCTATTTCTGATCCCTGGCCATGTGCAAATTGGCTGCTGTATTTGCCAACTTAGCAGTAACTCTGCTTTGAACAAAATCACTCGTGAAGAACTATTTTTCTAAGGATTCTAAGGCTCCATATCAAAGTGATTCCTCTGCCTCCTGAATAAAAGCAAATTACTGCGGATGCTGGAATCTGAAACCAAAAGAGAAAATGCTGGAAAATCTCAGCAGGCCTGGCAGCATCTGTAAGGAGAGAAAAGAGTTGACATTTCGAGTCCAGACGACCCAAAGGTCCTCTGCCTCCTTAAACTTTCATTTATCCAAAACCCCGATCACATTTTGCACCAACCCCCACTCACGTGTCACCCAATCCTTGCTGACCTACAATTGCTCCTGGACCTCCTCTCAGCGCCAGGAACCCGGGTTCGATTCCCGGCTTGGGTCACTGTCTGTGCGGAGTCTGCACGTTCCCCCATTTCCTCCGGGTGCTCCGATTCCCCTCCGGGTGCTCCGATTTCCTCCCACAGTCCGAAAGACGTGCTGGTTAAGGTGCATTGACCATGCTAAATTCTCACTCAGTGTACCCGAACAGGCGCCGGATTGTGGCGACTAGGGAATTTTCACAGTAACTTCATTACAGTGTTAATGTAAGCCTACTTGTGACACAAATAAATAAACTTAAACTTAATCATTCTTCTGTTGAAATCCCTTGCTCCCTCATTATGTACATAACCTCTTTCAGTTCACCAGTCCTCCCCTCCCTTCCCCTGATCTCTTTGTTCTTCCGACCTTGGTCTTTTGTGCATTCCCCTGTTTGTAGATGTGCATCGATCACTTGCTGTAGCATTTCTTACATGAACTCCTCAACATCTCCACAACTCCCTGTTCCTTAAACATTCTAAAAGCCCACCACTTCAAACAGGCTTTCGGTCATCACTTCTAACAACTCCTTTTTTATGTTCAATATGTTTTTATCTGATTGGACTGAAGTTTCTTGGTGACTGTGAAGTTCCGCTACTGGGTCCATGGCAAGATTTTGAGGAGACACATTGCCAGTGGTAGCTAATCAAAAGGTCGCCAGCCCAATGGGAAGATGGCGGCAGAGTGGTAATGTCTCTGGAGCTGTCACTCAAAGGCCCAAACTAATGCTTGGAGTTCATTGGTTCAAATTCTACCAGTTCATAGAATCATAGATTCCCTACAGTGCGGAAGGAGGCCATTTGGCCCATCGAGTCTGCACCGACCACAATCCCATCCAGGCCCTATTCCCATAACCCCACATATTTACCCTGCTAATCTCCCTGACACTAAGGTCAATTTGGCATAGCCAGTCAACCTAACCCACGCATCTTTAGACTATGGGAGGAAACCGGAGCAACCGGAGGAAACCCATGCAGACATGGGGAGAATGTGCAAACTCCACACAGACAGTGACCCAAGGCCAGAATTGAACCCGGGTCCCTGGCACTGTGAGACAGCAGTGCTAACCACTGTGCCACCACGCCGCCCGATGGAATTGATGGAATTTAAATTAAATTAATAAAATCTGGAATTGAAAGCTAGCCTCAGTAATAGTAACCTTGATACCATCATCAATTGGTGTAAAAACACATCTGTTTCACTGACGGGAAGGAACTCTGTTGTCCTTACCCAGTCTGGTCGGTATCAGATCCTCAGCAATGTGGATGACTCTTACCTGCCCTCTGAAATGTCCCAGTAAGCCATTCACTTCAGCAGCATTTAGGGATGGTCAACAAATGCTGGCCTTGCCAGTGACACCCACATCCCATGAAAAAATATTTTCAAATTGCCAATCTCAGCTTGAATCAGAAGGCTGGTTCCTTGCCATCTTCAGCAGCACTACCGCTAGCAGTGGCTATTGCTGAGGCTGTACCTCCAGAAGATGGCACCTCAATAGTGGGTGCTCGCAAAGTGAGGGGAGTTAGGTTGGGGGCGGAGTTTGCCCCAGGCAGGGATGTCCTGGCAATTCAGGAGTGTTGCGTTGTATTAGCAATGCCCGTGCGGTGGAACTGGCCATTGCTGGCAAAGGTGCTTCCACAGGCCCCTCCATGGGCTGTGGCCACCGCTTCATCGGAACCCAGTGAAAGGCCACCAGTTTTCCTGATGGTCACCCTACCCTCCGAAATGTCCACTGAGGTCGTAAGTTACCCTTTATTGGCTTACTGGTGAGAGACTGCTGCCAAGGCCCCTGCCGACATGGCAATATACTAAGAAGAAGCAATGGTGTTGGGCTCCCTTTCCAATGTCTTCCCTCACCATATTGCCAGTCTTTTCACACATTGTGTCCCTAAGGAACACCATAGGACTGGTTTTCTGTGATAAAGATTTTTGAATACATGCAAGTTGTTCTTGTTAAGACTCTGGAATGTGTGTAAATCACATTTAATGTGATTGTGGTGTAAAGGGATTCAAGCACAATAAAAGGTAAAATCACTATAATCCCAGATGACCATAGGCAGCGCAGCCTTTTGAGGGGGAGAGCTGACTGGTGGTGATTTAACCTGAGTATCACCACATCTCAGGTGAGGGGCAAGTTTGAGGAGGTAGGGTCTTTATGAATAGCCTCAGCGGGTATGGGAATTGAACAGCACTGTTGACATCACTCACCAGCCACCCCTGCATTACTATGCATGAAGGCAAGCTAACCGGCTCATCTTCATGCATAGTAAACATAGAAACAACATAGAAAATAGGTGCAGGAGAAGGCCATTCGGCCCTTCAAGCCTACACCACCATTCAATATGATCATGCACTTTCAGTCTCCCAGTATACACCTGATAACTTATAGTCCTGTGTGCAAAAAGAGAGATTATTGGAATTAAGCAATGTGACTGTTGTTAGGAGAGATAATATGAATGAAACAACTTTAACATTATAAGAAGTAGTGCTTGAAATGGATAGACTGGATGAATAGAACACACCCCCTGGTAACTGATTTAATTGTTCTTTGTTGACATGCAGTAATTATTTGCTTAGTTCAGTCCGCATTGGGAAACACAGATTAATAATAATCCTTTGGAATTTTTCTTCCATCCACTGTTTTCTTTTCTGATCAGTATGAATTGCACAATAAAAGTACCAACACTATTCCTGACATATCTGTCGACAAAAATGTTTCCTGCAGAGATCTATTGTTTTAATGAAAAAAACCGAATGGGTTTGTGTGTGAGCGGTGGGGTTGGAGGGGGGTATTATGTCGTTTAAAATGTGTAGTTCATTATCCTATGTTGAATTCTGCAGTGCAACATTGAATTACTACTCAGCGTGACCCATGAATTTTAATTTTTTAAACGTTCATTTAGGTACAAATTAGTCCCCAGATAAAATAATCCATTCAGGAGGTTGGTTTGGGACTGGGAGTGTTTTTTTTTTGGGATAGCAGGCAATCGTGGGTGGGGAGAATGAAACATGAAAAGAAAGCAGAGACAGAAAAGTCATAAATAGTAAAATGTTCTTCCTGTGGATCCAACTGTGGCTGCCAAGGATCCAGGCTGTTCTTGAATTAAAATTATCAACAAGTAGTGGCCTCCAGTCAGAAGGTGCTGGAAGGAACATAAATCTGTGTCAGTGCTTGCAAAACAATTGACGCTTTTGCATTTCAAGAGCGGTGTGGGATGTGTGCAAGTCAAACAGACACTCGTGACCCTCATTAACCCCTCTAACCGGTTTACTTTACTCCCTATCCGCCACTGCAGATCAGGGTCAGGCATGAAAAACAGAGGGACTCCAGCCTATCCCTTTTCGCTGGGGCTTCAACCACAAGTGCCTTGGAAAAGCAGCCAGCATAATCAAGGACCTCACACAGCCCAGGCATACTCTCATCCACCTTCTTCCATCGGGAAAAAGATACAAAAGTCTGAAAACACATACCAACCGATTCAAGAACAGCTTCTTCCCTGCTGCCATCAGACTTTTGAATGGACCTACCATATATTAAGCTGATCCTTTTTACATCCGCCCTGTAACTGCAACATTATATTCTGCACCCTCTCCTTTCCTTCTCCACTATGTACTCTGTGAATGGTATGTTTTCTCTGTAACCGCGCAAGAAACAATACTTTTCACTGTATCCCAATACATGTAACAATAATAAGTCAAATCAAATCAAGTTGACAAAGTGCACATTATTGTTGCCGTCAGGAGGTGAAGCCACTTTGATTGGACCACTGCCCGATGGTTTGGATACACGGTGCCTAATTTCGTTGAGACTCCTTTGGCATAAAGTACAGAGCGGGGGTGCCTAAGCTACAGCACATATAATTTTCAACATGTTAGCCCTGGTAGTCTGGCCCAGAAAAGCATGCTTATGTTTGTTAGTAATTTATTCTGCATGATTTTCCCAACCTTGAAGGGTCAGGATGTGACTTATTTCTGCTGCCCTGGACCAGTGTCCTTATTGGGTTGGTAACTAGTACTGTGGGGCAGAGTTTAAACAAATACTGTAGGGACTAGGGGGAGACAGAAAAATACCTACTGTCCCTATTAATAAAACCTAGGATACTGTATACTTTTTTAACTGCTCTCTCAACATGCCCTGCCACCTTCAACGATTTGCATACATATGCACTAAGGTCCCTTTGTTCCTGCAGCTCCCTAAGAGATTCTCCCTCTATTCTATATTGTCTCTCCACATTTTCCCTGCCAAAATGAATCACCTCACTCTTCTCTGCATTGAACTTCATCTGCCACTTGTCTGCCCAATCCGCCAATATGTCTTTGTCTTTTTGAAGTTCAAGACTATCCTCATCACAGTTGACAACACTTCCAACCTTTGCATGATCCGCATCTGGATCATTAATATATATCAGGAAGAGCAAGGGTCCTCATACTGACCCCTTGGGGAATTCCACTACAAACTTTTGTCCAATCCTGCTCTCTGTTTCATGCCATTCAGCCAATTTCTTATCCAAGTGCCTACTTTCCCTTTTATTCCATGAGCTAGAATTATGCTTACAAGCCTGTTGTGCGGCGCTGTCAAGAACCACAGAGGAATCCAGTTGCAACTTGGCAGAGGGCATTACATAAACTGTATCCTCTTTGCAGCCTCTGCTCCACTTCCCTGTCACTCTACAGACCCAGAGGCAATGAAACTGCATCTCCCATACCTGTAGACAGGTCATTGACCACTCTGCCCTCTGCCCCTGTGAGGATGCAACAACACTCCCTCCCAAAGCTAGGAACTCACCACAATACCTCCAAACATTCATCACAACTCTTTCAGAAACATTCCAGGATACTTTCAGTGCACTTTGCAACAGCAGATCCTTAAAGTTAACTTACCTGCAAGTTGGATGCTTGGCCCTAATGCTAGAACAGGAGCCGCTGTTGCAGTTGGATGGTTGAGCTTCTGTGAGCGATGTGCGTGGACCTGCATGCTTTGTATTAGGAAGTCCAGCACCAGCCATTGGAGCTGATTCAGTTTGCAGGCAGGAGATGCCTAATTGCCACAGTTCTCAATATAAATATAAAAGGTTGCTATTAGCATAAATGCATAATACAAAGCAATAAACTGACACAAAGTATTTTTTTTATCAGTGTCACAAAGTAGGCATGCATTAACACGGCAATGAAGTTACTGTGAAACTCCCCTAGTCACCACACTCCGGCGCCTGTTCGGGTACAACTAAGGGAGAATTTAGCATGACCAATGCACCTAACCAGCACGTCTTTCAGACTGTGGGAGCAAACCGGAGCATCCGTAGACATGGGGAGAATGTACAGATTCTGCACAGTCACCCAAGCTGGGAATCAAACCTGGATCCCTGGCGCTGTCAGGCAGCAGTGCTAGCCACTGTAAGTAAGTAAGCAAGTAAGTTTATTTATTAGTCACAAGTAAAGCTTACATTAACACTGCAATGAAGTTACTGTGAAATTCTCCTACTGCTGCCCATGCCACAGTTAGAGGGCTTTGTGTAGTTTTAGCCCCCCATTAGAATTAGGGTGCGTATGTGCCGTAGGCAGGTCCATCGTCTTTTGCCTGCTGATGCTTCATCAGGAGAAATTTTCTTGGCAGTTTTTTTGTCAGTGAGTCTCAGGGGCAGGGCCAGCGGTGTAGTGCTGCTGGAACGCACTGGAACCCCACCCCAACACCTCCTACTTAAATACTTTAATATTCACCGCAGGATGGTAAACTCTCCTTTGCTGATTGGCCATCCATTATACATCCCCACTTGATTTTCCTTTTCCACTGACCTTGCTAACATTATTTAAGAAATGTAATTTGCATCTGAAATTAAACTTTTCAAAGTTAATCAATCATAACTTGCTAATGTCGTACATAGTGGCAATAATTAAAAGGTTTGACAGCAGAAAGAAAGCCTGTCTGTCTGCAATCAGGCACTGTGAATACCCTGCAGGTAAAAAGGTAAAAAAGACTGCACCAAATGTGCAGTCTTCTGTACATTGGGGAGACCAAATGCAGACCAGGTCACCACTTTGCCGAACGCCCTCGCTCAGCCCGTTAGCATGAACTCAACTTTCCAGTTACTTGCAATTTTAACTCAGCATCTTGCTCCCATGCCCACATGTCTGTCCTTGGCCTGCTGCAATGCTCCAGTGAAGCTCAACGCAAACTGGAGGTGGAGCATTTCATCTTCAATTAGGCACATTACAGCCTTCAGGACTCAACATTGAGTTCAACAACTTCAGACTGTGACCTTTCTCATCTATCATAACCATTTTTTATATCTCAAATATTTTTAGTCTTAATGCAAACAAAAACCCTCCCTGTCACTTGTTCTTTAGTTTTGCTTTCACTGAGCACTGACCTTTATTCTCCCATTGACACATTCTGATATCTTACGTATTTGCAGCTGCCTGCACCTTCTCCAGCCATTAACGCTTCCTCTGCCTCATGACCTACACATCTTTGTTGCAATCTATCCTCGCTCCCACCAATTACTGACCTTCTACTCTGTTCCGGCTATTATACCTCCTCCTATACAATATATCATC
Source organism: Mustelus asterias (assembly GCF_964213995.1). Classification (NCBI taxonomy): domain Eukaryota; kingdom Metazoa; phylum Chordata; class Chondrichthyes; order Carcharhiniformes; family Triakidae; genus Mustelus; species Mustelus asterias. The sequence continues at coordinate 118,288,758 of NC_135808.1, read as the reverse complement.
CATCACATTTCTCCCTCTCTTTAACTCTGAAGATGATTTTTGATTTGATTTGATTTATTATTGTCACATGTATTAAAATATATTGTCACATGTATTAACATACAGTGAAAAGTGTTGTTTCTTGCGCGCTATACAGACAAAGCATACCGTTCATAGAGAAGGAAATGAGAGAGTGCAGAATGCAGTGTTACTGTCATAGCTAGGGTGTAGAAAAAAGATCAACTTAATGCAAGGTAAGTCCATTCAAAAGTCTGACAGCAGCAGGGAAGAAGCTGTTCTTGTGTTAATTCTTGTGTTCTTTTTCCCGATGGAAGAAGGTGGAAGAGAGAATATTCAGGGTGTGTGGCGTCCTTAACTATGCTGGCTGCTTTGCCGGGGCAGCGGGAAGTGTAGACAGAGTCAATGGACAGGAGACTGGTTTGTGTGATGGATTGGGCTACATTCATGGTCTTTTGTAGTTCCTTGCAGTCTTGGGCAGAGCAGGAGCCCATACCAAGCTGTGGTACAACCAGAAAGAATGCTTTCTATGGCGCATCTGTAAAAGTTGGTGAGAGTCGTAGCTGACATGCCAAATTTCCTTAGTCTTCTGAGAAAGTAGAGGCGTTGGTCGGCTTTCTTAACTATAGTGTCAGCATGGGGGTCCAGGACAGGTTGTTGGTGATCTGGACACCTAAAACCTTGAAGCTTTCGACCCTTTCTATGATCATACGGACATACGGAGTCATACGGACTCGAAACATTAACTCTATTTTCTCTCTCCACAGCAGCTGCCAGTCCTGTTGAGTTTGTCCAAGATTTTCTCCTTTTGTTCCCTTGGTGATGATGTTTTATCATTTGTAGCAAAGGGAAAATTGGATGCAGTCTGTAGGAACAAGTGTCACAGAGCTGTCTGGTAGCGTTCATTTGTCAACGTTGTTCTGGAATGGAAGAAATATGAAACAAATTAAATTACATTGTACACAGAGTGGATACACCTTAGTTTTTGCCTTTCGTTAAACACTGTGAGGTGAGTATAATGCAACAAAAATATATTCTGTGTTAGAAATGTTCTTCCACATCAATCAAATTACAAATTAGATTAGAGAGGCAGCGGTGTAGTGGTATTGTCATTAGACTAGTAATCCAGAGACCCAGGGTAATGCTCTGGGGATCCAGGATCAAATCCCACCATGGCAGAAGGTGAAATTTGAATTAAATTAAAAAATTGATGACTATGAAACCATTGTCAATAGTTGTAAAAACACAGCTAATTAACTAATTCCCTTTAGGGAAGGAAATCTGCCATCCTTACCAGGTCTGGCCTACATGTGAGCCACAGCAACGTGGTTGACTTCTTAAATGCCCTCAGGGATGGGCAATAAATTCTGGCCCTGGCAGCGATACCCACATCCCATGAATGAATTTTTTAAAAACACAAACTTCTGCTCTTTATTTGAATTGAAACTTTTGGACATTAATATACTAACTTTCAGTAAAGTGTAAGTTAAAGGGTAGCTTACTTCCATCCTAGAAGTATATTGTGTTGTTCATGTGAAATAACTAGTCAACAAATAATTGTCTCACTCATTCCCCAAAAGTACAAACGAGTGGCTCTCTCTTTTGATAAGCAGCAGTATTTGATTGCTTTTGGCGCAGGAAATTTCGCACTCAATAGTTATTTGCACTTACGTATATTTTAACATTTTGGTATTGTATATTAGAAAAAAACTTTGCAGAACATTGAACACAATTTAGGCACAAAGGCTGGAATTCTTTGGTCTCGTACGCCCCGCTACCACTGCCAGTGAGAACAGAGAATTTGGCGTTCAGCCAAATCTCCACTCACAGCAGCGGGATTGGAGAATCCCAGCCGCGGGTAAGGTCGGAGAATTCCGGCCAAAATGTTGTAATGTGGTACATAAATAAACCTATATGTTTATTATAGATACACCTTCAATTAATGCACTCCATTATACTAGAATTGAGATTCTAAGCATATTCATAACTAGGGGAGACCTAGTGGTATTATCGCTAGACTATTAATCCAGAAACTCAGCTAATGTTCTGGGTTCGAATCCCGCCACGGCAGATGGTGCAATTTGAATTCAATAAAAAAAATCTGGAATTAAGCATCTACTGATGACCATGAAACCATTGTCGATTGTCGGAAAAACCCATCTGGTTCACTAATCCTTTAGGAAAGGAAATCTGCTGTCCTTACCTGGTCTGGCCTACATGTGACTCCAGACCCATAGCAATGTGGTTGAATCTCAACTGCCCTCCTAGGCCAACTAGGGATGGGCAATAAATGCTGGCCAGCCAGCAACGCCCACGTCCCACGAATGAATTTTAAAAATTCATAATGGTTACTCTTCAGCTGTAGATATAAACAATTTTTTTAGTATCATTGAGTTAATCTGACATTTATCATTGAGTTAATCTGACATTTATAAAAAATTACAGTAGTTCTATTTTCCAAAGAAAGCTTCGTTTCTCTGTTTATTTGTTATTTCCCCCACACACAAATTTCTGTGTGTGTGTGTGCGCGTTGTGTGTGAGTATTTTATATGTGTGTGTGCGTGTATGCATGTGAGTGTGTATGTGCAAGTGTGTACATGAGTGTGTGTGCGTGTGTATGTGCGTGTGTGTGAGAGAGTGTGAGAGTGGGTGAGTGTGTGTGCAAGTGTGCGTGTGTCTGTGCGTGTGCCTGTGTGTACGTGCGCGTGTGCGCATGTGTGCGTGTGCATGTGTGTGTAATCAAAACTGGAGGTTACTTTTGTACGCTGTGACCCTATTTATAAAACCCAGGATTCAGTACAATATCTTAACTGCTTGTCCTGCCACCTTCACTGATTTATGCACACATACACCCAGATCCCTCTGCTCCTGCATTTCCTTCACAATTGTACCCTTTATTTTATGTCACCTCCCCTTGGGGTGGCACAGCGGCACAGTGGTTCGCACTGTTGCCTCACAGTGCAAGGGACCCAAGTTCAATTCCCAGCTTGACTGTCTACACAGAGTCTGCACGTTCTCCCTGAGTCTGCATTTTTCCCCCGGGTGCTCTGGTTTCTTCCCACAGTCTGAAAGATGTGCTGGTTAGGTGCATTGGCCATGATAAATTTTCCCTCAGTGTACCCGAACTGGCACCAGAGTGTGGCGACTAGGGGAATTTCACAGTAACTTCATTGCAGTGTTAATGTAAGCCTACTTGTGATGAATAAATAAAGTTTAAAAACTTGTTTCTCTGACCAAATGTCACTGACATTAAGTTTCATCTGCCATGTGTTTTCCCATTTTACCAGCCTGTCTATATCCCCTTGAAATCAATCACTATCCTTCTCACAGCTCGCAATACTTCCAAGTCATGTATCATCTGAAAGTTTTGAAATTAGGCCCGACACATCAGGTCTAAGCTATTAATATAAATCAAGAAAAACAGTGTTCTTTCTATATACCATCCCCCAGTCAGAAGTGAGTAAAGTTTTCTGTAATTCATGTTTTTAATTGGCTTGAATTAAATAATTAAACTGTTGCATAATTAAATTTGAGCTTTGCTGAAGATTAATGATTCAAAATACCACACGATTCCAAATAAAATACCCACCGGCACAAATCCTTTTCACTTAGAAAGTATTGTTTTATTGAATTTTGGGGACTCAAATGATAAATAGGTAGGAAAAAATCGTAATAGTGGATTTCGAAATGATATGACAAACATTTCTTGTTAAAGATAAACAGAAAATGCTGGAAAATCTCAGCAGGTCTGATAGCATCTGTGGAGAGAGAATAGAGCCAATGTTTTGAGTCAGGGTGTCCCTTCGTCAGAGCTCTCTCATAGAGTCATAGAGTCATGGAGGTTTACAGCATGGAACTAGGTCCTTCGGCCCAACTTGTTCATGCTGCTCTTTTTCTTTAACCACTAAATTAATCCCAATTGCCTGCGTTTGGCCCATGTTCCTCTATACCCATCATGCCCATGTAACTGTCTAAATGCTTTCTAAAAGACAAAAGTGTACCCGCCTCTACTACTACCTCTGGCAGCTTGTTCCAGACATTCACCATCCTCTGTGTGAAGAATTTGCCCCTCTGGACCCTTTTATATCTCTCCCCTTTACCTTAAACCTATGCCCTCTAGTTTTAGACTCCCCTACCTTTGGGAAAAGATGTTAACTATCTACCTTATCTATGCCCCTCATTATTTTATAGACCTCTATAAGATCACCCCTAAGTCTCCAACGCTCCACGGAAAAAAGTCCCAGTCTATTCAGCCTCTCCTTATAACTCAAACCATCAACTCCTGGTAGCATCCTCGTAAATCTTTTCTGCACTCTTTCTAGTTTAAGAATATCCTTTCTATAATAGAGTCACCAGAACTGTACACAGTATTCCAAGTGTGGCCTTACCAATGTCTTGCACAACTTCAACAAAACGTCCCAACTCCTGTATTCAATGTTCTGACCAAGCATGCCGAATGCCTTCTTCACCACCCTGTCCATCTGTGACTCCATTTTCAAGGAGCCATGAACCTGCACCCCTAGATCTCTTTGTTCTATAACTCTCCCCAACGCCCTACCATTAACTGAGTAAGTCCTGCCCTGGTTCAATCTACCAAAAGTTCTGCCCTGGTTCAATCTACCAAAAGTTCTGCCCTGGTTCAATCTACCAAATGCCCTCATCAGATCTTCTTTGTCAGAGATGTTGTGTGGAATTTTCCAGCCCTGCTCGCCCCAAAACTGGACAATTATGCCTGAGGCCAATGGACCTTTGTATAGTTCGTGTCCCGCCCATTACGATTCCCATGGCAGGTGAGATGGGAAGGTTCCACATGGTGTCCTCCTGACTCAAAATATTGGCTCTATTCTCTCTCCACGGATGCTGTCAGACCTGCTGAGATTTTCCAGCATTTTCTGTTTTTGTTTCAGTTTCCACCATCCGCAGTATTTTGCCTTTAGATTTTCTGGGAGCTCTGGCACCCCAACATTTTGCACAACATCACTGGGCAAGGCAAAGAGGCAGGTGCCAAGTCTACCTCAGCCAGAAGGGGAACCAAACCAATGCCGTTAATATTATTCTGAACCACAAACTAGCCATCTAACCAACTAGCCAACTAACCAACCAGCCCCTTACACCATTGCAGATAGAATGGATTTTAAAGCAATAGGAAGGATCCAGTGGGAATTCACCGAGATGCTACTGGGGGTAAAAGTATGTAGGTATGAAGAGAGGTTTGAGATACTGGGAACATTAGAGCAAAGAGAGCTGAGAGGGAATTTCACAGAGGGTCCTAAAACTCCAAACGCTTTGGTAAGATGGGCAGGATCTTGAGCCTGCAATCTCTGCGGGATCACCAGTGAAGAGATCCGGCAAAAGCTGGAAATCTCGAATCTTGCTGGCGAGATCGTAATATTGATTTTCTGCCACCCCTCACCAGCGGCACAATCAGGTTCATGACCACAATGGGCGAGAACCAGATTTCCATGCATTTAAATAAATGTAATTAAATGTAATTAAAGACCCCCCTTCACCAGATTTTCAAACCTCGCCGCAGTGATGTCATGTCAGCGAGATTTACAACAGGTTCATCCAGATGTGAACCTGGCAAGGGGAAATCCCCCCCCAGGGAACAGAGGTAAGTATAGCCCCCTGGCAGTGAGACCTGGCATTGCCTCCCTGGCATTGCCACCTGGTCCTGCCCCCTGGTGTTTCCCCCTGGCACAGTTTGGCACTAGGTATGGGCCCCTAGGGGGAGTCTCACATGCGGGGGATCAGCTACTGTGGTGAGGTGGGGGGAGCAGACTCAGAGAGGATGGGGATGCCAGTGATGATCAGTGGGATGGGAGGGGGTGGGAAGGTGGGGGCAAGGGGCCGATGCTGGTGATGATGGAGGGAGAGGGGGAGGTGCTGGCGATGATCGGGGAGTTGGTAAGGGGTAAGGGGAGGGGACGGTGCTGACAGGATGATTGGGGGGAGGTGGAAAGGGGAGGAGCTGTTGGTGATAATTGGGTGGGGGGAGGGATGATGGCAATGATTGGAGTAGGGAGGGGATGGGGATACTGGGATGATTGGGGGGGGGGGGAACGTTGGGGAAGGCCACAGAAACATCTGTGGTGTTGGGTGGGGTGGGGGGAATGGGATTAATTTTTGTTTCAGTGATCCATGGAGAGGCGATGGCCTAGTAGTTTTATCGCTAGACTATTAATCCAGCAATTCAACTGATGTTCTGGGAACTATGTTCAAATTCCGCTGCAGCAGTTAGTGGAATTTGAATTCAATAAAAAATATCTGGAATTAAGAATCTACTGATGACCATGAAGCCATTGTCGATTGTCGGAAAAACCCATCTAGTTCCCTTAGGGAAGGAAATCTGCAGTCCTTACCTGGTGTGGCCTACATGTGTCTCCAGAGCCACAGCAATGTGGTTGACTTTCAACTGCCCTCGGGCAACTCAGGATGGACAATAAATGCTGGCCAGCCAGCGATGCCAATGTCCCACAAATGAATTTTAAAAATACAGCAGAGACTAGTTGAGTGGAAGGCCTATTTCTGTGTTATATATTTTATGCCATTTCACCAATTTGGGAGTCAGGAATGAGGCAGGAATAAGTTATCAAGATAGAATTGAAGAAAGTACCAACTAGGGGGAGATGTTCGGAGAGAATTTAGAAAGAGCTGCTAAAGCGTGAAATGTCTTGCCATGGGGAATGGTTAAAACAGATGTTGTTGTAGTTGACTGAGGAAAATTTAGATAAACGCTTGAAGCAGAGGAAAATAGCAAGAGTGTGAAGCCATGGGATTAGTTTTGGGTTGATCTAGTATAGGGCGAACACAGCTGGGCTGAATGCTTTCCTTCTGTGCTCTAAACCTCAAAGGTTCCAATGCCTCACAGGTGAATCCCAAATTGAAATACCTACTGATAAAATCAGCAACTTGAGAAATACGTAAATGAAGAGGAACAGCAATTTAAACTTTTGGGTGCTGCTCCTGAGGCTCTATGGTATTAACCTAAGCAGTCTCCAAAGGCAAAATACTTGGACAGTTCTGGCAGAGAGGTAGAGCAGCCCCAGTTTTACTCTAGCCTCACAATTTCAACAGCAATTCCTTGCCAAGTTGATTATCATAGAATCATAGAATTGCTACAGTGCAGAAGGAAGCCATTCGGTCCATCAGGTCTACATTGTCTCTCTGACAGAGCATTTTACCCCGGCCCTATCCCCATAGCCCCACCTATTTGCCCCATTAATCCCTCTAATCTACATATGTTGGGTGACTAAAGAGCAATTTAGCATGGCCAAGCCATCCAACCTGCACATCTTTGGACTATCGTAGACTAACTGCACTTAAGCATTATATTAAATCAGGTTGACACTACTCAGAATTTAGTCATGATTGCATTTGTACAAGTATTATACCTTTCATGAAAACATGCAACTCATCTAAGTTGTCCATCAGGAACATAATAACTCACTGGTTATAATTCACTTTGTTTCTGACTAAATGACTAATCTGATTTTACCAGAACAACTGTTAATATGTCTCACTGCTGCGGTACACATAGCCGCCACAGAGTTTGTTTATTTCAACATAATTCTCTATCTCAAAAAATTTAAAAATGTCTTCCAATTAACATATTTTCTTAATAAATAATTGTAAAACCGTTGAGAAATCAATTGTGAAAAGGATGGTGGGGGGGATTGACTTTTAGAAACATAGAATCGGTGTTAAATCCCACCCCTTAGTACATATGTCCAAAATCCAACTATTTGTTTGCCAAGATCAGCCATCTGTGAATGTCTCAGATGTTCTTGCTTCTGTTTTTTTTTCTTTTTTTAAATTAATCTCTAGGAAGTGGCAGGCTTCCTTCTAGACCCCCCGCGTTCACTTCTGCTTAACAACCTCCATTTTCTGAAGTGCTGGGTAGTGGAAGTCGGAGTGTCATGCGTTGTGACAGCAACATATTTCAGACGTCTTTGTTACAAAGACAAGTAACAATGAGCCAAAGATGTATCCTGCACCTCGGAAGAGCCAAGAGGGGGAGGAGGGGAAAAATGAAGCAAATGCTTATAAAATTATTGGAGTGCGGAATAGCATCTCAGACTCTGTAACATGCCAAGATCAAAGCTAATCAGAATAAATTGACCCAGGTTTTGCTGCTATGGAAATGGTCGGAAATGGTGCAGAACCTTTCTTCCACTAGAGGTTGCTATTTCACAGATTAAACGCGACATTACAAGAAATGTTCAAAGTGTATTAAAGACATCAGACCAGGAACTACACAATTATATGAATCAATGTGTTGGAGATCTTGGTCCTTAATTAGAAAAGCCTTCTGCAAATTTGAACTATTTTAGTTGGTGTGATACGCTCTCAGGATCTCTGAATAAATAGGCCAGTTATCTCATTTCAATGTCTTCTGCTGTGTTTCCACGTTGTGATGCCAGGAGGTTACAAGAGAAAACGGAAACTTCCACGGTGAATGTTTGAGGCATTACTGCCTGCGTTAAGCTAGATTTTAAAAACCGCAATACTTTCATTGAAAGTGAGGCACATTTGAAACTCTTAGCCATTAATTTAACAATTAAAAATAAATAAATATGCATCAATATGTCATCAGGTGTATTGCTGTTCAGAACGGCATAATCACGGTAGTCCTCTAGCAGGTCTAACGCATGACTCATGCAGTGCTTATAATAATGAACCAGAAACCCAAAGGTCATGAACTCAATCTGGGTTAACAGTTAAATTCCTCATTGTCGTAAAAATCCAACTGATCCCCTTGCCCTTTGGGGAAGGCAACCAGTCAAGTCTATTTGATCCTGCTTACACATTGCACATGATGGTTTAATTTTTGATGCTTCCTAAAGTGTCCAGTCAGTTGTACAAACAATTGTTTGTAAAGCAGGAATTGGACAATGAATGCAGCCAAATTCTAAGGATTGTTTTTTCAAATATAAAATGGCAACGCTGGCACTTGTTTTGGACGCTGCCTCCATCTTTCAGAGTGAGCCACAAATTCCATGTTAAAAGGTTTTTAAAGTTTATTTATTCGTGTCGCAAGTCAGGCTTACTTTAACACTGCAATGAAGTTACTGTGAAAATCCCCGAGTCGCCACACTCTGTCACCTGTTCGGCTACACCGAGGGAGAATTTAGCATGGCCAATCCACTTAACCGTCACATAACAAAGAAAATTATAGCGCAGGAACAGGCCCTTCAGCCCTCCAAGCCTGCACTAACCAATCAGCTGCCCGGCTCAACTAAAACCCCCTACCCTTCCGGGCACCATATCCCTCCATTCCCATCCTATTCATGTATTTGTCAAGACGCCCCTTAAAAGTTACTATTGGATCCGCTTCCACTACCTCCCCCAGCAGTGAGTCCCAGGCACCCACCACCGTCTGTGTAAAAAACCTGCCCCATACATCTCCTTTAAATCTTGCCCCTCACACCTTAAACCTATGCCCCCTAGTAATTGACTCTTCCACCCTGGGAAAAAGCTTCTGACTATCCATTCTGTCCATGCCTCTCATAACCTTGTAGGCTTCTAAGAGGTCTGCCCTCAACCTCCGTCGTTCCAGTGAGAACAAACCAACTTTCTCCAATCCCTCCTCATAGCTAATGCCCTCCATACCAGGCAACATCCTGGAAATTCTTTTCTGTACCCTCTCCAAAGCCTCCACATCTTTCTGGTAGTGTGGCGACCAGAATTGAACACTATATTCCAAGTGCGGCCTAACTAAGGTTCTTTCGGGAGGAAACCCACACAGACATGGGGAGAGCATGCAGATTCCGCACAGACAGTGACCCAAGCCGGGAATTGAGGCCAGGTCCTTGGCGCTGTGAGGCAGCAGTGCTAACCACTGTGTTACCATTCTATAGAGAACAGAAGAAGCAACATAACTAAAACTGATCTGTTGTTAGAGTTCAAGGGATTTGAACTTGCCACCATTTGGTTACAGGGAACCATGCACAGGTGGTTGCAGGATCAACATATTTGCTTGCAACCTCCCCAAATTCCCTGGATTTTGGAATGGTCCCAGTGGATTGGAAAACTGCAAATGTAACACCTCTATTCAGGAAAGGGGGAGACAGAGAGCAGGAAATTAGCCTAATTAGCTTAACATCAGTCAAAGAGAAAGAGCCTGATTTTACCATTTTGAGTCTAAGTGCCGAATCCGGGCGTCAAATAGATCCGCGCCTGGAATCCTCTTTCCAGCGCGCCCATATGCGTTTTGCCGGCTCTGAACCGATCCGCGCTGTGGGCGGGGCTTAGCGCTGGCAGACCAATCGGAGCTCTGAACTGCGCATGCGCAGTTTGAAAAAAATCTGACAGAGCGCGCCCGGGTGCGAAAGAAAAAGAAGCAGAAAGCGAAGAGAGCGGCTCTCTGACGATCATCCTCTGGTCTGGGGGGAGGGGGGGGTGGAGGTGGGAGGAGGAGGGGGGGCGGGACCCAGATCATCCTCTGGTCGGGGGGTGGGGGGGTGGGTGGGACCCAGATCATCCTCTGGTCGGGTGGGTGGGACCCAGATCATCCTCTGGTCGGGGGGGGGGGGTGTCCGCTGCCAGTCTGCGGCCGATCGGTGGGGAGGGAGGGGGCAGGGGGGTCTGCCGCCACTCTGCAGGTGATCCCTCCTCCCCACCGGAGGAATGAATCCCTCCTCCCAGAGAGGACGTGCGACCATGCCATCCCACAAAACCTTCAGGATGAAGCGATTCCTCGCGAAGAAGATGAAGCAGAACCGGCCGATTCCACAGTGGATCCGCATGAAAACCGGCTACAAGATCAGTACAAGTCCAGGAGGAGACACTGGAGAAGGACCAAGCTGGGCCTGTAAAGGGATACACCATCACTGGTACACTACCAGCCACAGATTACACTTCCCTGCAGGGGCAAGAGAGCGGGAGAGATGGTAAAATCGGGCCCAAAATGTTTGAATCCATCACTGAGGTACTTGCAGGACGTTTAGAATATCCTAATATAGTTAGGCCAGGTCGATATGATTTTCTGAAAGAGAATGTTTGACTAATTTACGGGAGTTTTTTGGGAAAGCATCTCAGGATCAAATATGACCCCAAGAATATGATTGGTTTAATCTCCGACTGTTGCCATAGAGGGCGATGGAGTCAGCAGCAAGGGAACAGAGTTTGTAATGGCAACTGGAAGCAAATGCCAGTCTTTCCAATATTTAATTGGAGGAAATTTCTGCTCATTCTGCACTGGATGTACAGGGGAATGTGAGGAAGAATCTTTTTAAGCAGTGAGTTGTAATGACCTAGAACTTGCTGCCGATTGAACAATAGAATCCATAGAATCCCTACAGTGCAGAAGGAGGCCATTTGGCCCATCGAGCCTGCACGGACCACAATCCCACCCAGCCCCTATTCCTGCAGCTCCATGTATCTACCCTGATAGTCCCCCTGACACTATGGGGCAATTTAGCACGGCCAATCCACCTAACCTATACATCTTTGGACTGTGGAAGGAAACCGGAGCACCCGGAGGAAACCCATGCCGACACGGGGAGAATGTGCAAACTCCACAGACAGTGATCCAAGCCTGGAATTAAACCCGGGTCCCTGTGAGGCAGCAGTGCTAACCACTGTGCCACTGTGCTGCCCAAAGGAATATTGGATGGTCAGGTCTACAGGGACACAGCAAAATAATATGAATTGCTCTATAAAATATCAGCATGGACTTAATGGAATGAATGGCCTCCTTCTGTGCCGTTATATTTTTATGACTTTATGATGGTTCTTTATAGAAATGAAGAATAGATTTAGAGAACATTCTAACACATATTCAAATGTTACAATGGAGATGCAGTGGCTACATACACTATGCAAGCTCCTTCAAATAGACTAAAGCACTCTCTAACTCTGCAACTTGTTCTATCTTTCTAAATGACGTTATGGGAGCTATTTTTATTTTTAATTATGTGTTGTTTAATACAGAACGTTGTTCTATATTGCATTGCTTGCACCTATGATGCAAGTATTGGACCTAAAAACGTAAAATGGATAGATTGCAATGTTAAAGCAACTGTTTGGAAAAACTAGGTTTAGATAAATGCGGGACCAGCATAAAGATATATCCTTCCCCCATTGTACAAGCACAAATTGGCCATGTCAGCATCATGAGGTCACTTGTCCCTCTCTTGTGTATGGCCAGGAATTGGATTGACTCATTGAGGAGCCCTGAATACTGCCATCTCATTCGTCTAGGGGATTTTCACAGTAACTTCATTGCAGTGTAAATGTAGCCATGATGCCGATCTTCTTGGAGATCCTCTCCACTTTGAGCCGGCACTCATCTGATGAAGGACCAGCGCTCCGAAAGCTCGTGCTGCCAAATAAACCTGTTGGACCTTAACCTGGTGTTGTGAGACTTCTTACAATGTAAATGTAAGCCTACTTGTGACACTAAAACTTTTTTCTTTCCTTCTTTCAGTTTTACAACATTGGATATGTGTCATTGCTGGAATCAAGGTTGAGAGCCATTGCGATACTTCCAACACAAACAATCCTGCAGAGAAAAAAATACTTTTTTTTCAATGTTGGCTAATGGGAGCGAAGGTGGAAAAAAAACAGGATTTTTCACACCTTGGTAAAAGGGTTTCTGGAACACAATTTAAAACAGAAGTGCTTAAATTGGGAAAACTTTATTAAATTAAGCTGAGCTGGTATAATTGGTTGATATTGGGTTAATGCAGACAGAGCAGTAACCTCAGTCTGGGGGAGGTCTCAGTAAAATGAAAGACTTACTGATTTTCCACACATCTGTTGACTTTACTGGTGGAAGTCCCAGGGAGAGGGTGATTCTAGGCCGGTTGGGGAGTGGTGTAAGGAGAGATGTTGCTGTGAGTGTGCACTGCCACCATTCCATGAACTGTCCCACTGTGCAAGAAGTAGCTTGCTGAGGTGACGAAAGCAAACCAGGGCACGGCTCCCATTGCACATTCTGTACAAATGATAAAAGGCTTCACCCATTGCCACCTCCTACTCCCATCTCTCATTCTCTTTCTGTCCCATTACCCTGAACACTGCAACAATGTGCAAAGGACAACCTCTGAAAACTGCGAAGCCACCATTTTAACCTACAACCACTCTGCAAACTCATATCATCGCCCACAAATGGTTCTGTTAAAGTTGAATAATGGTTGATTTAAAAGGACAGTGTACTTGCAGGTCTACCCACCATGGGATGAATGTGTTATTATAGGGCAGGAGAGGGGGGGGGGGGGCAGAAAACCATCTCAATTTATATTCTCACCCTTCAGAGGAAAGGACTGCACAAAACCAGCACCAGAGAAATGCAACAGGGGCAGGAACCTGTCAAAAATCGAGAATCTTCATTGAAGTGGATAATAGGATAATGGATGGGTAAAGTTGTTGGAGATGGTAAGATTGGAAGGGAGGTGACAGAAGAGGGTTCGTAAAAGCCTGGCCTCTGTGACCACATGGAGTTCTTTTCAGTGCATCCTTGCGGTTTCTTTCTGGGTTTGATTGTTGTTAAGGGAAAGACAGATTTCTGTGGCAGGGAGGAAATAGGCAGAAGCTTTCAACAGTGGTGGAGAAAGGCAGGAGTGAAGTGACTTTATTTGGTAGGTCAACGTTTAATTATTAAAAGCACTGGCTAAGAAGTTGTCTCCTTTTTCTAGCTACTGACTTAATGACTCCCTAGTTCCACATTTTCCCTTTCCTTTGCACTCCTCATTCTGTGAGATTGCAATGCTTTTTCCCCTCATCTTCACAGAATTCATAGAAACCCTACAGCACAGAAGGAGGCCATTTAGCTCATCGAGTCTGCACGAACAACAATCCCACCCAGGCCCTAGCCCCTAACACCACATATTTACCCTGCTAATCCTTCTAACCTAAGCATCCCAGGACACTAAGGGGCAATTTAGCATGGCCAACCCACCTAACCCGCACATCTTTGGACTGTGGGAGGAGACCGGAGCACCCGGAGGAAACCCACGCAGACACGGGGAAAACATGCACAGACAGTGACCCAAGCCGGGAATCGAACCCAGGTCCTTGGAGCTGTGAGGCAGCAGTGCTAACCACTGTGCCACCGTTTCTTCATCATCATCCTGTTCAGCATTCATAAGTAATAGGCCTTTCTTCATTACAATATTATATAGGACACAGCAAACTAAAATGATTAGAAAACTCTTCCCAAGTTGCATTGCAGGCTCCATCAGAATTCTCCGGACCCTAAAATGAAATTTCATGATGCTTTTAATCTGCCCTATCCGCTTCATGGTGCTGCCGTGGGTCACATTACATCCATTGCCTTACTGAAGTCACAAGCCATGATTGCAATGGCAATCAATCAACCATGCTAATGCATGGCTTTGAATCAGACAGGCTGAAATTTGATTAGGTCCATAACTGTAGCATCATAATAGCTTCTTGGGTAAGCAGAAGTAGCATGCTGCTTAAAGTGATTGGCTTTGCACAATCCCTTCAGGTACCATGCCTTAAGAGAATGTTAGCAACCATGGACCTTCATGTTAATCGTGCACTCAGAGGCATGGATCATCTTCATTTATGGTATTCATCCAGTTTGTGAAGCTCTTTAAAAAGATTGTTCTTTGCCTACCTGTTTTCCCATTAATCTTTCCATCAGCATCAGACTTTCTAAATCATGACTTCTTATTACACGGTCCAAAAACTACTCCCCGCCACCACCAACCCCACCCCTCTCTTCCTGAACTTGGTGAGCAGAGTTACTTTGGTCTCAGATTTTCATAGTACTTCATAGAATGCCTACAGTGCAGAAAGAGGCTATTAGGCCAATCAAATCTGCGCCGACCACAATCCCACCCAGGCCCTATCCCCGTATTGACACTGCTAATCTCCCTGACACTAAGGGCAATTGAGCATGGCCAATCAACATGACCTGCACATCTTTAGATTGTGGGAGGAAACCGGACCACCCGGAGGAAACCCTTGCAGACACGGGGAGAACGTGCAAACTCCACACAGACAGTGACCCAAGCCGGGAATCGAACCCGGGTCCCTGGCGCTGTGAGGCAGCAGTGCTAACCACTGTGCCACCATTCTCCTTCTCCATCTTTGCCAATATGACTACCCAAGATCTCCTCATTATTCACCCCAAAACAAAAACTTGCAGCCTTAATACTTCTCTGCATCCAACATTCACTTCCACATGTCAAAATTGGTATAATGTAACATTCCTGGATTCTCAGCTTTGTTTCGTAGAGTCCCTATAGTGCAGAAGGAGGCCATTCAGCCCATTGAGTCTGCACTGACCACAATCCCACCCAGGCCCTATCCCCGTAACTCTACTTATTTGCCCTATTAACCCTCTGACACTAGGATCAATTTAGCATGGTCAATCAACCTAACCTGCGCATCTTTGGACTGTGGGAGGAAACCAGAGCACCCGGAGGAAACCCACGCAGATACAGGGAGAACGTGAAAACTTCACACAGACTGTGATCCAGGCCAGGAATCCAACTCGGGTCCCTGGGGCTGTGAGGCACTAACCACTGTGCCACCCAAATGCATGGTTTGCATGGTTAATTCTGAGTTGATTATAATCTATTTCATTTTTTGAAATTTACCTTTGGTCATTCCAATCCTTTGCCTTATTTATTGGTCACACTTTCTGTTCGATGTTAACGTACTTGCTGGGTAATTAAATTTGTCTCCCTGTCTCACACTAGCTCCACTATAATTGAATTGTTTCCAGTTTGTGAAGGTGGTCAGAGAGGCTTTGAGTATTCTATTAAGTGCTCCATGTGCCTCTGTCGCTCTGTAGAATTGGATAGTTTGTTGTTGCTTGTTTACATTGGGAATGGAATGAACTGGTTAGCCTGCCTGAAGACAGCACCCGTGACATAAATAATACTATTGTAAGCTGCTGTGAATAATATAACAAAGACTGATTTGCTCTCTGGAAGGAAGCAGTTGGAAAAGAAATTCAAGACATAGAATATAAAGATAAGGAAGTATTGTTGCAACTATACAAGGCATTGGAGAGGTCGCACCTGCACAGTTTTGGTCCCCTTATAGAGTTTATTTGTCACAAGTAAGGCTTACATTAACACTGCAATGAAGTTACTGTGAAATTCCCCTAGTTGCCACACTTCGGCACCTGTTCGGGTCAATGCACCTAACCAGCACATCTTTCAGACTGTGGGAGAAAACTGGAGCACCCAGAGGAAACCCACACTGACACGGGAAGAACGTGCAAACTCCACACAGACAGTGACCCAAGCTGGGAGTCAAACCCGGGTCCCTGGGGCTGTGAGGCAGCAGTGCTAACCCCTTATTTAAGGAAAGATGTAATGGCATTGGAGGCAGTTCAGAGGAGGTTCACTGGACTGATTCCAAAGATGAGGAGTTTGCTGTATGAAGAGAGATTGAACAGTTCAGGCCTATGCTTCCCGCTGCCTCGGCAAAGCAGCCAGCATAATTAAGGACCCCACGCACCCCCGACATTCTCTCTTCCACCTTCTTTCTTCGGGAAAAAGATAGAAAAGGCTGAGGTCACGTACCAACCGACTCAAGAACAGCTTCTTCCCTGCTGCCATCAGACTTTTGAATGGACTTACCTTGCATTAAGTTGGTCTTTCTCTACACCCTAATTATGACTGTTACACTCCATTCTGCACTCTCTTGTTTCCTTCTCTATGAACGGTATGTTTTGTCTGTATAGTGCTCAAGAAACAATACTTTTCACTGTATGTTAATACATGTGGCAATAATAAATCAAATCAAATCAAATCAAATATACTCTCTGGAATTTAGAAGAATGAGGGGAGATCAAATTGAGGTATACAAGATGATAAAAGGTGTGAATAAAGTAGATGTGGAGCGGATGCTTCCTCTTGTGGGGTATTCTAGGATGAGAGGCCATAGTCTTAGGATAAGGGGTAGCAAATTTAAAACAGAGTTGAGGAGAAACTACTTCTCCCAAAGGGTTGTGAATCTGTGGAATTCGCAATCCAAAGTGCGGTGGATGTTGGGACAGTGAGTAAAGTTAGACAGATTTTTAAATGTTAATGGGTTGAAGGGTTATGGGGAGAAGGCAGGAAAATGGGGATGAGGAGCGTATCAGCCATGATCAGCCAGGGCGGAATTGATAGGCCGGATGGCCTAATTCTGCTCCTATATCTTATGAACTTATGTACTTAAGACATTGGTAAGTTTGACAGATCTTCAGGTGAAAGTGAACTGCAGCTCTTCAGATGACATATTTCCCCAATTCAGTGGACAGCACCGCACTCATTTGCATCTCATGAATGCCCATGAAAACAGCTGCCCCATCAGGCCTAACAATCTCGCGTCAGTGGGAAATCACGTTGACATCAAGCCTGATTGCTAAAGACTGGTGTGCACAAGGCAGTCATCAGTTCGCCAGAGACTTCAGGGTGAGCGCAACAACTTTCTGCCACAGAGCTGCGCTTCTCCTGATGCGCTACTCACCGGGGCCGACCGGTTCCTGCCCTCCATCTCCATGCCAAGTTGGTGATCATGGACAGCACTGTACTGCTGGCCCCATGGATCGTCCTGTGTAACCGTCTCCGATCAGTACTGCATCTGGGGTTGGGAAATACAGGGGTCTCCTTCCCCCTGGTGCCACACAGCAGTGCCTATCAGGACAGCACTGTTTCTGCAAGAACTGGTCAGTCAGTTTTGCTGAATTTAACTGATGGCACACCTTTTTCCGATTGGGCAGGTTAGATTAAAATTGGTGCCCAACTTTCCTAGGTCAAGCATAATACAGGTCAGGTGTAATTGTTGGCTCAAGACTCCAGAGGTAAATAAGGAGTGAATTTTCACACTGGCCAGGAAATGAGCTTTAATAAATGGGACGATGTGGAAAGTGAGTTTCAACAAATTTTGCAGCACATGAAATGGGTTTTAATAAATCGAACGGTGTGTACAAAAGATTTATTTTCTAACCAGTAATTGATAAATTGGGCGGCAATGTGGCACAGTGGTTAGCACCGCTGCGTCACAGTGCCAGGGACCTGGGTTCGATTCCCGGCTTGGGTCACTGTCTGTGTGGAGTCTGCACGTTCTCCCTGCGTCTGCGTGGGTTTCCTCCCACAGTCTGAAAGCCGTGCTGGTTAGGTGCATTGACCCAAACAGGCGCCGGAGTGTGGTGACTAGGGGAATTTCACAGTAACTTCATTGCAGTGTTAATGTAAAGCTTACTTGTGAATAATAAATAAACTTCAAACCTCTAGCATCCACAGTAATTTGCTTTTATCTTATATTTATTGATAAACCTCTGACAGATTTCGAATAATAGACTTAAAATCTGTCCCAGTGTCTCATTTTTTGTTTCCTCTATTGTGCCTAAATGCCACTGGAACAAGATTTTTGAGGGTGTTTTTTTTAAATTGTAAATAAAGCACCATGGCTAATAATGCAAACAAAAATAAAATGTGATTTTAGGTTCAGATTAAAACTGCTGTGTAAACGTTATCTGTAATTCTGGCTAAGTGCATCATACTGCTACAACACAATGTAATTTCTGGGTCACTGGGGTCAGCACTTTGCAGGGTTGCATTTATGTAAGGCTCAGAGTTAATGACTTGAGACTAAATGGGAAAATTGACAACTGGACTTAAGCCAAAGGTTATTGGTGTTTCATAAATTCTATGACAATACATCTTATTATTTAAAATGTAAAAACAATTTTCCAATTTCTGCGCAGGATGTAACTTCAAGCTAACATCGGGTTTAAAAATTTCCATGACGATCTCGCCCCGGTCAGTTAATAAGATAACACAGGACATGGCTGGAAATATTTCAGAAGCATGGAGCTTTGAGCCCTCTCCCGAAAATTAGTTTAAAATTTTAAAAAAGGTTAGATCTAGCGTTGCCACAAGCTCCGACTATTGTGTCGGGTGATGGATCGATCCTTAAAGGGACCATGGAGGATCCCCGCAAGTGTGTTTTTTCAACTTATCTTAATCCGGAGACAGAAGGAGGAAGAGCGATCCTCAAAACTTCTGATTAATACAGCGGACTCTGCCATCCAGAGTTTGCCCACCAATCCCCAACCCCCCACCACCCACCTCCAACCAAATCCCCCAACCCCTCATGCGCTCATCTATACTTCTCAGCTAGCTTCGGCGCTGGTCAAAATTTGAAGGGTGCAAATGAGTGATTGGTGATCATGATGATGCGGCACGGTGGCACAGTGGTTAGCACTGCTACCTCACAGTGCCAGGGGCCCAGGTTCGATTCCCGGCTTGGGTCACTGTCTGTGTGGAGTTTGCACACTCTCCCCGTGTCTGCATGGGTTTCCTCCGGGTGCTCTGGTTTCCTTCCACAGTCCAAAGGTGTGCGAGTTAGGTGGGTTGGTCATGTTAAAATGCCTCTTAGTGTCAGGGGGTCTAGCTAGGATAAATGCATGGGATTGTGGGGATAGGACCTGGGTGGGATTGTGGCCGGTGCAGACCCAATGGGCTGAATGGGTTCCTTCTGCATTGTAGGCTTCTATGAGGCTGGAGGTCAAATTTAGGAGGGTCCCCCTTTGCTTCTCCAGCCTGACAAACCTTGTCTGCTCACTTGCATGGATCACACCTGTTTTAAGAAAGCCAAAAGATTTAAGACCCATATTGCAAGTCATATTTTTTAAATAGTTATTTAATCACTGAACATTAGTAATGGCTTTACAGAGGAGAGTTCTCCGTTTCATCTTTCTGTTCTTTTTAGCTTGTTCTCGATTCCTAACTGAACGACTGCCCGAATAACTGAATTAGAGAAATCCCTAGTGGATTATGTTATGTTCTTACGTCTGGCAGTTCACACACGGAAAGGGAAAATGGTCATTTTATTTCTGTACTGAGAGAGAGAGAGAGGTCTGAGGATTTTCAAGTACATTTAGTAAATGGATGATGATGGTGTGTCAGTTTCTCATTCTGGGCTCCAGCCCATTACCCTTTTTAATCAAATATAAATCAGTCTCAGTCTTCACTTTCATTTATCAATAAATTCATTCATCTTGCGTAACCCTTGACCTGCCACATGATTTTTTCAAAACTGATCTATGACCCAGGAGTCCTCAGATGTGATTTGAAAAATTCTAAAGGAATACTAAACTAAATGGGCTCTTGGATCTAGCGTGCTCATATATCTGTGTGACAGCAACTCTTAACGGTAATCATTTACTAAAGTTTCTTCAATACTTTTTTATATTAAACTGTATAGTAAATGATACTAATGATAGACGTATAGGAGAGAGTATAAAGGGAGTGAATGCCCTGCTTATGATACTGCGTGCTGTCAGTACAGGCGAGAAACGTTACAATTCAGTCTTTTTTTTTCCCCCTACTGATTCTAATTTGTCGGCACCTATTTTAGACGTTGCGACAATTTGTTGTCTCCATGCCAACTCGTTCCCAGCATTACAACTGAGTCAGAACGATCAGCATCTGGACTATGTCAGGAAGAATGCAGAGCCTTTCTATTGAATTCACTTCGAGCCATGTGAGGCCCCCATCGTTGGTCGGTCGTGTATGTAAGAAACGGGTACCTCTTGAAAACGGTATTTTAAAATACGATCAGCACCCTTTTCATCAAACACCAGACGTCATCCCCCCCAACCCCCTCCAGCCCCCAACCAAAAAAAAATTAACAATAAAAATGTCCTTTCTACTGAGTTTGAATAATTTTGCCTTGTGGCTTTGTAGCCATGGAAACAAATGCCAATATGCTCC
The DNA here is from genome assembly GCF_964213995.1 of Mustelus asterias. Lineage (NCBI taxonomy): Eukaryota > Metazoa > Chordata > Chondrichthyes > Carcharhiniformes > Triakidae > Mustelus > Mustelus asterias. The sequence goes on along the minus strand of NC_135808.1, from coordinate 118,268,068 downwards.
ATGTGTACCGCACTGCCTGTGAAGTAGAAATTATTGGCACTCTCTGCTTGTCTAAAGCCTCCAGAAAAGCTGCTTAATTTAAACCAGCCAAAGAACCATGGAAGAAAATTACAGTAAACCACTAACACTATTTCCTTTCAAATCTTAACATAGGGTTTCCATCAAAAAAGAAGTCCTTTTATCAGAAGGGGGGGAAATGGCATTTTTTAAAAAGAAATTGCTATTTCCATACTTAATCTTCCTGCATGTTCTGAATTCATTGCTGTAATGCTTACATTTTTTCTTAATGCGCATGTAAATCTGATGTAAGATCCCAGGGTAGGACAAAGCAACAGAACTCCAGATTATCCAACATACCCTGATTACATTTGCGTACAGATGTTAACTGAGGAAATTGCACAGCATGCTTTAGCTGAAAGCATATTTGAGTCGCTAAGTCTGAGAAGTCCTGCTAAAAAGGACAGGACTTTGCAATAAAATCCGAGATTGAACATAAAAAGGGAGTGCATTGTAGCTATGCTTTGCCATTATATCGCTATATTGATTCTGCACTGCGGGATTGATACAAATGCAATGGCACAGCAAGCCCATAGGGACTGAAGCATGTCTAGTGAAAATTGGAAATCAATAGGAGTCTATAATCACAAGCAAACTGCACTGTTCTCATGGTAAAGAAAGATGACAGACTTCACTTGTCAAAGCTGCTGCTATTACATTGGGTGTTTTATGAAACCTTTTTTACCTTACCCGAGGCAATACATCACCCCAGAGTAAGGTCTGTTACCTCATGTACAGTGCCTTTAATAATATATAAGGTCACCTTAAATAAATTGAATATTAGAAGAAACATTGAAACGGAAGTGATTTCCAATGTAAAGCTGTTCTATGTCAGCAAGTAGTGTACTGTATGACACTAAACTACAAACATACTCACTCAGATCTCACCAAAATGTTCAGCAGAATTTATTTTCCAGATTTGGGAACCTGACATCAAGTATGTTTCTGGGTCTCAGCACTCAGGTCCCCATCACACACATTAGTGGCCATTGGAGGTAGGGACAAGGCGGAATATCAGCAATTAAGACAGGCACAATTTAAGAAGGGGTCAGCAGCCATTACTGGGGTTTTGAGTTTATAGAGTCATAGAATTCCTACCTTTCAGAAGGAGGCCATTCGGCCCATTGCGTCGAGGGAGGCAGTGGCATAGTGGTATTGTCGCTAGACTGGGCGGCACGGTGGCACAGTGGTTAGCACTGTTGCTTCACAGTGCCAGTGTCCCGGGTTCGATTCCTGGCTTGGGTGACTGTACGGAGTTTGCACATTCTCCCTGTGTCTGCGTGCGTTTCCTCCAGGTGCTCCAGTTTCCTCCCACAGTCTGAAAGACGTGCTGGTTAGGTGCCTTGACCCAAACAGGTGCCGGAGTGTGGCGACTAGGGGAATTTCACAGTAACTTCATTGCAGTGTTAATGTAAGCCTTACTTATGACAAATAAATAAACTTTAACTTTAACTAGTAATCCAGAGACCCAGGGTAATTATCTGGGGATCCGGTTTCGAATCCTACTATGACAGGTGGTGAAATTTGAATGCAATAAAAAGTTTGGAATTAAAAATCTACTGATGACCGTGAAACCATTGTCGATTGTTGTAAAAACCCATCTGGTTCACGAATGTCCTTTAGGGAAGGAAATCTGCCATCCTTACCCAGTTTGGCCTACATGTGACTCAAGATCCCAGCAATGTGGGTGACTCTTAACTGCCCTCTGAAATGGTCTAGCAAGCCACTCAGTTCAAGGCCAAATAGGGATGCGCAGCAAATGCTGGCCCAGCCAGTGACGCCCACATTCCATGAAATAATTAAAAAATAGACCCTCTGACAGAGCATCCCCTGTAACCCCATGTGTTTACCCCACTAATCCCCTCTAATCTACACTACTTGAGAGTTTAGGGCAAGACTGTAGTAATACAAGAACAGAATGCCAGCAGAAATATGGATACCCATGGCAGGGTTCCCCAACCCATCAGCACTCCTTGATTTAGCAATGCTTGGAGGTAGCATCAGTGAGTCACGATAGGAGAAGGCCAGCCAGCCTGCCAGATGAAACAGTCTTGGCCTTGATGACAGTGAGTGGACATAGTGTGGTTAGAAGGACCTGGATTCAGTACTGTAAATGCTTTAACAACCTTCTGCAGACTGACATGGTGCATGCGGCACTGCACACAGGTGACAAGCTATCAGGTCTGCAGTCACAAGCATGCACATGCATGCTGGAGGTTGTGTAGTCCTCCTGAGCAGTCAGTACATGTGGGTCGAGGAGTATCACTGAGATATGGACAGAGCATGTTCTCTATCAATAGTCTAGGAGGCAACCCTGTGGTCAGAGACATCAGATGAATTTGTCCAGGTGGATATAGTGGAGGAGTGCACATTGGTCTTAACTCTCACCCACTTGACCTTGCAGGAGATGGGAGCGCGCACAGCAGAGAAAGGGCTCAGTGCGGTGATGGAGTGCCAAATCTGGTCATTCTGATGTCTGTGGAGGTAGCCCATGACATGACTATGTTGGCAGCTCATGAAGGAGTTAGCTTTGGCGAGGCTGGAGTCCATCCTCGAAATGGTGAAAGGATCTGAACTTCTCCAGGTTAGGGGGATGGAGTTCCCTCCTCCCTGCTTTCCTGCTTCTAAAGCAGTAGCTCTAAGGGCCTTCTTCAGCACAGTGGCACAGTGGTTTTAGCGCTGCTGCCTCACAGTGCCAGGAACCCAGGTTCAATTCCGGCTTGGGTCACTGTCTGTGTGGAGTTTGCACGTTCTCCGTGTGTCTGCGTGGGTTTCCTCCGGGTGCTCCGGTTTCCTCCCACAGTCCAAAAGACGTGCTGGTTAGGTGCACTGGCCATGCTAAATTCTCCCTCAATGTACCCAAACAGGCGTCGGAGTGTGGCGACTAGGGAATTTTCACAGTAACTTCATTGCAGTGTTAATGTAAGCCTACTTGTGACACTAATGGATAAACTTTAAACGTTAAACTTTAAGCCCTGAGGAACAGAGAATGATAGGTGAGTTAGCATAACCTTATGTGCCTCACGCAGTCAGACGTGGAGGGAATGAATGCAGCCACAATGACGGCACCAACATAATCTGCAAAGGAGGAAGACACAAGTGAGCCTGCACCACCAGTGCAGCATTCCCTCCCCCAGCGCAGACACATTCAGCGGCCCTCAGGCAGTCATAGAAAGGATGGCAAAGGATGAGTAGCACATCACAGAGATTGTGAACGAGGCAGAGACTGCTGTGGGCAGTACTCCTCGAAGGATATAGTACAGACAAAACCACGCTCAGCTAGATGGAGATGCAGAGCCTCAGGGGCCAAGGAGTGACACAAGGAGTATCATCTTACAACAACAATGGGAGATGCGAGCCCAAACGTCAGAGTTTCCTGAGGCTGTGTGGGATCATGGGCAGAGAATGAATGCGTCCATCCGTGACATATGTTCTACCATGTCTCAGACAGATGAACACATGAATGTTCACTTGAGAGAGTGGCTGTACTCTTGGAGAGCCATGTGCCACATCAGGCTGAGTGGACCAGTGTACTGACCACCAGACAATTAATCCCACTTTATGTAGCATTGACTGATCAGTGGCACTGATGGGGTAATGATGCATTGGGAGGGGTGGGGGGGGGGGGGGACGATGACACCTCAAATGCAGCACCTCCCATGCAGCACATTCATCATTTCATGCCACTTTGGCCCCACTGACTGAGGCACCGTCAATGGAGGAAGGCCCCTCTGTGGTCATGGCTGTCCCTGCAACACCGGAGGCGGGGCAGCCTGCTATAGTGTCCACACTAGCACCACAGCACCAAGAGCAACCGCCACAAGCACCTTAGCCTCATCCGCCAGCATATAAGCGGCCTGCATTCTCCCCAGCCACAGCACACTGTAAAAGTGGCTGAGATTGGAGGTTCCACATCTCTAATCTCACTGTTTGGATCACTTGATGAACTTTGATTCACATTAACAGACTCTCAGTATATGAATGTATTGTAATGAAGAGGACTATGATTGTACCCAGACATGCGTGATTCTAATGATTGATGAGTTAAAGGCAAATTATACACATGAATGTGTTAGTTGACGTTGAGCGGCAGTTGATGGCTTGTCTTCCAGGCAATGCGGGGACCAGTGGAACATTTATGAATCATTTGCATGTTAAATTCACACCCTCCATCAAGAAAAGGTGAAGTCATGAGCAATTATACTCCAGGATCAGGAGTGCTTGGGAGAAATGTACCTGAATCAGTGTGCCCCGAACACCCCTTTCATCCAGAAATAACGCTTCAACTGGACCACTGGAGGTCCTTGCAAGTCTGATTCATCCTCTCCTCCTCTGAGGAGGAGTGGGTGCTACTCCTTCCCTTCTCCTTCATTAAGGTCCATATTGTGAGGAGGGCGTATACTGGAGGTAGTACACTGGAGGTAGTACACTGGAGGGAGCATACTGGAGGTAGTACACTGGAGGGAGTACAGTGGAAGGAGTATACTGGAGATAGTATACTGGAGGGAGGGCACTGGATGGAGTACACTGGAGGGAGTATATTGGAGGAAGTATACTGGAGGGAGTATATTGGAGGGAGTACACTGGAGGGAGTGCACTGGAAGGAGTATACTGTAGTGAGTATACTGGAGATAGTACACTGGTTGGTGTCCCCCTTTTGACCAAGGCAATGGAACCACATCTTGAGCAATCCAATAGATGTTGTGACACCTCTGTGCCTCTGCCAAAGGGTTTTGTATCGATGTCAGTGTCCTTCAATGTCCTGGGCCCCTACTAGCCATCCATGCAATATCTCCAGTGGAATGAGTAGTATTGGCACCTGTGATTGCTAAGGGATGAAGGAGCCAAGGCAGCTTCTTGGATACTGGCACAGACTTACATGAAATTATTGTGATGGACGCATGCCAGTTGAAGTTTGAGAGAGAGTTGGGAATCTGTTCCTAGAGTCACAGGACGGAATTTTCCCATCCTCCCGCCAAGTGGGCAGGACAGGACCATGTAAAGGTCCATTGACCTCGGGCAGGAATTTCCATTCTTGGGACAAGCAAGGCTAGAAAATCCCACCGATAGAGTCATAGGGTAGGATTTTACAGTCTCGCTCATCCTGAAACTGTAAAATCCCACCCAAGGTCAACGGACCTTTCCATTGTGGCGGCACGGTAGCACAGTGGTTAGCACTGTGCTACCGTGGTTAGCACTGCTGCTTCACAGCTCCAGGGTCCCGGGTTCGATTCCCGGCTCGGGTCACTGTCTATGTGGAGTTTGCACATTCTCCTCGTGTCTGCGTGGGTTTCCTCCGGGTGCTCCGGTTTCCTCCCACAGTCCAAAGATGTGCGGGTTAGGTTGATTGGCCAGGTTAAAAAAAAAGAAATTGCCCCTTAGAGTCCTGGGATGCGTAGGTTAGAGGGATCAGTGGGTAAATATGTGGGGGTAGGGCCTGGGTGGGATTGTGGTCGGTGCAGACTCGATGGGCCGAATGGCCTCCTTCTGCACTGTAGGGTTTCTATGATTCTATGATTGTCCGCCCCTCGCCCGCTACGATTCCTGTGGTGGGTAGGACGGTTAAATTCCGGCCAGAGAGCAATACAGCATAGAAAACATCCTTCGGCCCATTGAGTCTGCAATATCTCCCACTAAAGTTGCACTCTTCCCATTTTCCTGCACTTGTCCCATATCCTTGAATGTTATGATGTTTCAAGTGCTCATCGAAATACTTTTTAAAGATTGTAAGGTTTCCAGCCTCCACTACCTTCCCAGGCAGTGCATTCCAGATTCCCACCACCCTTTGAGTGAAGAAATGTTTTGTCCAATCCCCTCTGATTCTCCTGCCCTTACCCTAAAACTATGCCCCCTCATGACTGACCCCTCAACCAAGGGAACTCTCAACCATTTCCACTGGTTCCTGTTCATGAAGGTCCCTGGCTGCTCTACCAGTGATAGTCTGCTCAGAGTAGCTGGAGTGCTGGCATTGAGTTGGTGATTTATTGATAGCTCAGTGCATCTAGCAGTTGGGGCAAAGAAAAGCCTGTCAGCAGCAGTTGTCAGCTAGAGAGCTGAGATTATGCCAGTGATTAGATGCTGTCGCACAGCCTTGTGAATTCAGTGGGACAGAGTCTCGGGAAAAGAGATTGAGCAACTGGGAGGTGAGCAGTCATTAAGGCAGTGTGATTTGGAAAGGTTGTTCTGGGGAAATCAGAGACTAGATCCTCGAAAGTGAGGAGCTGAAACCCCTTGTGACGAAGACAGAGTTTTAAAGAATGCTTGTGACTCACAATGATTATTGATGTCTAGGTAGCTTGCTGAGAAATTTGAGGGATCTGTCTTGGTAGTTCCTTAAGACCATAAGACTATAAGACATAGGAGCACAATTAGGCCACTCGGCCCATCGAGTCTGTTCCACCCTTCAATCATGGCTGATATTTTTCTCATCCCCATTCTCCTGCCTTTTCCCCATAACCCTTGATCCCCTTATTAATCAAGAACCTATCTATCTCTATCTTAAAGACACTCAATGACCTGGCCTCCACAGCCTTCTGTGGCATAGAGTTCCACAGATTCACCATTCGCTGGCTGAAGAAATTCCTCCTCATCTCCGTTTTAAAGGATCATCCCTTTAGCCTGAGGTTGTGCCCTCTGGTTCTAGTTTTTCCAACTAGTGGAAACATTCTCTTCACGTCCACTCTATCCAGGCCTCGCAGTAAGTTTCAATAAGAAATAAAAAACAAATAAATAAATAAATCTGTCATTTGACATGCAGTGTGTGGTGTTTCCAATCATATGTTGCCTGGTATTTCAGATTTAACTCATGTTACTTCTGTATGTTAGAATATAAGAAAGATAGCATTGACTGTTAGCTTTGTTGACTCTTGTATAGTAAAGTTTATTTTGTTTGATTAAAATCATGAGATCTTGTGACTTTATTCTCTTAGTCAGTAATTGGGGTTCCTAAAAATGTCTACTTTAATAACAAAAAAAACTGGTCCTTAAACAGATCACAACCACATTTGGGGGTCTCATCCAGGATCGTAACAAGTTTAGGTATCTGGTCTAGGATCATAATATGTTGGCAACACTGACACTTGTCAGATTCAGGAAGCTTATTTAATGTCGGTATACCGTGTGTAAAGTATTGACTTTGTTCCCACCCAGCCCCTGGTCTTATATCTTTATAAAACCATAGAATCCCTACAGTGCAGAAGGAAGACATTTGGCCTATCGAATCTGCACTGACTCTCTAACACAGTATCTTACCCAGGCCATCTCACCCATCCTTAAAGTAAAGTTTATTTATTAGTCATAAGTAAGGTTTACATTAACATTGCAATGAAGTTACTGTGAAATTCCCCTAGTCGCCACACTCTGGTGCCTGTTCGGGTCAGTGCACCTAACCAGCACATTTTTCAGGCTGTGAGAGGAAACCGGAGCATCCGGAGGAAACCCATGCTGACACAGGGAGAACGTGCAGACACTGCACAGACAGTGACCCAAGCCGGGAATCGACACATTCACCAATCCACCTAATCTGCATATCTTTGGACTGTGGGAGGAAACTGGAGCACCCAGAGGAAACACATGCAGACGCGGGGAGAACATACAAACCCTACACAGACAGTCGTCTGAGGCCCAAATTGAACCTGCGTCCCTGGCGTTTTGAGGCAGCAGTGTTATCCAGTGTGCCAGCATGCCAACCTTACCTCTACATTGTCTCAGTGCCATTGGCCTGCAGGTTGTGTGAGGGGATGCTGAGTCTCTTTCCACAATTGGACCCCCATCTTGCCTTTATAAGCAAGATCTCATCTGCCTGGTCCCTCTGCAGGGTCACTCACCCACAATCGCTCCAGTGTCTATAGATCTACCTCTCTGCTATCCTGTGCGTTCACTGGCCAATGTGTATCTCTTAACCTGGTGTTGTGAGACTTCTTACTATCTCTTTCAGAGCGGCTGTCTGAGCCATTCCCATTTCAGACACTAATGTTAGATGGACATGCTTGGACTGGACCCTCGCTAGGGTACTGTTTCCTACTCAGGGAAGTGCTGTCCACTTTTGCCTGCAATTAACAATTGCTTTCTGTCCTTAATGGGCTATTAAGTGCATCCCTTATGTGTTAAAATGCTGAATCACTGCATTCTTGTACCATGTTGACACATACAGATCCTAATGCCTTTGTAAAAATCACTGGGAGGCACGACCACACTGTTCTGGAATGCACCCTCCCTTGCCCCCAGTCCCACCTTCTTCAGAGATCAAAAATTCAGCCCGGAGGTTCAATCCTTATCCATATCCAAAACAATTTGGAGTAGCTGGGATGAAAGAGAAATGATAAGCTGGTCCGACACAGTGGCATAGTAGTTAGCACTGCTGCCTCGCAGCGGCAGGGACCTGGGTTCGATTCTCGGCTTGGGTCACTATCTACGTGGAGTTTGCACGTTCTCCCCGTGTCTGCGTGGATTTTCTCTGGGTTCTCCGGTTTCCTCCCACAGTCCGAACAATGTGCAGGTTAGGTTGATTAGCCATGCTAAATGGGGAGGTGATGGCTTAGTGGTATTATCATTAGACTATTAATCCAGAAACTCAGCTAATGTTCTGGGGATCCGGGTTCGAATCCCACCATGGCAGCTGGTGGAATTTGAATTCAATTAAAAAAACTGGAATTAAGAATCTACTGATGACCATGAAACCATTGTCGATTGTCAGAAAAACCCATCTAGTTCACTAATGTCCTTTAGGGAAGGAAATCTGCTATCCTTACCTGGTCTGGCCTACATGTGACTCCAGAGACACAGCAATGTGGTTGACTCTCAACTACCCTACAAGGGCAACTAGGGATGGGCAACAAAGGCTGGCCAGCCAGTGATGCCCAAGTCCCATGAATGAACAATAAATTGCTCCTTAGTGTCAGGGGGACTGGAAGGGTAAATATGTGGGGATCGGGCATGGTGCAGGCTCGATGGACCAAATGGCCTTCTTCTGCACCGTAAGGATTCTATGAATTGCGGTGCCTTGAAAGCGGAATAACTCCTGCACATTACAAAGAAACAATGATTGAAGTATGTTTGATATCTTTAATGCGTTTGTTATAAAGATAGTCTTTGTCACGGTGTATGCTGGGTTCCTATTTCTAGAACAAAGTCCAGTTTGCCAAAATTTTTCCATTGGCATTTTTAGAAAAAAAAATCTCTGTATGAACTGGCAGGGATAATGTACTGTACACTGAGTGTAAATATTTAAGTGAGAAAAGAAATTGTTAAACTATTATTGACTCCAGGACTAACCACTCGCCAGACAGCATCATTGTCTGGGTAAAGTTAAATTACATTATTTTTCCATAGCACATGATAGGCTGATAGAATCCAGTCAGGATAAAAATGCCTCAAATGGACATTAGCTGGTTATTGTCTATTGAATGAGCATTATGCAATTACATTCCATATTGGTTAATTTCATACTCCCCACCCCTCCCCACAATAAGATTGGGGGAAAGTGCTTTACGTTTTAGCAATGTCTCTTGCCTGGTCGTCTAGCAAATAATTTAGTTCTGGTTGAAGGAAAATCAGGCAGAGAGTGTACACAGTGGCTGCAATTTGTTTTGATGCTCTGCTGGGTTCAAGAATTTAGGATCAAGTCAGAATGCTTAACAGCTCAACGCTACATCTTTAAACTGGCTGGATTCATTTCTCAGACATGAGGTCTCAGCTCCGAAGCAGCTAGAGTGGAAAGCAGGGAACGTTCTGCTCGTTGACATAGCACTTACCCGACCGTGTGAGGTCGACCCCATTATGCATTCACAGCCAGTTCCGAATTTGGATTGGACCTGCCAGCGGAAGCTTGCTATCAGCAGGAGATGGGAAATCGTGTGGAGCTGCAGCTTTTAAAGGCTGCAACTGCTATTTAAAGGGCCAGCTTGATTGTTGTGGGGCAGGAAGCAAGAAATGGTTGCTTAATGGTGCAAAGCATCTCCATTTTAAGATCATCTCTGGATATACTTCTTCCCTGCTTGGGTTGCAATCATACTTAACCCACATGAGAACCACAAAACTCTGTTTGGCAATAGTTGGAAGTATATATTGTGGCGAGCAACTGAAGAATATAGGAGCAGATAGGAATCATAGAATCCCTACAGTGCAGAAGGAGGCCATTTGGCCCATCAAATCTGCACCGACCACAATCCCACCCTGTAACCCCACTATTTACTCTGCTCGTCCCCCTGACACTAAGGGGCAATTTAGCGTGGCCAATCCACAATCTATGTAGATAAGCCTACAAGAGGAGAGGCTGTACTTGATTTGGTATTGGGAAATGAACCTGTGCAGGTGTCAGATCTCTCACTGGGAGAGCATTTTGGAGATAGTGATCATAATTCTATCTCCTTTACAATAGCATTGGAGAGAGATAGGATCAGACAAGTTAGAAAAGTGTTTAATTGGAGTAAGGGGAATTATGAGGCTATCAGGCAGGAAATTGGAGGCTTAAATTGGAAAGAGGTTTTCTCAGGGAAATGTATGGAAGAAATGTGGCAAATTTTCAGGGAATATTTGTCTGGAGTTCTGCATAGCAACGTTCCAATGAGACAGGGAAGTTATGGTAGGTTCCAGGAACCGTGGTGTACAAAGGCTGTAATGAATCTAGTCAAGAAGAAAAGAAAAGCTTACAAAAGGTTCAGGGAGCTAGGTAATGTTAGAGATCTTGAAGAGTATACGGCTAATAGGAAGGATCTTAAGAAGGAAATTAGGAGAGCCAGAAGGGGTCATGAAAAGGCCTTGGCAGGCAGGATTAAGGAAAACCCCAAGGCATTCTGCAAGTATGTGAAGAGCAAGAGGATAAGACGTGAAAGAATAGGACCTATCAAGTGTGACGGTGGGAAAGTTTGTATGGAACCGGAAGAAATAGCAGAGGTACTTAATGAATACTTTACTTCAGTATTCACTATGGAAAAGGATCTTGGTGGTTGTAGTGCAGACTTGCAGCAGACTGAAAAGCTTGAGCATGTAGATATTAAGAAAGAGGATGTGTTGGAGCTTTTGAAAAGCATCAAGTTAGATAAGTCGCCGGGACCGGATGAGATGTACCCCAGGCTACTGTGGGAGGCGAGGGAGGAGATTGCTGAGCCTCTGGCGATGATCTTTGCATCATCAATGGAGACAGGAGAGGTTCCGGAGGATTGGAGGATTGCGGATGTTGTTCATTTATTCAAGAAAGGGAGTAGAGATAGCCCTGGAAATTATAGACCAGTGAGTCTAACCTCAGTGGTTGGTAAGTTGATGGAGAAGATCCTGAGAGGCAGGATTTATGAACATTTGGAGAGGTATAATATGATTAAGAATAGTCAGCATGGCTTTGTCAAAGGCAGATCATGCCTTACGAGCCTGATTGAATTTTTTGAGGATGTGACTAAACACATTGATGAAGGAAGAGCAGTAGATGTAGTATATATGGACTTCAGCAAGGCATTTGATAAGGCCCATGCAAGACTTATTGAGAAAGTGAGGGGGCATGGGATCCAAGGGGACATTGTTTTGTGGATCCAGAACTGGCTTGCCCACAGAAGGCAAAGAGTGGTTATAGATGGGTCATATTCTGCATGGAGGTCGATCACCAGTGGAGTGCCCCAGGGATCTGTTCTGGGACTCTTACTCTTTGTGATTTTTATAAATGACCTGGATGAGGAAGTGGAGGGATGGGTTGGTAAGTTTGCTGATGACACAAAGGTTGGAGGTGTTGTGGATAGTGTGGAGGGATGTCAGAAGTTGCAGCGAGACATTGATAGGATGCAAGTCTGGGTGGAGAAGTGGCAGATGGAGTTCAACCCAGATAAGTGTGAGGTGGTTCATTTTGACAGGTCAAATAGGATGGCGGAATATAATATTAATGGTAGGACTCTTGGCAGAGTGGAAGATCAGAAGGATCTTGGGGTCCGAGTTCATAGGACGCTCAAAGCAGCTGTGCAGGTTGAGGCTGTGGTTAAGGCGGCGTATGGTGTACTGGCCTTCATCAATCAAGGAATTGAGTTTAGGAGTCGTGAGATAATGTTGCAGCTATATAGGACCCTGGTCAGACCCCACTTGGAGTACTGTGCTCAGTTCTGGTCGCCTCATTACAGGAAGGATGTGGAAGCCATAGAAAGGGTGCAGAGGAGATTTACAAGGATGTTGCCTGGGTTGGGGAGCATGCCTTATGAGGATAGGTTGAGTGAGCTCGGCCTTTTCTCCTTGGAGAGACGAAGGATGAGGGGTGACCTGATAGAGGTGTATAAGATGTTGAGAGGTATTGATCGAGTGGATAGTCAGAGGCTTTTTCCCAGGGCTGAAATGGTTGCCACAAGAGGACACATGTTTAAGGTGCTGGGGAGTAGGTACAGAGGAGATGTCAGGGGTAAGCTTTTCACTCAGAGGGTGGTGGGTGCGTGGAATGGGCTGCCAGCAATGGTGGTGGAGGCGGATTCGATAGGGTCTTTTAAGAGACTTTTAGATAAGTACATGGAACTTAGTAAGATAGAGGGTCATAGGTCAGCCTAGTAATCGCTAAGGTAGGGACATGTTCGGCACAACTTTGTGGGCTGAAGGGCCTGTATTGTGCTGTAGTTTTTCTATGTTTCTATGTTTCAATTCACCTAACCTGCACATCTTTGGAGTGTGGGAGGAAGCCCACACAGACATGGGGAGAATGTGCAAACTCCACACAGACAGTCACCCAAGGCCGGAATCGAACCCAGGTCCCTGGCACTGCGAGGCAGCAGTGCTAACCACTGTGCCACCATGCCACCCTCAAAGGATAAAGGTTTTTTTTCAACGGCGTGCATAAGTCTGTCATGGTAAGGGTAAAGTCCAACAGGTTTATTTGGTAGCAAATACCATAAGCTTTCGGAGCACTGCTCCTTCGTCAGATGGAGTGGAAATCTGCTCTCAAACAGTGCACAGAGACACAAAATCAAGTTGCAGAATACTGATTAGAATGCGAATCCCTAAAGCCAGCCAGGTCTTAAAGGTACAGACAATGTGGGTGGAGGGAGCATTAAACACAGGTTAAAGAGATGTGTATTGTCTCCAGGCAGAACAGCTAGTGAGATTCTGCAAGCCCAGGAGGCAAGCTGTGGGGGTTACTGATAATGTGACATAAATCCAACATCCCGGTTTAGGCCGTCCTCATTTGCGGAACATGGCTATCAGTTTCTGCTCAGCGACTCTGCGCTGATGTGTGTCGTGAAGGCCGCCTTGGAGAACGCTTACCTGAAGATCCAAGGCTGAATGCCCGTGACTGCTGACGTGCTCCCCCACAGGAAGAGAACAGTCTTGCCTGGTGATTGTCGAGCGGTGTTCATTCATCCGTTGTCGTAGCGTCTGCATGGTTTCCCCAATGTACCATGCCTCGGGACATCCTTTCCTGCAGCGTATCAGGTAGACAATGTTGGCCGAGTTGCAAGAGTAGGTACCGTGTACCTGGTAGATGGTGTTCTCACGTGAGATGATGGCATCCGTGTCGATGATCCGGCACGTCTTGCAGAGATTGCTGTGGCAGGGTTATGTGGTGTCGTGGTCACTGTTCTCCTGAAGGCTGGGTAGTTTGCTGCGGACAGTGGTCTGTTTGAGGTTGTGCGGTTGTTTGAAGGCAAGAAGTGGGGGTGTGGGGATGGCCTTGGCGAGATGTTCGTCTTCATCAATGACATGTTGAAGGCTCCGGAGGAGATGCCGTAGCTTCTCCGCTCCGGGGAAGTACTGGACGACGAAGGATACTCTGTCCACCGTGTCCCGTATTTGTCTTCTGAGGAGGTCGGTGCGGTTTTTCGCTGTGGCGCGTCGGAACTGTTGATCGATGAGTCGAGCGCCATATCCTGTTCTTATGAGGGCATCTTTCAGCGTCTGGAGGTGTCTGTTGCGATCCTCCTCATCCGAGCAGATCCTGTGTATTGGGAGGGCTTGTCCGTAGGGGATGGCTTCTTTAACGTGTTTAGGGTGGAAGCTGGAGAAGTGGAGCATCATGAGGTTATCCGTGGGCTTGCGGTACAGTGAGGTGCTGAGGTGACCGTCCTTAATGGAGATGCGTGTGTCCAAGAATGAAACCGATTCCGGAGAGTAGTCCATGGTGAGTCTGATGGTGGGATGGAACTTGTTGATGTCATCATATAGTTGTTTCAGTGATTGCTCACCATGACTCTAAAGGAAGAAAATATCATCGATGTATCTAGTGTATAGCATCGGTTGAAGGTCCTGTGTGGTGAAGAAGTCTTGTTCGAACCTGTGCATGAAGATGTTGGCATATTGAGGTGCGAATTTGGTCCCCATGGCTGTTCCGTGTGTCTGGATGAAGAACTGGTTGTTGAAGGTGAAGATATTGTGGTCCAGGATGAAGCGGATGAGTTGTAAAATTGCATCTGGAAACTGGCAGTTGACGGCATTGAGTACTGAGGCCGTTGCAGCAATGCCATCATCGTGGGGGATGCTGGTGTAGAGTGCCGAGACATCCATTGTGACGAGGAGTGCTCCTGGTTCAACTGCTCCATGTGCGCTGAGTTTCTGTAGGAAGTCCGTAGGAAGTCTGTAGGAAGTCAAAGTTTGCCTCCTGGGCTTGCAGAATCTCACCAGCTGTTCTGTCTGGAGACAATACACATCTCTTTAACCTGTGTTTAATGCTCCCTCCACCCACATTGTCTGTACCTTTAAGACCTGGCTGGCTTTAGGGATTCGCATTCTAATCAGTATTCTGCAACTTGATTTTGTGTCTCTGTGCACTGTTTGAGAGCAGATTTCCACTCCATCTGACGAAGGAGCAGTGCTCCGAAAGCTTATGGTATTTGCTACCAAATAAACCTGTTGGACTTTAACCTGGTGTTGTGAGACTTCTTACTGTGTTCACCCCAGTCCAACGCCGGCATCTCCACATCATGGTAAGGGTATGCAGTGTTTTATCAGACCAGCTAGATGGGCATATTAAGCTTGCCACAGACAATTTCTTTTTACACTATTGAAGCATGACAGAGGCTGCATTCTGAGCTCTCACAAAATAGGTTATTACCAAACTTCACGTGCATGCCCGAACTGCAGCTGAGCACATTTCATCTTGCTATTGCTGCTGCACCACCATTTAGAAAAGTGGGTTCCAAAGCAATCTTACCACACAACGTATTTACCTGGTGCATGTCCATTTACACACGCATTAGTTGGACCATATTGTACACTCTTGGGTGTCATCCTATGTGCTTCAACATCTCAGTGTTAAAACTACAAGGTAGAGCATTACAGGAGAAGAGTACTCTAAATGTGGACTGTTGAGATAATTAGATACACTGTGCTTGCCATTGTGAAATCTGAGAAAATAGAGGCAGTGATTTAGGGTGAAACTGGAGGCCTTCATGAAGCTCAGAGCTAGTAATATTCATTTTCTGTTTTCTTCCTCCACCGATTCACTTTACACTGTTATGAACCTATAGCGACCAATCATTTGGCGGCACGGTAGCACAGTGGTTAGCACTGCTGCGTCACAGCTCCAGGGTCCCGGGTTCGATTCCTGGCTCGGGTCACTGTCTGTGTGGAGTTTGCACATTCTCCTCGTGTCTGTGTGGGTTTCCTCCGGGTGCTCCGGTTTCCTCCCACTGTCCAAAGATGTGCGGGTTAGGTTGATTGGCCAGCTTAAAAATTGCCCCTTAGAGGCCTGAGATGCGTAGATTAGCGGGTAAATATGTGAGGGTAGGGCCTGGGTGGGATTGTGGTCGGTGCAGACTCGATGGGCCGAATGGCCTCCTTCTGCACTGTAGGGTTTCTATGATTTTTTAAGAAGGATGAATTTCATCGCACCTGACAAGATTTCCCATTTTTAAACTTTTTCTGTAACAAACAAACCAAGATCATGGCACAGTGGCATAATAGTTAGCACTCTGCCTCACAACACCAGGGACCTGGGTTCAATTCCGGCCTTGGGTGACTCTATTTGGAATTTGCACTTTTTTCCCTTGTCTGCATGGTTTCCTCCGGGTGCTATGGTTTCCACCCACTGTACAAAGATATGCGGGTTAGGTTGATTGGCCATGCTAAATTGCCCCTTAGTGTCAGGGGGATTGGAAGGGTAAATACGTGGGGATACGGGGTTAGGGCCTGGGTGGGAATGTTGGCGGTGCAAGCTCAATGGGCTGAATGGCCCCCTTCTGGACTGTAGGGATTCTATGATCGACATAGATCAAACATTGTTTAATACACCAAACTAAAGAAAAGGTATTTAACGTGAGCTAACTAATATTCTGATAGATCTTACAACTCCTTTTGCTGCATACCACACTCCTGACAGATGTGTACCATTAGAAGAACAAGTCCAAAGTTACTCCGACTCCCCCACAGGCTCACTTATTCCTCCTTTGCCAGTTCCAAATTTCCAGTGTCATTCGAAAATCATTCCACCCAGTTTGAGTCTTCCAGATCTTTCACCAGCAAGCCCCACCTCAGGGATCCCTTGCTCCTTAAATCTCCAAATGCCCTGTCCGTTCTGGCCCCTTGTTTTTGAACAAAAAAATACTCCTCACAAATATCCTGCTTGGTGGTTAGCACAAAGCAGCCCTTCTCTGTTCTTTGCAGCAGGAACTGCCTTGCTTTTTCCCACAGCAGGATCTGCCTTTCCTCTCTCACACATTCTCTCTCAATGGCTTTCTGTTTGAGTTTTCCCCATAGCAACCAGATCACATAGTGGTGTCTCCAAGTACATGTTCACTATCCACACCTTTCCAGAACATTCTGTTTCCCCTTAGTTTAAAGGAGATATGTTGAAACATAATCATTTTGTAAAGTCTAGCATTCATACCAACACTCATGTGCACATTCCAGTACCCCATCATGGGACACACACTCCCATCAATGAAAGGAGTGCCAACTCATGTAGCACATGAATATGATTTTCTTCTTTTCTCTTTATAGATGGACTTCCAGGACCTGTGCTAACTGTACCATTCCAGGAAGATTAATGTGCAAGAACAAGCAGTTGATCTGCAAGAGAGCAGCAAAGAGAGTTTGGTCTGAACTACTGTTTAGCTTTGACACATGATTGGCATCAAACCATAATACCTAACAATGTAAGCAAGTATAGGTTCCAATTAATTGGTCTCAGATGGCACAATTGTTAGCAGCACATAATTATAAGTTCATAAGATAAAGGAGCAGAATTAGACCATTCGGCCCATCGAGTCCACTCCGCCTTTTGATCATGGCTGATATGCTCCTCATCCCCATTTTCCTGCCTTCTCCTCATAACCCTTCAATCCATTACCGATTTAAAATCTGTCTAACTTCTCCTTAAATTTACTCACTGTCCCAGCATCCACCGCACTTTGGGGCAGCGAATTCCACAGATTCACAATCCTTTGGGAGAAACAGTTTCTCCGCAACTCTGTTTTAAATTTGCTACTCCTTATCCTAAGACTATCACCTCTCATCCTAGAAAGACAAGAGGAAGCAGCCGCTCCCCGTCTACTTTATCCATACCTTTTATCATCTTGTATACTTCAATTTGATCTCCCCTCATTCTTCTAAATTCCAGAGAGTATCGGCCTAAACTGTTCACTCTCTCTTCATACGACAAACCTCTCATCTCTGGAATCAATCTAGTGAACCTCCTCTGAACTGCCTCCAATGCCACTACATCTTTCTGCCAATAAGGGGCCCAAAACTGTGCACAATACTCCAGGTGCAGTCTCACCAATGCCTTATATAGTTGCAACAATACTTCCTTACCTTTATATTCTATTCTTTTAGCTATAATTGGTGGGATTAAAAGCAGTGTGAATGATATCAGATAATATGGATCTTTGGGTGGAATAATTACACATGAAATAGCAAGAGAATTGCATTGCTTAAGTAGAAGAGTGCTGAGTTCAGCCTAGGAGTAGCTGTTTACGCTCTCCAACATGTGAAATGAGAAAAGAAGGACTGAGACGTGGTGCATCTATTAATACCCTGGTAAAACCCATGAAATCCTGGAGATGGCTGTATTTTTATTTAGCCCTCTACGTGGAAATAGTCGAGAGCTTCAAGTTTCTAGGTGTCCAGATCATCAACAACCTGTCCCACGTCGACGCTATAGTTAAGAAAGCTTGCCAACGCCTCTACTTCCTCAGGAGGCTAAGGAAATTTGGCATGTTCGCTACGATTCTCACCAACTTTTACAGATGCACCATAGAAAGCATCCTTTCTGGTTGTATCACAGCTTGGTCTGGCTCCTGCTCTGCCCAAGACCGCAAGAAACTACAAAGGGTTGTGAACGTAGGCCAGTCCATCACGCAAACCAGCCTCCCATCCATTGACTCTGTCTACACTTCTCGCTGCCTCGGCAAAGCAGCCAGCATAATCAAGGACTCTACACACCCTGGACAACATCTCCTCCAACTTCTTCTGTCGGGAAAAAAATACAAAAGTCTGAGGTCACATACCAACCGACTCAAGAACAGTTTCCTCCCTGCTGCCATCAGACATTTAAATGGACTTACCTTATATTAAGTTGATCTTTCTCTACACCCTAGCTGTGACTGTACATTCTGTACCCTCTCCTTTCCTTCTCTATGTACAGTATGCTTTGTCTATATAGCGCACAAGAAACAATACTTTTCAATATACTATTAAATGTGACAATAATAAATCAAATCAAATCAAATCAAACATGCAAGCATTGGAATTGTTAAATGAAAAATGGCCATAGCCCATTTAGCGCACTTTCCACCATTCTGGTACTGACATGATACAATGATAGTTGAGTTATTGATTAATCATTGCAATCAATCTCTCTCAATTAGTCTACAACAGACACAGCCACAGACTGGAAGGTTTCTTGAACCATAGCTGTAGACTCGCCTATTCACACACAAGGACAATACACGTGCCAGGTTTCAAATTACTTTTATACCGTTTCCAAAAATATTATTTTCGACAAGAAATTGTCATATTTTGCAAGATCAGAGCATTTTGTTATATTTCTCTCTCTGCTGCCCTCTCTGTTGAAGAGGTGTAAATAAAGAAATGTCAATCGCTGCATGCGATTGAATGTATGTTAAATCTTAATGCAATACGCAACAGAAATTTAGGAGAAAAATTCTCAGGGCGGGACCTTTTGGCCACGCTCACCCTGAAACCAGAGAATCCTGCCTGAGGTCAAGGACAATTCCGGGAAAATTCGCCCTTAAGCGTCTAGCTGGTGTGTACACAGGAGAGTTTCAGATCCATTTTTTAGGTGAGTCTTGACTCTGAATCTTCTGGACTTAGACACTAAAAAAATGGGCTGGACCATTTCTAGCCACAAGATGGAGTGGGCGGCGCTTAAATCAGCAGCAAGGCTGCTACACCAGCAGAGGGAGCCATTGTGCATGTGCACACCTTTGGTTGCAATGACCACCAACAGCGAGCTGACAAATATGAAAGACCTATCAGCTCTGCTGCTGCAATCAGTCTTATATATTTCATTCATTGGCCCAGCCATCCCAGCTATTCTGCTGCCCTGCGGCTGATAGTGAGTGCCCCTCCCACTGCCTAGAACGATCAGCCCCACCAAACCCCGCTGCTCAGAACGAAGCCCCCCCACCAATCACATGCAGAGTGGTAGTGGCCCCGGATCCCTACCCGATCGGGCCATCCCCCCATAAGCCCTGCCCTGTAGGCCCCTGTAGGCCCCATTAGGCAGTGCCAGGATGTCTGGTGGGCAGTGCCAGGGTTCCAGGCTGGCATTGCCAGGCTTGGACTGTGAAAGAGACTCCCCCACCCTTGTCTCAACTTCCTGGGGAGCCTCAATGGCCTCCGGATCTACTGGCGAGGATACCACGACTGTTCGCCATTCGTGGGGACCAGGTGTTTTCCTCGCCTGGACAATCTGTCCCAGGCTCGTGAATCACATGTTAATGCTGTTTTAAATATATTTACATAATTGATTCAGCCTCTCGCTGGTAATGGGCAGGAGGCTGAATGCACCGGAAATCTGGGCGGCACGGTGGCACTGTGGTTGGCACTGCTGTCTCACAACACCAGGGACCCGGGTTCGATTCCCGCCATGGGTCACTGTCTGTGTGGAGTTTGCACGTTCTCCCCGTGTCTGCATGGGTTTCCTCCGGGTGCTCCAGTTTCCTCCCACAGTCTGAAAGACATGCTGATTAGGTGCATTGACCCGAACAGGCACCGAAGTGTGGTAACTAGAGGAATTTCATAGTAATAAATAAACTTTTTACTTTTTTAAAATCCGGTGCTGGTAAGATTGCGCGAACTGAGAAATCAGGTGCGAACCTGATGTTTCTGCGCTCACGCGATTTTAACGGCTCACCTCGCCCATCGATGGGCAGGGCGAAGTGGTAAAATCATGGTCTATGTGTTGGGATCAGTATTGGCTGTCTTGGATAGGCAGAACTCTTCATTATAATGTTGGAATCAGGCTCCCGCGTTGTATTTTGGAGCCTGGGTTGAATTGAAAGGTTGCCGGCTGTCTTTTTTCAGAGCTTCGGAACCTGTTGCTCATTGGAGACAGTAGCAGCTCACTGCAGAGGGCAAGTGCTTTTTAAAGCGCACCTTGTGAGCCAGGTGGGGCAAGCATTCTCCTTGGCCCTTAACCTTGTGCTGATCATGATCTCCTTCAATCCTAATCATCCGTTCCTGCCCCACCACTTCAATCCCCAAACTTTGTCCACCTGCCCAACAGTCTGTCGACCCCACCCCTACTACCCATGATCTTTGACTTCCATCTTCCTCCAGATCCAAACTTTCCCTCCTTCTTGATTGTAGGCCACTGTCTTCTCCCATCCCCGCACCAAGTCCCAATCTTTCCTGATTGTCAGGGACCATTGGCAATAGGGAGTCGATGGCCTAGTGGTATTATCACTAGACTATTAATCCAGAAGCTCAGCTAATGCTTTGGGCTCAAATCCCATCACAGCAAATTGTGGAATTTGAATTCAATGTAAAATATCTGGAATTAAGAATCTACTGATGACCATGAAACCATTGCCGATTGTCGGAAAAGCCCATCTAGTTCACTAATGTCCTTTAGGGAAGGAAATCTGCTGTCCTTACCTGGTCTGGCCTACATGTGACTCCAGAACCACAGCAGTGTGGTTGACTCTCAACTGCCCTCGGGCAACTAGGGATGGGCAATAAATGCTGGCCAGCCAGCGACGCCCATGTCCCACAAATTAATAAACAATGGGCTCCAGCTTTGGGCTCCCAGCACCAGACTTAATCTGGGCGGCCTTTTCAAAGTTATAAACTTGTCAAGTTAGAGCATATGGGATTTCAGGTAATGTCTTGAGATGGATAGAAAGCTGGTTAGCAGATAGGAAGCAAAGAGTTGGCATAAATTGGTCTCTTTCTGATTGGCAGGCAATGACTAGTGGGGTACCGCAGGGATCTATGTTAGGACCCAACTGTTCACGTGAGATATTAATGATTTGGAAGAGACAACTGAATGTATTACCTCCAAATTTGCAGATGATACAAAGTTGGGTGGGACGGCGAGCTGTGAGAAGGATGCAAGAGATACTTCAGCAAGTGATTTGGACAGGCTGAGTGTGAGTGTATTATACTTAAACGGTCATTTTTGTTGGTGCGTCTGATTGAGCCCTCACACCCACCTCCTCATGTATTTTTTAAAAGTTTTTATTTATCTGCACATTTCTTGGGACCTTGGTCCCCACCCTGTTCAGGTGCACCTTGTGCCACTGGTACATTTCCTTCTTGTGCCAGTGCTGGTGCCAGTGTCCCTGAAAATGGAAACCTTCATTCTTACACTACTCCTTCAGTCGTAGGTATATCAGATTTTAACTGAATGTAGCATTGCATTCCTTTGACTTTAACATCCTCTTTATCTTTATCTCATTCCCTGAGATTAAATTAATTACTCTGATGGTTCATTTGTGTGTTTTTTTTTGTTACAATTCCTCGGTTTAAATTCCTTCCTCCTCTGCACTGAATTCCCAATCACATCAAATTCCTATTGCCAATCGAAGTTCAGCCCAACTCTGCACACAGTCCTGACTGCTCAGAATGTACATCACCCAGATTGTACATTTGAAACGGCCAATTTCCCGTGGAAATATTTGGGGGTGATGCTTGAACTGATTTACATCTCATTCACATTGTCTGTAAGAGCGCTTCAAGACTACTTATTTATTCATTCGTGGGACATGGGCATCACTGGCTTGGCCAGTATTTATTGCCCATCCCAAGTTGCCCTTAAACTGAGTGGCTTGCTGGGCCATTTCAGAGGACAATTGAGAATCAATCACATTGCTGTGGCTCTGGAGTCATATGTAGGCCAGACCAGGTCAAGATGGCAGATTTCCTTCCCTGAAGGACATTAGTGAACCAGGTGTTTTTTTACCGACAATTGACATGGTTTCATGGTCATCAGTAGATTCTTAATTCCAGATATTTTTTATCGAATGCAAATTCCACCACTTGCCGTGGAGGGATTCGAATCGGGTCCCCAGAAAAAAGAACAAAGAACAAAGAACAATACAGCACAGGAACAGGCCCTTCGGCCCTCCAAGCCCGCGCCGCTCCCCGGTCCAGGATTGAATCCTGAATCCAGGATCCCCGCCCAATTTTCCAGCCTATCTACATACCAATATCCTATCCACCGAGCTGTCCCTCACAGCTACGATGCTTTGTTCATTACAACCTATTAACTCACCCCCACCCCCCCATTCCAGACCATGTGATCTCCAGGGAGAGGTGAAAACCCAGAGTGAAAAACCCCAGGGCCAATACGGGGAAAAAAAAATCTGGGAAATTCCTCTCCGACCCCCTGAGGCGATCGAAACGAGTCCAGGAGATCACAATGGCCCTGATCGGAAAATGCTTCCCAACCCTAGTCATTTCCACTTCCACGAACACCATATGAATTCCCTGCCCCCGAGACAGGTTCCCAACTATCCGCAGTCTCGCTCTGTACTGGCACCAGCAAGATGATCATAGAATGAAGCCATGAAACGAGAAACAAGGAACAATTAGCCCGCGCCGCTCCCTGGTCCAAACTAGACCACTCTTTTGTATCCCTCCATTCCCACTCCGTTCATATAGCTGTCTAGATAAGTCTTAAACGTTCCCAGTGTGTCCGCCTCCAACACCTTGCCCGGCAACACATTCCAGGCCCCCACGATCCTCTGTGTGAAATATGTCCTTCTGATATCTGTGTTAAACCTCCCCCCCTTCACCTTGAACCTATGACCCCTCGTGAACGTCACCACCGACCCGGGGAAAAGCTTCCCACCGTTCACCCTATCTATGCCTTTCATAATTTTATACACCTCTATTAAGTCTCCCCTCATCCTCCGTCTTTCCAAGGAGAACAACCCCAGTTTCCCCAATCTCTCCTCATAACCAAGCCCCTCCATACCAGGCAACATCCTGGTAAACCTCCTCTGTACTCTCTCCAAAGCCTCCACGTCCTTCTGGTAGTGTGGCGACCAGAACTGGACGCAGTATTCCAAATGCGGCCGAACCAACGTTCTATACATCTGCAACATCAGACCCCAACTTTTATACTCTATGCCCCATCCTATAAAGGCAAGCATGCCATATGCCTTCTTCACCACCTTCTCCACCTGTGACGTCACCTTCAAAGATCTGTGGACTTGCACCCCCAGGTCCCTCTGCGTCTCTACACCCTTTATGGTTCTTCCATTTATCGTGTAGCTCCTCCCTACATTATTCCCACCAAAATGCATCACTTCGCATTTATCAGGATTGAACTCCATCTGCCATTTCCTTGCCCAAATTTCCAGCCTATCTATATCCTTCTGTAGCCTCTGACAATGTTCCTCACTATCTGCAAGTCCTGCCAGTTTTGTGTCGTCCGCAAACTTACTGATCACCCCAGTTACTCCTTCTTCCAGATCATTTATATAAATCACATTAGCTAAGTTACTGGATTGATAGTCTAGTGATAATATCACGAGGCCATCGCCTCCCCTAGCTCCATATATAGGCAGGAAGATCAAACACAATGCATAATAAGTGGCGATAAGTGACAAGGATGATACTTGCACAATTTTCCATCCTGTCCTTGCTCTTTTTTCCCCAATGCCAACATCACCTTAATATCAGCCTCCTCTTAAATAGGACCCCTCAAGATTTCAACCGTCTCCCCTAATAGGTGAACGGCAAATATTTTGCCAGAGTATTCCACATGTTGACTCATTCATGATGGGGCTTGAAATCTGAATTTACCGTTTTGAAGTGTCATACTTGATAAACAATAAAGCGAGGGTTTACGTAATCTAAATTAGAGCCTGATGCTTTATTGACAGAGAAGGGACAATCCTGCCGTAATCATTTTCATCCATTTTTAGATTTTTTTTTATCTATTGAAAGTTAGGGGCATGTTAATAACAAATATTCATTTATTAGTCAGTCATGTTTGACAGCTTGTTTCATGCATGCTTACAGCTTTCCCTGACAAGCAAATTTACATAATGCGTTATTATGTCTAAATGGAAAAATAAAAAGCCTCTATGTGGCCTGTAAATGGCAACTGCTTGTCAGCTTCATATAATATTCAGTAACTAATGGATCCAAATACAGTAACAAGTGAATCTTAATAATTAACCTTTTGAGTGCAGAATTTTCACTGCAGTATTTAAAAATGCATGCATTTATATTTTTATCACATCCAAAATAAAATACTGTCCACTTGTGTTTGTATTGCAAAGGAGAATCTGAGTAAATATGTTTTACGTTTATTTATCAGTGTCACAAGTAGGCTTGCAGCTTTAACGCTGCAATGAAGTTACTGTGAAGATCGCCTAGTCGCCACACTCTGGTGCCTGTTCGGGTACACTGAGGGAGAATTTAACATGGTCAACACAACCTAACCAGCACGTCTTTTGGACTGTGGGGGAAAACCGGAGCACCCGGGGGAAACCCACGCAGACACGGAGAGGATGTGCAGACTCCACACCGTCGCCCAAAGCCGGGAATTGAGCCTGGCTCCTTGGTGCTGTGAGGCAGCAGTGCTAACCACGGTGCCACTGTGCTGCCCTGGAAGAGACTAACAATCTTCTTAGCATAAATTGAAATCTTGCAGTCTGGTTCTTATCAAATACAGCTGCATACAATGTGATTTTAGAGGAAATTGGTAGGTTCCAGTGGATTTCGACACAGTTTATTGTTAATTATAGGGATGCTTAAACAATTTGTTAGCCATTTAATCTCAAAAATGAATTCCTACTTCTAACCTTCCGACAGCGAATCTTTACCCTTTATATTATTTAGAAATATCTAAATCCGTTCCATGGCATTATTGTTAATATCAAGCGTTGCTGTAAAATGTTGTAGGACATCACCGAACATTATATTTAATAGATTATATTTAGTATTAGATGATTTTACTCCCTGCTCATGAGGGTGATGGATTCGCGTGCTGAATAATAATTTTTTGATTTGATTTGATTTATTATTGCCAGATGAATTGGTATACAGTGAAAAGTATTGTTTCTTGCGTGCTATATAGACAAAGCATGTTGTTCATAGAGTACATAGGGAGAAGGAAAGGAGAGGGTGCAGAATGTAGTGTTACAGTCATAGCTAGTGTGTAGAGAAAGATCAACTTAATATAAAGTAGGTCCATTCAAAAATCTGAGGGCAGCAGGGAGGAAACTGTCCTTGAGTCCATTGGTACGTGACCTCAAACTTTTGTATTTTTAAAAATTCATTCATGGGACATGGGCGTGGCTGGAGGGCAGCATTTACTGCCCATCCCAAGCTGCTGTTGGAGGGCAGTTGAGAGTCAACCACATTGCTGTGGCTCTGGGGTCACATGTAGGCCTGACCAGGTAAAGACTGCAGATTTCCTTCCCTAAAGGGCATTAGTGAACCAAATGGGTTTTTCTGACAATCGACACTGGCTGCACGGTCATCAGTAGATTCTTAATTCCAGATTTTTTTTAAATTCAATTCAAATTCCACCATTTGTCGTGGTGGGATTCGAACTCGGGTCTCAGAACATCAGCTGAGTTTCTGGATTAATAGTCTAGCAATAATATCACTAGGCCATCGCCTCCCCTGATGGAAGAAGGTGGAAGAAAGTACGTCCAGGGTGTGTGAGGTCCTTGATTATGCTGGCTGCTTTTCCGAGGCAGCGGGAAATGTAGACAGAGTCAGTGGATGGGGTTGCGTGATGGACTGGGCTACATTCACAACCCTTTGTAGTTTCTTGTGGTCTTGGACAGACCAAGCTGTGATACAGGAAAGATTTCACTTTGGATATGCAGAGTCAATATCAGCTATCTCCAAATCAAAGCCAACATGAGTGGAATTGCAAATGGCCAGATGGTTTCCACGTAGAATCTTTCCATAAACTATGAGTCTGTGGTGAATTCAAATCCAGAATCCAAAGTTGAGAGGGCAGTTTATGATTTTTTTTTAAAATTTCACCTCCTGTCCATCATATAAGGTAATTTGAATCAAATGGGATTTTATCATTTGAGTTCTCCACATTTTTCATTATACGTAACATTCGTGCCACACAAGTGCCAGGCAATGACTATCTCCAACAAGAGAGAATCTAACCATCACCTCTTGACATTCAATGGCATTACCATCACTGAATCCCCCACTATCAACATCCCAGTGTTACAAGTGTTAACATAAACTGACCTGGACTAACTATTTAAATCCTGTGGCTACCAGAGCAAGTCAAAGGCGAGGAATCTTGCTGCAATAACTCAATTACTGACTCCCCAAATCCTGTCCACCATCTACAAAGTACAAGTTAGAAGTGTGATGGAATACTCCCCACTTGCCTGGATGACTGCTGTTTCACCAACACTCAGGAAGCTCTGCACTATCCAGGACAAAGCAGCCCACTTGATTGGCATTCATTTCACAAACATTCAGTTGCTCCATCGCCAACACTCAGTCGCAGCAGTGTGTACCATCTATGTGATGCACTGCAGAAAGTCACCAAGGTGCATTGGACAGCACCTTCCAAACCCACAACCACCACTAGAAGGACAAGATCAGCAGACAGCTTGGAATGACACCACCTGGCGGTTCCCCTCCAAGCCGCTCACTTTCCTGACTTGGAATTATATCACCGTTCCTTCACTGTCACTGAGTCAAAATCCTGGAACACCCTCCCCCATAGCACTGTGGGTGTACCTACACAACAGGGACTGCAACAGTTCAAGAAGGCAGCTCACCACCACGTTCTCAAGGCCAATTAGGGATGGGCAATAAATGCTGGCCCAACCAACGATGTCCACACCCTGAAAATTAATAAACGAAATAATTCTGATCTATTACAAGACTGTTCTCCTTGATTTGGTCCTTGGCTCACAATGAGTTAAAGTTTTACAATTTATACAAAGGTTCACTTGACATTGTTAAATAGTGCAGCACATCTCTAAAAGGATTCACTTTAGCTTGCCATTAAATTGTTCCTATTCTCTAAGAAGAATCATTTCTCTTTATTACCTGACAATTCCCAATAGTCATCATTTTACAGCACGGCATTTCAAAATACCTGCTTCCCAGATTATTAAAAAAATATTTTAATCCCACTCTTTCAGCTACTCTTACATCATTTCTTAGTGAAGAGCGTGTGTGGACCATCTGTTCCTGAGTGTTCGCTGATGTTTCGTAACAGGTTGCTCAAAGGTGTGCAAGAGTCTGACCTGCCTTTTGATTTTCCCTTTCTACCACGTAGAAAATATTATGATGCACCATCCTGGGATTCTACTTTGATATATCAGCAAAAACAAGAACTCCAGTTTCCAAGGAATCTCTGACAGGAACACATAGAATCATTGAATCCCTACAGTGCAGAAGAAGGCCATTCAGTCCATCGAGTCTGCGCCGACCCTTACCCAGGCTTACCCTGTAATCCCATGTGTTTACCCCGCTAATCCACCTAACCCCTATATCTTTGATCACTAAGGGGCAATTTAGCATGGCCAATCCACCTCAGCCTGCACATTCTTGGACTGTGGGAGGAAACCGGAGCACCCGGGGGAAACTCACGCAGACACGGGGAGAGTGTGCAAACTTCGCACAGTCACCCGAGGCTGGAATTGAACCCGGGTCCCTGGCGCTGTGAGGCAGCAGGTGCTAACCATATGAACTGGAATCTTAAGGGTGCGAAATTGCAAGGACAGTTTCCCTCCAGGTCCCCACTTGTCCCAACATCGCAGCAATTTTAAAGTGGCACAGGCAAGGCCTCAGATGGGAAGTCCACCCTTGTCCCAGTTGAGGCCCTTAATCAGCCAATTATTGGCTACATAAGGGCAGTTTCCCACTCAGCCTCGGTGTTTAGGCTAGCAGGAGGCTTGAAGCTCTGAGAGGGAAATCCCGGAAATAAAGAGCGCTTAAAACTCAGCCCCTTCAACCCCCTCACCGAGATTCTCCAACATGGCAATCGACAAGGCCCCCCTCCCCAAACACATATCCAAATCTCGACTCAACGCAGCACACCTCTGTCCCGGGGTCTGGGAGAGCTGCCGGCCTCTGATTGCTCAGCAGCTCTGCGAGGAAGGACTTCCCATTCCTAAGGGGTGCAAAACCTCCCTTCCAACTGACCAATGGTTGCAACTCAGCTGGTGTTCTGGCCAGGATCTTCCCCTCCAATTATATTTTATCTGGGGTTGCGGGCAGTCCCCCACCTTGTCCCATACATACAGACTGGATTTTCCCGCCCTGCCTGTCATTTCTTATCAGTTCTGCACTTTCAGTAAATGGTTTGAAATGCCTTTTGAGCTTTTCTAACAAATCCTTGAACCCGCATGAAACTGCCTCAGTCTTTCTAAATGATGTCTGCGTGCAATTTCCGCTCCCCGCCCTCCCCCTCCTCCCCCCAATCCCGGGGGGCAGTAATTTCAACCTTTCATGGCCAAGCGAATGGATGGGATGCGGGTTCTATCAGGCGTTGGTACTCCTGCTTCAGAATGGAGCGGAAACAGAATGGGTTCTAATCTACGTACGTAACCCTACTCTGCCAGATCAGCAAGCTAACGATGAAGGTGAGAATTACTCTCCTTGAGAGCTCCCTTTGCTGCATCCAAATCTGCTTTGGAGCTGAAAATAATTGTACAAAATTGACCCACAAATTTTGAGTTAATTAGCACAATATATTGTGGCACTTCCTTAGCTGTTTGGAGCTGATTTACACCAATCAGCCCCAGTGTATCTAAATTGTTTTAATTGGATTACCTCAGACAAGTCTGAATGTGACCTATTTTGGGTTAGTTTAGATTCAACTATATTAGAGTATGCCTGTTTCTCTTTTTTAAAAAAGTGCCGCATGTCACATCATCTATCACCGTGAGGAAATCTTTAGTTCTCTCCGACTGAGTAAGTCTCCTGGTCTGGTAGTGCCTGGGTTTTAAAGTTCTTATCCTTGTTTTCAGGTACCTTCATGATATCTCCCCAACCTATTGAAATCTTTGAGATATCAGCGCCCTTCCAATTCTGCCCTCTTACACTTTGCTGATTTTAATTCACTTTTTTTATTCATTCGTGGGTGTTGGGCATCGCTGGCTGGGCCAGCATTTGTTGCCAATCCCCAGTTGCCTTTGAACTGAATGGCTTGCTAGGCCATTTCAGAGGGCAGTTGAGAGTCAACCCCATTGCTGTGGCTCTGGAGTCACATGTAGGCCAGACCAGATAAGGACGGCAGATTTCCTTCCTTCAAGGACATTAGTGAACATTAGTTTAGTTTAGACATTAGTTTTGGCAGGCATCATGATTGGTGCAGGCTTGGGGGGCCGAAGGGCCTGTTCCTGTGTGGTAATTTTCTTTGTCCTTTGTTCTAACCAGGTGGGTTTTTCCAGCAATCGACAATTGTTTCATGGTCATCAGTAGTTTCTTAATTCTACTTTTTTTATTGAATTCAAATTCCACCACTTGCCGTGCGGGATTTGAACCCATGTCCCCAGAACATTAGCTGAGTTTCTGGATTAATAGTCCAGCAATAATATCACGAGGCCATCGCCTCCCCTCCAGTGGCAGTCGTACCTTCAGCTGTCTAGACCACAAGTTCTGGAATTTCATCCTTAAACCTCTAACTGTCTGATTTCCTTTTAAGATACTCCTTAAAACCTAAGGCTCACCCAGGTTTTTGGTCATCTGTCCTGCTATCATAGAATCATAGAATCCCTACAATGCAGAAGCAGGTCATTTGGATCATCAAGTCTGCACCAACTTGCCGACAGAGCATTCGACCCAGGCCCTATCCATGTAACCCCACATATTTAGCCTGCTAATCTACACATCTTGGGACACTAAGGAGCAATTTAGCATGGCCAATCCACCTAACCTGCACATCTTTGGACTGTGGGAGGAAACCGGAGCACTTGGAGGAAATCCACGCAGACATGGGGAGAATGTGCAAACTCCACATAGACAGTCACCTGAGGCTGGAATGGAACACAGGTTCCTGGTGCTGTGAGGCAGCAGTGCTAACCACTGTGCCACCGTGCCGCCCCACTATCTCGAGACTCGGTGCCAAATTGTTTTTGGTAACCATGCTGTGGGCATTTTGCCACATTGAAGTTTGTCATCTTAATTGTTGTGACCATGGCTGTTTAAGGGTACCTTCAAAAGATAATGCATATTCTTGCTGATTTATTTTTAACTATTGTATGGTGGTGGGGCTTTGAGTTTTGTTTCTTCACACTTTACAGCTTGTAACTATTTTCCTGCTTGCTGTTGGAGGGGGAAGGGTTTGATGACTGGCAGTCAGCAGTATGCACCCAGGTCCCTGTGTTGTACACTGAAATCCTGGTGCCATTGTTGCCAACCATCTGCATTTTCTGCAGTCAGCGTTGCTGAAAGGTACCAAACATTGGCTGATGAAAATCAGCTTTATAAAAATTCCTCCAACAGCATTTCACGCTGGGTTGCAACAGAATGTCCCAAATAGCAGCCAGATAAAGCAGCAAGGGGATGGTGAGTAGCAGCTTGGAGCAAAGGCATTACCTGGAGAGCACTATTACATACATGCCAACCCTCAGCGTGAAGCGTTTTGAGCCAGCCTTCCCTTGTTAGTGTTCGCAGACAAAAGCCAGTGTGAGAATAAGCGCGTCACACTGTGCTGAGCTCACCCCTGTCATGCACCTCGACAAAGCTTTTCCATCCACGTGTGACCGTGTTGGTGGTTTAAGCAATGCAGCTGCTGCTTTAAGTCAGGAGCCAGTATACCTTGTCCGCTTTACAGCACAAATAGAACCTCGCTTTAAAAATTTTGGAACAAAGAAAAGTACAGCACCGGAGCAGGCCCTTCGGCCCTCCAAGCCCGTGCTGATCACGGTGCCCTAACTAAATTTTAAAAAAACCTTCTGCCCTTACTCGGTCCATATCCCTCAATTCCCTCCCTATTCGTGTACCCATCCAGATGCCTCTTAAACGTTGCTAATGTGCTTGCTTCCAAGCACATTAGGAATATGGAAGACAATGCAGAAGTCCCAACGCATGGATACACTTGCTGAGATCGTGCCAAGTTTAAACCTCCGGGTTTGTTTTTGAGGTAGTTGGGATTGAAGCACTGCACTGAAGTCTCTCCCTAACTTCCCTTACTTGCCCCGATGAGAGGTGAGTATTTACATTTAGTTATCTGCATACTTTTTTCTGGTCAAGCTGCAGTGAGTAGAGGCAGCAGACATTCTTAGAATCATAGAATCATACAGAGCAGAAGGAGGCCATTCGGCCTATGGAGTCTGCAGTGACCATAATCCCACCCAGGCCCTATCTCCATAACCCCATGTATTTACCCAAGCTAGTCCCCCTCACACTAAGGGGCAATTTAGCATGGCCAATCCATCTAACCCGCACATCTTTGGACTGTGGGAGGAAACCGGAGCACTCGAAGGAAACCCACGCAGACACAGGGACAATGTGCAAACTCCACACAGACAGTGACCCAAGGCGGGGATTGAACCCAGGTCCTTGGCGTTGTGAGGCAGCAGTGCTAACCACTGTGCCACCATAATGCCATTGTTCTGCAGTGAATGCAAGGACATACTGGAAGCCTGTAAACTCTTAAAGCTGTATGCACACTTTTAAATCTTCAACATAGATCAGAAATTGAATTCACCAGATTGGTTTGGTTGGGTTCATTCTTTTTTTGTTTAAAAGATGTTTAAGATCTAAGTAATGCACTGAAAGTGAAAGAAAGATTTTTTTAAAATGTTTTTACAACATTGTCATGACATACTGTTAATTCCAATAAGGATGATTAATACTGGAGAATTATTCTTAATACTAAGTGATTAATATTCAGCCTGTTCCACCTAAAAAAAGATTAGGGCACTAACAGAATGGAAATTAAACTTCTGCTGAGAGCCAGTATGTCAATCACAGGGCTGACGAGATCCTTGACTTCTGAGTATGGTGTGAACCTCCCCTGGAATGATAATTGCACCTAGAGAGGGAGATGGGTCTGGCACATACGTGGTTAATGTGGGACTGAGTACAGTGCCACCCACACAGTGATGTAAGAAGCACATGACCTGGAATATTAGGGGGCATAGGTTTAAGGTGCGAGGGGCAAGGTTTGAAGGAGATGTACGAGGCAAGTTTTTTACACAGAGGGTGGTGGGTGCCTGGAACCCGCTGCCGGGGTGGTAGTGGAAGCAGATACAATAGAGAGTTTTAAGGGGCATCTTGACAAATACATGAATAGGATGGGAATAGAGGGATATGGTCCACAGAAGGGAGGGGGTTTTAGTTCAGTCGGGCAGCATGGTCGGTGCAGGCTGGGAGGGCCAAAGGGCCTGTTCCTGCGCTGTAATTTTCTTTGTTTTTTTGTTCTTTGTTCTTGGAACTAGGGTCAGTGTGGTTTTGGCATGTGTTAAGATGTAGCATGGAGATAGCTTTACTGTATATTTGTATGTCGTTACAAGTAGTTAATGAAGTCTTGATGTTAACATAGAGAAGACTACAAAGACTTATTTAACACAACATTCAGTAACAAACACCATCTCTACATAGTGGCAGCTCCAAACCAAAAACCCTCATGCTCATGGAAATGCTGAAAGACTGAGAAAAAGGACATCTTTGACGGATTTTGAACTGGAAAAAGCTCCCAATGAAGCTAGACATTGTGAAAATTCACCAGAAAAAGCTCCAGAGAGAAGAGTGTGGAAGCTAAGGGCAGAGGTCTTACTGCAGCAGAAGATTCCACACAATCATCCTTGGAAGTCCAGCTTCAGCATGCAGAGTTCATAGCCTGCAAGGGTGAGCTAAATCCTTTCTACTTCCAGGCTGCAACTAGTCCTGAGAAATCATCTTACTAATTCAGTCAGAGATGCTATTTAAATGAAGCATGTCGCTAATCCTGATTCAACACGTGGCCGCCGAGTTGAACAGAAAAAAAAACAACTATCGGGAACCTCTCGACATCCGAATCCTTAAACGACAAGCCTGCAGTCTATTTAAATGCCTCGTTAGTCACAACACTACACTGCTAACTAAATCAAGTTGGCATATTGCCGATCCATGCAACCACTGTTGAAAATTCTTCATCCGGAAACTCGTCTCCGCCATTCTGGAATAAATCTGGCAAGCACGGGAACTCCATTCATAGAATCACTACAGTACAGAAGGAGGCCATTCAGTCCATCAATTCTGTACTGACAACAATCCTATACAGGCTCTAGTGCCGTAACCCCACGTATTTTACCCTGCTAGTCCCTCTGACATGAAGTAGAATGGCCAATCCACCTAACTCACACATCTTTGGAGTGTGGGAGGAAACTGGAACACGAGGAGGAAATCCACGCAGACACGGGGAGAATGTGCAGACTCCATACAGTGACCCAAGGCCGGAATTGAACCCGGATCCATGGCACTGTGAGGCAGCAGTGCTAACCACTGTGCCACCATGCTGCCATTGTCCTGCAGTGAATGGCAAGGCCATTTTGGAAGCCTGTAGGCTCTTAAAGCTGTATGCATACTGTTAAAATCTTCAACATAGATCAAAAATTGAACTCGCCAGATTGGTTTGGACCAACACCAGGATCAGATCCAACAGGGCATTTGGCATCCTTGAAAAATGACTTTTCACATTCCTTGAGAACATCAGGTGTCAGTAAAAAAAATCAGAGGACAACAACCAGATTAATGCTTTTCTTCTGGTTTGTCGGTTGTGAGAATCACATTGTCCTGGTGCAAGATATTGATGAATCCAAAAACCATCGGGCAACCTTTGATGAACATTTTCATCTTCAAGCTGAGGTGGGTGCAGGACTTAATAAGAGGCATTAAAAGCCCCGACAAAATGACAAAAAGGCAAAAACCTAACAAATCACATGAGAGAGCCAGAGAGGCTCGGAAGCCTCTGGAAGATCCAGTAATATATCTTCATGGGAAGCCTGAGCCAGAAGTTCCAAACAATTTCCTTTTCAGAGACATGGACATGTTTCCAGCACTGTGCCAGCAGCTGGTAGTGAATGACAAGGAAAAAGTCCTGCACCAGGCAGAGCACGAAAAGCAGAAAGACAATCAGAAAATGTTCCTTAGAAGCTCAGTTAAAATAATCTACCTGAGGTGCAGCAGCTTTGACAGCAGACAAGAAAGATACTCACAGAGGTCATTGCCTTGAGAGGCTCTTTGATGAACCAATAAGTGCACCTGGAAAAACAGGAGGAGTTGGAAAAGATGTTGAATGCTACTTCAGAAAAAGTCACATTGGAGCTATCAGCAATGACAAAGTTATATACTGATATGCAGCAGCAAAGGTCAAAATGTGAAATAGCCTGCTCAGCAAACTTGCTGGCTCTTCATGGGGTGCACATTGGATGGGTCAAGATTGGAAGTGGGAAAACACAAAACAATGGAAAACCCCTTTCTGTACTTCTTGGGGGAGACAAGGGGTGGAATATTCCAGCCATTCACGCCCCACTGCCACTGCAAGCAAGGACAGAGAATTTGGCGCTCAGCCAAAGCTTCATTCACTGTAACGAGACCAGAAAATCCCGCCGGCGTGAACGGCTGGAAAATGCCCCCCACGATGTCTAAAGCTGTCTTCATAACAGGTTTAAATTATTCAAAAGGTTTCCCAAAAAAAAGTAAGGTTTTCGATTGGGAGATAATGGACACAATCTCACCTGCCATTCACGCCACGCCCCCGCTGCAGCGACGTCGAAGAATTTGGCGGCCAGCCAAATCTCCGTTCATTGCGGCAGCGTGAATGGTGGTAAGATTCCGGCCAATGACCCTTAACATTCGGCCCAAATCCCAATTTACGGGAATTGCACTTGCACATGCAAATCAGGACAATACGTAAGTCCCGACGCATGGGCATGCACGCTGAAATCACGGGTCTGTTTTTGAGGCTGTCGGGATCGAAGCACTGCACTGAAGTCTCTCCCTAACTTCCCTTACTTGCCCCAATGAGAGGCACTTATTTATTTGCACACTTCTTTTCTGGTCCAGCTGCAGTGAGTAGAGGCAGCAGACATTCTTTGGGTAGGTTAATTTTTTTGTAAACGTATTGAAAAGGTGTTTAAAATATATGTAATGCACAGAAAGTGAAAAAAAGCTATTTAAAAAAAACTTTTTACATCTTTATCATGACATACTGCTAATTCCAGTAAAAAATACATTCCTATGTAACAAAGTGGATTTTCAATGTCTGTAATAAATTTCAGCTAATGTCCATTTGGATTTTGCTATGAATGCAATGTTGATCCTTAGAAGCCTCTTAAGATATCGGGGGAGATGAATCTACATTTACAGTGGGAAGTATAGAACTTGGTTATTTCAAATGCTTTTGGAAAGTATATTCCTTAAGGTGACATATGCAAGTCTCCTGTAAGCAGATGTGAACTATCTCTCTGATAGGTATTGCAGGATCCAGTGCAGATTGAAAAGCTGGAGCCATGTTCCACCACCATTGGTACATCACCCTTCGAGCTTCGCATCTTAAAATCACTGAATCCTAGAATCCCTATAGTGCAGAAGGAGGCCATTTGGCCCATCGAGCCTGCACCAACAACAATCCCACGCAGGCCTTATCCCTGTAACCTCACATACTTACCCTACTAATTCCCCTGACACTAAGGTGCAATTTATCATGGCCAAGCAATCTAACCCGCACATCTTTGGAGTGTGGGAGGAAACTGGAGCACCTGGAGGAAACCCATGCAGACACGGGGAGAACGTGTAAACTCCACACAGACTGTGACCCAAAGCAGGAATCAAACCAGGTCCCTGGCACTGTGAGGCAGCAGTGCTAACCACCAGGCTACATGTAAAATGTACTATTTTATGTCCAAACCCTCTCCCTCTGCCTCCCCTCTTCCTCCCCAGCCCTCCTCACATCCAACCCTCCCTCCCCCACGACCTCCTTGTTTACAGAGACAACAGAACCATTGTGTTAAAGTAAAAAATATTTTATTGCAAGAACTTTGAAAAGATGAGGCAATTAAATGAAATATCAAAGTTTATTAAAATGTTTAGTTAAATGTTAATATGGTGCAAACGTTTTGTATTTACAACATCATTTTTGTTCACAAATGTTTTCCATTAAACTTTACAAAATTACACAAATGCTTTATTGAAGCATTAAAACAGAACAGATAAATATGAGATAATTATAAAAGAAGTAAAGAAGGCAGAAGAATACTAATGATAAACTCATGGTGGTTTAGATTTTCCACAGCCCAAAATATGAACTCTCCTTTGCTCAACCTCATGCAGGAAGATATCCAAATCATGGGCCAAGAAGTTCTGACCTCTCTTCCCAATTACATTTTCAGTTTCCATTTTCTAAATTAAAACATATGAGTGCTTATAAACATGCCACACATAAAGTTATATAATATAGCGGTGGTGGAACATGACTCCAGATTTTCAATCTGCACTGGATTCTGCAATAATCAGAGGTTGAGGGGTGACCTGATAGAAGTCTACAAGGTTATGAGGGGCATGGACATAGTGGATAGTCAGAAGTTTTTTCCCAGGGTGGAAGAGTCAATTATTCGGGGGCATGGGTTTAAGGTGCAAGGGGCAAGGTTTAAAGGAGATGTACAAACAAGTTTTTTACAGAGGGTGGTGGGTGCCTGGAACTCACTGCCGGGGGAGGTAGTGGAAGCAGATACGATAGTGACTCTTAAGGGGCATCTTGACAAATACATGAATAGGATGGGAATAGAGGGATATGGTCCCCAGAAGGGTAGGGGGTTTTAGTTCAGATGGGCAGCATGGTCGGTGCAGGCTTGGAGGGCTGAAGGGCCTGTTCCTGTGCTGTAATTTTCTTTGTTCTTTTCTTTGTTCTAATAGAATGCAAATTTAAATAGTAGTTTCACAGATTTAAAACAAACAACTAAACGTATGTTCATTTATACATATTAAGCAATACCGGCCTTCAATTGTAACAATAAAATTAAAAATTACACTTTAAATTACACTTTAAAAAAATACACTG
Organism: Mustelus asterias; assembly: GCF_964213995.1. Lineage (NCBI taxonomy): Eukaryota > Metazoa > Chordata > Chondrichthyes > Carcharhiniformes > Triakidae > Mustelus > Mustelus asterias. The sequence goes on along the minus strand of NC_135808.1, from coordinate 118,230,648 downwards.
CAGGGTGACTTGGACAGGCTGGCTGAGTGGACAAATACTTGGCAAATGCAATATAATGTGGGTAAATGTGAGGTTATCCACTTTGGTGGCAAAAACAGGAAGAAAGATTATTATCTGAATGGTGACAATTTAGGAAAAGGGGAAATGCAACATGACCTGGGTGTCATGGTGGAACAGTCGCTGAAGGGTGGTATGCGGTACAGAGGCGGTGAGGAAAGCTAATGGCATGCTGGTCTTCATAGCAGGAGGATTTGAGTATAGGAGTAAAGATGTCTTGCTGCAGTTATACAGGGCCTTGGTGAGGCCACACCTTGAGTATTGCGTACAGTTTTGTGGTCTCCTAGTCTGAGGAAGGACTTTCTTACTATTGAGGGAGTCCAGCAAAGATTCACCAGACTGATTCCTGGAAAAGCAGGACTGACATATGAAGGCAGACTGGATCAACTGGGCTTGTACTCACTGGAATTCAGAAGAATGAGAGAGGATCTCATAGAAACATATAAAATCCTGATGGGACTGGACAGGCTAGATGCGGGAAGAATGTTCCCAATGTTGGGGAAGTCTAGAACTAGCGATCACAGCCTAAGAATAAGGGGTAAGTCATTCAGGACTGAGATGAGGAAGAACTTCTTCACTCAGAGAGTTGTGGAATTCTCTACCACAGAAAGCTGTTGGGGCCAGTTTGTTAGATATATTCAAGAGGGAGCTGAATGTGGCCCTTGTGACTAAAGGGATCAACACTTGATGGAGAGAAAGTGGGAGTGAGATACTGAAAGTGCATGATCAACCATGATCATATTGAATGGCAGTGTAGGCTCGAAGGGCCGAATGGCCTCCTTCTGCACCTATTTTCAATGCTTATATGTTTCTGTGTTATATGAGCCAATAACAATAGGATTAACTGCTTAAAAGAAATAGCAAAAATAAAATGAAAAAAATCAGCATGCCTCTATAATAGCAAGGAGTCCCTTTGATCTATCTGCCTTCACTTTGAAACTGTTGTCTCAAAGCTAGTCCTTAATGGGCTTTCCCAGTCTGGCCCTGTCGTGGCTAGAGTCCTCCAGCACCACACTGGTGCCTGCAGAGATTGTATCACTGAAGGTCAAAGGCTGCTGCTCCCATCGGGAGTTGAATCACAATTTTTCAGTTTAGGTAAATGTATAAAATTTCAACTATTATTAGCAGCCCATGGTTTTCCGCTGCTAGTCGGAAGATTTGGGCTAATGAGTTCGAATGTCTATCTGGAATGTCCCAGGGATGCCACATTGCCATGGAGATACATTGCAGGAAGGTTCTTTTTGGTTGGGTTTATAAGTGCGATTTTGCACTGAGACAGACAGTTGGAGCACAGGTGGGTGCAGCTTCGAGACAAGCAGAGAGATAGTGAAATCTGTCAGCAAAAGGCTCTCAGAAACCAAGTGCATTTCTGATTTTGGAGTCACTGAGCAAAAAAGCAGTCAGGGCTATTCTTAAGCTGGTGTATCGACAACAATGAAGTACTTGAGGATAGTTGAAGTACTATCTAGCTGGGTGACAGTGGAAGGACCCAACCCCAAGAAATCTCATACCTTTGAGAATAGCAGATACACTGAACAGCATTAAAGTACATTCCGGAGAGCTGTGGCACACCTTGGTTTTGTCCCAGGAGAAGAGAAGGAGGCCTCAACTTCTTGTAACATGTATGGGAACTCTTGGATGGAAATAACAGTAGAATGGGATGTATCTTGTTGGAATGTTCGAGCTTAAAGAATAAGTGGTTATGAAATAAATATTGTATCAAGTTAATAGCAATTGCTTTATTCAACTCTTGTACAGTAAAGGTTTTAGCTTAAAATGTGAAACTTATGGTATAATTATTTAAATTAATAGGATCTGGAGGGAATTGAATTATTATCTGAAAAGTTAGCTATGGGAGAAGTCAGTGGAGTGGCACTAGTTAAATTGCTATTGCAGAGATCCAACACAGACAGGCCAAATGATCTCCTTCTATGCAATAGCAATTCTGTGATTCTGTAACAACTGGAAATTAGATTTGTTTAAAAAGTTACTGGTCTCCCCCAAGATCATAATGAAGAGTCCATTGGCCCCTCTGATAGTAAGAGTTTTAACAACACCAGGTTAAAGTCCAACAGGTTTATTTGGTAGCAAATACCATTAGCTTTCGGAGCGCTGCTCCTTCGTCAGATGGAGTGGAAATGTTGCACTGCTGGAGTGGAAACGGATGAATGAACACCGCTCGACAATCACCAGGCAAGACCGCCCTCCTCCTGCTCTCCTCATGTGTGCGGAACTTGGCTATCAGTTTCTGCTCAGCAACGCTGCGCTGTCGTGTGTCGTGGGGGCCGCCTTGGAGAACGCTTGCCTGAGGATTGGAGGCTGAATGCCCGTGACTGCTGAGGTGCTCCCCCGCGGGAGGAGAGCGGTATTGCCTGGTGATTGTCGAGCGGTGTTCATTCATCCGTTTCCACTCCAGCAGTGCAACATTTCCACTCCATCTGACGAAGGAGCAGCGCTCCAAAAGCTAATGGTATTTGCTACCAAATAAACCCATTGGACTTTAACCTGGTGTTGTTAAAACTCTTACTGTGTTCACCCCAGTCCAACGCCGGCATCTCCACATCATGACTATCCTCTGATAGTAGCAGGGCATCTTGGTGTATCAGATGACGGCTACAACATCTGGGTAATATTGCCACTGTGTAGGGTTGAGGCATCTGACAAGATAGTGCAATTTTAGTATAGTGTGCAAGGTTACTGAGGAAGTATAAGGGTAGGGCACCTGGCTTCAATTGGCACATTGGGCAAAATTTATTGCAGTCAGTTCATCGCGGTGGAACCTTGGCAGCCAGGCTCAGTAATTTGCGAGAGAGGCCAGGGCAGTGGCAAAGTCTCCACTGATTATGCTGGGGCACACTCAGGGATGAAGCGGGATTCACGAATGCCAGTGGCAGGAAGTCAGTCAGGCTAATTAATGAGCCATAGGGTCATTGATCCACTGGAGCAAGCTGAGAGGGGTGATTGAAAAGCAGCAGTGCTGGTAAGAGATTAATTGGATTAATTGAATTGTTTATTTATTTAATTAGTCAGCTAGTGTGTGTATTTTTTTGGCCTTTACTTTAACAGCAGTTTTTCAAGTTTAAAGTGAAAACTAGAAGTGGGCAGCAAAGGAGTCTGGGAAGGGTTTTTATTTTAACTTTAAAAGTCAGTTACCTGGGTGGTTCCCCCTCAGTAGTAGTTTTTTTTTTCTCTCGGGCCCCTAGCCCTATAAATTGGTGCAGAGGAGATACCCGATCCTCTACACTGGTAGAGGATCCCACCCTTCCATCCTCCTCTAACCTAATTATAAGTGTGGGGAAGTTTTTTGTTTTCTTTTTTTCTTGCTGGTAATGGCTTCAGGGATGGCAGTTCAGGCAGTATGCTGCATCTCCTGTGGGATGTATGTGGTGAGGAAATCCAGTAGTGTTTCAGGAGATTTTAGTTGTAAGAAGTGCATTAGATTGCAGCTTCTGGAGGAGCGTGTAAAGGAGCTGGAGGGGGAGGTAGAGGAACTCCGCATAATTCGGGAGGCGGAGGTGGAAGTTGATAGGAGTTATAGAGAAATAGTAACTCCTAGAAATGAGGCTTGGGTCAATGCCAGGAGGAGGGGTAAGAAGCAATCGGGAAGACAATCCCCTGGGGCGGTTCCCCTCCATAATAGGTTTTCGGTGCTGGAGGCTACAGTTGAGGAGGAATCAACTGAGCATAGAGAGCAGATCTCTGGGGGTGAGCCGAGTGAGAAAGCTCAGGTGGTTAGGGGCTGTAAAAGACTGGGCCTTGTGATTGGGGACTCCACAATTAAGGGGACAGATAGGAGGGTCGGAACTAAAGGTAGGGACTCAGGGTTGGTGTGTTGCCTACCAGGGGCTGGGGTCCGGGATGTGTCTGACAGGGTATTCAGGACTCTTAGGGGGGAGGGAGATAAACGACAAGTTATTGTACATGTGGGGACACACGACATAGGGAGGATAGGGGAAGGGGATATTAGGCAGGGATTTATGGAGTTGGGGTGGAAACTAAAGGCCAAGACTGACAGAGTGGTTATCTCTGGACTCTTGCCTGTACCACGGGATAGTTTAGAGAGGAATAGGGAGAGGGAAGGTTTGAATTCATGGCTGAGGGGATGGTGCAGGAGGGAGGGGTTCAGGTACTTAAGCAATTGGGGCTCGTACTGGGGAAGGTGTGACCTCTATGAGAAGGATGGTCTACACCTTAATCAGAAGGGGACCAATATCCTGGGGGGTAAATTTGCTAAGGCCATGCAGGGAGGTTTAAACTGATTCGGGGGGGGGGAGGGATCCTGAGTAGTGGGGCTGAAAGTGAGGGATGCATAGATGGGGACTGCAATGCACGGCATTGCAGAGGTGGGGTGGAGCAGGGTTTGAAATGTGTATACTTCAATGCCAGGAGTATTCGCAATAAAGTGGGTGAACTTGCAGCGTGGATCAGTACCTGGGACTTCGATGTTGTGGCTATTTCAGAGACATGGATAGAGCAGGGGCAGGAATGGATGCTGCAGGTCCCGGGGTTCAAATGTTTTAGTCGAAGTAGGGAAGGAGGTAGAAGAGGGGGAGGGGTAGCATTATTGGTCAGAGATTGTATCACAGTGTCAGAGAGGAGGTTTGATGAGGACTTATCTGTTGAGGTAGTATGGGCGGAGATTAGAAATAGGAGAGGAGAGGTCACCCTGTTGGGAGTCTTTTATAGACCTCCTAAAAGTTCTAGAGAGGTTGAGGAAAGGATTGCGGAGTCAATCCTGCTTAGGAGTGAAAGTAATAGGGCAATTGTTATGGGGGATTTTAACTTGACTAATATTGACTGGAATTGTTATAGCTCTAGCTCGTTAGAGGGGTCAGTTTTTGTTCAAAGCGTGCAGGAAGGTTTTTTGACTCAGTATGTAGACAGGCCAACTAGAGGTGAGGCTATATTGGATCTGGTGCTGGGAAATGAGCCAGACCAGGTGCTAGACTTGGAAGTTGGTGTGCATTTTGGTGATAGTGACCACAATTCGGTTACGTTCACCTTAGTGATGGAAAGGGATAGGCATGAACCTCGGGCCAGTGGTTTTAGCTGGGGGAAGGGTAATTATGAGGCTATTAGGAGAGAATTAGGAAACATAGGTTGGACTAGGAGATTACAGGGACTGGGAACGTCCGACATGTGGAGTTTTTTCAAGGAGCAGCTACTGCGAGTCTGTGATAGGTATGTCCCTGTCAGGCAAGGAGGAATTGGTAGGGCTAGGGAACCGTGGTGCACCAAAAAAGTTTCTTTGTTGGTTAAAAAGAAAAAGGAGGCTTATGTTCGGATGAGACGTGAGCACTCGGGTAGTGCACTAGAAAGCTTTAGATTGGCTAAGAGGGAGTTGAAGAGCGAGCTTAGAAGGGCTAAAAGGGGACATGAGAAGACTTTGGCGGATAGGGTTAAAGAGAATCCTAAGGCGTTCTATAGGTATGTCAAGAACAGAAGGTTGGTTAGGGCAAGTTTAGGGCCAGTTATAGATGGCAGAGGGAAGTTATGTGTGGAACCGGAGGAGATTGGTGAAGCATTGAACCAATATTTCTCTTCGGTGTTCACGCAAGGGGACATGAATATAGCTGAGGAGGACACTGGGTTGCAAGGGAGTAGAATAGACAGTATTACAGTTGATAAGGAGGATGTGCAGGATATTCTGGAGGGTCTGAAAATAGATAAATCCCCTGGTCCGGATGGGATTTATCCAAGGATTCTCTGGGAGGCAAGAGAAGTGATTGCAGAGCCTCTGGCTCTGATCTTCAGGTCGTCGTTGGCCTCTGGTATAGTACCAGAAGATTGGAGGTTAGCGAATGTTGTCCCATTGTTTAAGAAGGGGAACAGAGACTTCCCCGGGAATTATAGACCGGTGAGTCTCACTTCTGTTGTCGGCAAGATGTTGGAAAAAATTATAAGGGATAGGATTTATAGTTATTTGGAGAGTAATGAATTGATAGGTGATAGTCAGCATGGTTTTGTGGCAGGTAGGTCGTGCCTTACTAACCTTATTGAGTTTTTTGAGAAAGTGACCAAGGAGGTGGATGGGGGCAAGGCAGTGGACGTGGTATATATGGATTTTAGTAAGGCGTTTGATAAGGTTCACCATGGTAGGCTTCTGCAGAAAATGCAGATGTATGGGATTGGGGGTGATCTAGGAAATTGGATCAGGAATTGGCTAGCGGATAGGAAACAGAGGGTGGTGGTTGATAGTAAATATTCATCATGGAGTGCGGTTACAAGTGGTGTACCTCAGGGATCTGTTTTGGGGCCACTGCTGTTTGTAATATTTATTAATGATCTGGATGAGGGTATAGTTGGGTGGATTAGCAAATTTGCTGATGACACCAAAGTCGGTGGTGTGGTAGACAGTGAGGAAGGGTGTCGTAGTTTGCAGGAAGACTTAGACAGGTTGCAAAGTTGGGCCGAGAGGTGGCGGATGGAGTTTAATGCGGAGAAGTGTGAGGTAATTCACTTTGGTAGGAATAACAGATGTGTTGAGTATAGGGCTAACGGGAGGACTTTGAATAGTGTGGAGGAGCAGAGGGATCTAGGTGTATGTGTGCATAGATCCCTGAAAGTTGGGAATCAAGTAGATAAGGTTGTTAAGAAGGCATATGGTGTCTTGGCGTTTATTGGTAGGGGGATTGAATTTAGGAGTCGTAGCGTTATGTTGCAACTGTACACAACTCTGGTGCGGCCACACTTGGAGTACTGTGTGCAGTTCTGGTCCCCACATTACAGGAAGGATGTGGAGGCTTTGGAGAGGGTGCAGAGGAGGTTTACCAGGATGTTGCCTGGTATGGAGGGGAGATCCTATGAGGAGAGGCTGAGGGATTTGGGATTGTTTTCGCTGGAAAGGCGGCGGCTAAGAGGGGATCTTATTGAAACATATAAGATGATTAGAGGTTTAGATAGGGTGGATAGTGATAGCCTTTTTCCTCTGATGGAGAAATCCAGCACGAGGGGGCATGGCTTTAAATTGAGGGGGGGTAGTTATAGAACCGATGTCAGGGGTAGGTTCTTTACCCAGAGGGTGGTGAGGGATTGGAATGCCCTGCCAGCATCAGTAGTAAATGCGCCTAGTTTGGGGGCGTTTAAGAGATCCGTAGATAGGTTCATGGACGAAAAGAAATTGGTTTAGGTTGGAGGGTCACAGTTTTTTTTTTAACTGGTCGGTGCAACATCGTGGGCCGAAGGGCCTGTTCTGCGCTGTAATGTTCTATGTTCTATGTTCTATAGAGGTTTACAGCATGGAAATAGGCCCTTTGGCCCAACTTGTCCATGCCGCCCCTTTTCTTTTAACCACTAAGCTAGTCCCAATTTCCTACATTTGGCCCATATCCCTCTATACCCATCTTGCCCATGTAACTGTCTAAATGCTTTTTAAAAGACAAAATTGTACCCGCCTCTACTACTATCTCTGGCAGCTTGTTCCAGACACTTGCCACCCTGTGTGTGAAAAAAATTGCCCATCTGGACAATTTTGTATCTCTCCCCACTCACCTTAAACCTATGCTCTCTAGTTTTAGACTCCACTACCTTTGGGAAAATATATTGACTATCTACCTGATCTATGCCCCTCATTATTTTATAGACCTCTATAAGATCACCCCTAAGCCTCCTACACTCCAGAGAAAAAAGTCCCACTCTATCCAGCCTCTCCTTATCACTCAAACCATCAAGTCCCGGTAGCATCCTAGTAAATCGTTTCTGCACTCTTTCTAGTTTAATGACATCCTTTCTATAATAGGGTGACCAGACTGTACACAGTATTCCAAGTGTGGCCTTACCAATCTTGAACAACTTCAACAAGACGTCCCAACTCCTGTATTCAATGTTCTGACCAATGAAATCAAGCATGCCGAATGCCTTTTTCACTACTCTGTCCACCTGTGATTCCACTTTCAATGAACAATGAACCTGTACCTTGAGATCTCTTTGTTCTATAACACTCCCCAACACCCTATCATTAACTGAGTAAGTCCTGCCCTTGTTTGATCTACCAAAATGCATCACCTCACATTTATCTAAATTAAACTCCATCTGCCATTCGTCAGCCCTCTGGCCCAATTAATATCAATCCCGTTGCAATCCTAGGTAACCTTTTTCACTGTCCACTATGCCACCAATCTTGGTGTCATCTGCAAACTTACTAACCATGCCTCCTATATTCTCATCCAAATCATTGGACCAAAACACCGATCCCTGAGGCACACCGCTGGTCACAGGCCTCCAGTTTCAAAAACACCCCTCTACAACCATCCTCTGTCTTCTGTCATCAACAGAGAACAGATACCCACCCCATCTGACAAAGGAGATGTGCTCCGAAAGCTTATGGTATTTGCTACCAAATAAACCTGTTGGACTTTAACCTGGTGTTGTGAGACTTCTTACTGTGCTTACCCCAGTCTAACGCCGGCATCTCCACATTCTGTCATCAAGCCAATTTTGTATCCATTTAGCTATCTCACCCTGGATCTCGTGAGATTTAACTTTATGCAACAACCTACCATGTAGTACCTTGTCAAAGGCCTTGCTAAAGTCCATGTAGACAACATCAACTGCACTGCCATCATCTACCTTCTTGGTTACCCCTTCAAAAAACTCAATCAAATTTGTGAGACATGATTTTCCACTCACAAAGCCATGCTCACTGTCCCTAATCAGTTCCTGCATCTCAAAATGCCTGTAGATCCTGTCTCTCAGAATACCTTCTAACAACTTACCCACAACAGATGTGAGGCTGAGCGGGCTGTAGTTCGCTGGCTTTTCCCTGCAGTCCTTTTTAAACAAAGGCACAACATTTGCCACTCTCCAATCTTCAGGCTCCTCATCCATCGCTGTTAATGATTCAAATATGTCTGCTAGGGGACCCGCAATTTCCTCCTAGTATCCCACAATGTCCTCGGATACACTTCATCAGGTCCCGGGATTTATTTAACTTGATGCGCTTTAAGACTTCTAGCACCTCCTTCTCTGTTATGTGTACACTCCTCAAGACATCACTATTTATTTCCCCAAGTTCCCTAACAACCATGCCTTTCTCAACAGTAATTACTGATGAGAAATATTAATTTAGGATCTCACCCATCTCCTGTGGATCCGCATGCACATAGATGATCTTGTTGATCCTTAAGAAGCCTACACTCTCCCTAATTACTCTTTTGCCCTTTATGTATTCATAGAAGCTCTTTGGATTCTCCTTTACCTTATCTGCCAAAGCAATCTTGTGTCCTCTTTTTGCCCTCCTGATTTCTCTCTTAACTCTACTCCTACACCCTCCATACTCTTCAAAGGATCCACTTGATCCCAGCTGCCTATGCATGTCATGTGCCTCCTTCTTCTTCTTGACCAGGGCCTCAATATCCCGAGTCAGTTGACACCAATTATCCCTGAGTCTACTACAATTCAGTGGTAGGTGAGGGCTGAAGTAGTGGCAGGGGTGTGGGTGGGGGGGCGGGTACATGGCTTTCCAATGTCCTCCCAGGGAAAGTCCATCATTATCAGGCACTCTGTACCCAATCAAGGAACCCAACTGTTGAAAGGCAACACGCTCTGCATATCACGACCCCATCCTGCCACCACTTCCCTTTGGTCGAATATCCCACATTGATCCTGGGCCTCTAGTAGGTGTGTTGCCACCATCATTCCATCGGCAGCATGAGAAACTGCCAGCATCTGAGAGGCCAGAAGTTCTCAACCGGCGGGTCTTCCCCTGCAGAAGGCCTCGATCATGGGGAAGGCCCGACACTGGCCACTTATGTGCTTGAAGGGTATTTGATTCCATCAGGCCTCCTCCAACAAACTGAGCATTCTCTGACCGGTAGGGGCGAGGTTGGCCTGACCAAATCCCAGCCATTGTAGGTTTTGATGCACCTAGGTGTGACTGACCGTAAAGGGTAGGATGAACCTGGGCAATGTAATCTGGTGAAGCGCCTGGCACACTTGAGAGGGAACATCTGCTGACAGCCGATACTGTAAATCCAAGAAAATTATAAAAGTGTTACACATGGCACTCAGGTGACCACTTCTCATTGTTCAGAGAACAGGAGGTGGATCTGATGGAAGAGATAAGTCTGGAAAGAGTTATGAGGGAGAAACTGCAAAGTGAATACATGGCTGGAGTGATTGGGTGACAGAGAAAAATGGAGGCAAGATGGGAAGTTGAAGGCAGTCAGGATCAGAAAGGAGACATTGTATATCTTTTTTAAAAACCCTGTGTCCTTACTTGTGGTGGTATATGTTGATATGTATTTGTTGGTGTAGTGAAATAATGAGAGGGCATATGTCTGATTCATGATAGACTAGAAATCATTACACATCAGCCTGGTTTTCTCTTTCCATGTATCAGTCTCAAGAAAAATACTGGCAGATGCATGGGAACATACCTCCTACCTATCTGCCTGACTCAAGATTGATGAATCATCCTGGGGAGGAGGAGGAAAACTGGATTCTTTGTATTGTTCCAACAAAATGCCTTAACCCCAGCCTCCAAAGAATGCCCAAATATGCTTCATTGTACACGTTGCATTTTTCACATCTTTTATCTTTCACAGCTTAAAGTTAGAATTTGCCTTGTGCCAAGTGTCTCTTCGAGATTAATTACATCACAAGGTCCTTGTGCAATTAGGATATGCTAATACTGGAGATAAGTTAAGATAATCATAGAATCATAGAATAGTGGATCATGGAATCTACAGTGCAGAAGGAGGCCATTTGGCCCATCGAGCCGGCACCGACAACAATCCCACCCAGATCCTGTCCTATCTCCGTAACCCCACATATTTACTCTCCTAATCTCCCTGACATTAAGATACAATTCATTATGGCCAATCAACCTAACCCACACATCTTTGGACTGTGGGAGGAAACCGGAGCGCCCAGAGGAAACCCATAAGGACACGGGGAGAATGTGCAAACTCCACACAGACAGTCACCTGAAGCCAGAATTGAACCTGGGTCCCTGATGCTGTGAGGCAGCCGCCCCGAGGAAGCAGGAACAAGCAAGACATGTCAGCAACACGACACATGTATCAGATTGACCAAAACAATGGGGCACTGAAGCTGGCATACAGGTTAGCTGTAAGATCACTTTAACCACCTAGTATGGTCCAGGTCAGGGCATCTCCAATTCCTTTGTAATATCAGGCAGGAAGCTTAGGTTAAATGATTCTCAGTTAAACCATCTGGCAATTTGGTGAGACAGGGTCCCACTTCAATAGAATTCTAGGTATTGTGTAATCTGACCCGTATTAAAGGGGAAGATCCTTTAAGGAATTGTGGAACTAAGGGCGGCACGGTAGCACAGTGGTTCGCACTGCTGCTTCACAGCTCCAGGGAGCTGGGTTCGATTCCCGGCTTGGGTCACTGTCTGTGTGGGGTTTGCACATTCTCCTCGTGTCTGCGTGGGTTTCCGCCGGGTGCTCCGGTTTCCTCCCACAGTCCAAAGATGTTCGGGTTAGGTTGATTGGCCATGCTAAAAAATTGCCCTTAGTGTCCTGGGATGCGTAGTTTAGAGGGATTAGTGGGTAAATATGTAGGGATATGGGCGTAGGGCCTGGGTGGGATTGTGGTCGGTGCAGACTCGATGGGCCGAATGGCCTCTTTCTGCGCTGTAGGGTTTCTAAGATTCTAAGAACTTCTTTTGGACATGTGACAGATGGATGAAGAGGGATACATAAGAGCGGGTAGTGGACATCATGTAGTTGGAGCTCACAAGACTATTGGAAGTCCAACATCTATGGAAGCCAAGCTTAAACACATTGGATCTGCAGGGGATCAAATGCGTGAGTCAAGTTATAACTGTAATAGTTATGACAGTGAAGGAGGAATAGCTCGCATTTGGACAATGCTCTCAAGCCTGAGCTATAAGGAATAATTTAATTGAGTTTCACTTGCTGAAAACGTTCTGCCAATTTTATGCCAGATAGTGTCAAAATAATTTTATGAAGTCGACTGGCATTAATGTAGGACAACTTCAAAATATTCTGCCTATTTGCTAAGTGAAATTAACTTCATTTAAGATCTCTATCACAATCTAAGGAGAAACGTTTGTTCTATCAGTTGTGTGGGAATGAAATACTGGTGCCAAACCCTTTGCGTCAATGGCATGTACTAACAATACATTTCCTTGCTCTACACTGCCATTCATTCTTGGTATTAATGTTAAATTTGAGAAAGGAAAATGTTATTCAAATATATTATTCATTCTCCTATGAATATCATTGACAGAAATTTCCATCCCAAGTATATGTTATTAAGAATATAAGGGTAATCACCAAAAAATGGAAGAAAATGTTCAGGCAAGGAGAGTGTGCTAGACACCTAAACAAAAAGACTGAATGTATTTTTTTCAGAGACCTGGGTAGGTCTTTCTGCAGATACCTAATGGTATTTGCTAGCAAATAAACCTGTTGGACTTTTACCTGGTGTTGTTAAAACTGTTACTGTGTTCACCCCAGTCCAATGCCGGCATCTCCATATTAGGTCTTCCTGTACAGCGAACCAAAGGGAAGAAGGACCTGCACACTCCCCTTCGATGGTGGCCTTGCAAGGGGTTCACAAGGCATGCAAAGTTTGGTGAGCCAAAGGTAGGGGAGTCTAAAACTAGAGGGCATAGGTTTAAGGTAAGAGGAGAGAGATACAAAAGGGTCCAGAGAGGCAATTCTGTCACTCGGTGGGTGGTGAGTGTCTGGCACGAGCGGCCAGAGGCAGTAATAGAGGAGGCTACAGTTTTGTCTTTTAAAAAACATTTGGACAGTTTTAAAGTTTAAAGTTTATTTATTCATCACAAATAAGGCTTACATTAACACTGCAATAAAGTTACTGTGAAATTCCCCTAGTCGCCACACTCCGGCACCTGTTCAGGTCAATGCACCGAACCAACACGTCTTTCAGATTGTGGAAGGAAACCGGAGCACCGGAGGAAACCCACGCAGACACAGGGAGAACGTGCAAACTCCACACAGACAGTAACCCAAGCCGGAAATTGAACGCGGGTCGCTGGAGCTGTGAGGCAGCAGTGCTAACCACTGTGCCACCGTGCCGCAAGGGTTAGTTACATGGATGAGATGGGTATAGAGGGATATGGACCAAATGGGGGCAATTGGGACTAGCTTAGTGGTAAAAACTGGGCAGCATGGACAAGTTGGGCCAAAGAGCCTGTTTCCATGCTGTAAACCTCTATGGCTCTAAGTTGGAGGACATTGTAGATTCTCCTCTGTTGAATGGGGCCCACTTGCCTATCCCCGCAACTCAATCCCCAATCCCCAACCCCGGACCCTATGCAATTTACGCCCACTCCCATTGATCACACAAACTACAGTAGAGCCAGTAGAGATGGTTTCAGCATAACCATTGGGATCATAGCCTGGGGACGCTTGGGCACAATCTTTCCTATTAAATTCAGACTGAACAGTGAACCTTTGAAGGTGCCTGACATCAGACAGCTTGTAACAAAATGTAACCGCTGACAGTGTCAGATATATGTTAAAATGAAATGTATGATGACTAAAAGAACCTAATTATCTCAACTAGGCTTCACAATTAACGTGATATCGTCCTAGTTATAAATCAAAGCATGCTCTGAATTCAGGATCTCTTTTATCCAAAGAAATGTCTGTAGCATCATAATTAATAAATGCGATGCAGCATAAGTTATAAATCAGCCACTCAATTTCATTTTTCAGCATCTTGTTGTTCTTTTTTTAAAAAAAGTCAGTGAACATATTTGCTCTTCTGTAAATGTGTTTTGAAAAAATGTATTAAAGGGCATTACTAAAGGCAACGCAATGTTATTTCTTCATAAAGAACAAGAATTTAGGTGCAGCCTGAAGCGACGCTAATAAAAATAGTTTACTTATACAATTGCACGGGATCACTCCTTATCTAATTATGCCACAATTCACTTGACAAGTGGATACCATACTGCAATTAATCCCTAATTAACTGCTCCAAGCTAAATCTGTGTTCTTGCATCCATACACAAGTAGGAGATGGTATTATTGAAACTTATATCTATTCTAGGTAGAGATACTTTAGTCGTGGCATATACTGTTGGATCGCAATCAAGAAGGTTACGGAGTTAGTATTTTGAACCAAGCATAGATGAACACACATAGGGGTGAATTTTACCATCTCGTCTGCCATGGGAATCAGAACATAGGGGCAAAACATGGAAAGTTCCGTTGACATCAGGCGGGATTTTCCGGTTTCGGGACAAGCAAGGCCGGAAAATCCTGCCTATAGTCCTTTTCCCAGGGTAGGGGAATTAAAAACTGGAGGGCATAGGTTGAAGGTGAGAGGAGAAAGATTTAAAAGGGACCTGAGGGGCAACTTCTTCACGCAGAGGGTGGTGCGTATATGGAATGAGCTGCCAGAGAAAGTGGTTGAGGCAGGTACAATAGCAACATTTAAAAAGCATTTTCGATAAGTACACAGATGGGAAAGGTTTAGACTGCAGGGGTCTCCAAACTACGGCCCGCAGGCCACATCCGGCCCGCAGCGGGCCACATCCAGCCCCCAGTTTGGAGACCGCTTCTTTTGTTAAACAACAGTAATCGTTAGTGCGAAATGTTACTTGTCTCTATCCGTGTTGGTCATTTAGGTTTGCTATACGTATCCCAACAAAGTATTCCTGCTCAGTGAGAATCCCGGCATCTTTATGATAAATGTTGTCCAGCAGTAGTTATGGGTTGGAATTCAGAACATGGTAAACGCAATGACGTAATTCAGCGGCCTCCAAACTGTGGGCCGGATGTGGCCCGCGGGCCGTAGTTTGGAGACCCCTGGTTTAGAAGGATATGGGCCAAATGCGGGCAATTGGGACTAGCAAGGAGGGCATCATGGTTAGCATGGACTGGTTGGGCCAAAGGGCCTGTTTCTGTGCTTTATTGCTCTATGACTCTAAGACTCTATAGCATTTGTACTTGGTTGTCGCCTGAGGTATGTTGCATTATAATCTGGCTCCATTGTTAATCCATCCTGGGATGCTAATCTTGATTATCTCACCTTGTTTCCATATTTGGAAATTTTCTGCATTGCTGATACAAGGGTGATTTGGGTGCTTTAGCTGAAAAGTACTTACACAACAGATAACTATGGAGATTTATAACAGAAATTGTAATGTCAGAGCCAGATACAGATAAATTGGACAAGAAGATGTGAAAGTAAAACACTGCGAAAATTGAGTTGATTGACTGTGAAAATGCCATAAGGTCTGCTAACTCTATTAGATTCAATTCTTTGCCTTGATAATCATATTTGCTCTATGCTGGATAAATAATTGGAGAGGGTGGTTGGAAAAACTGCGGTGCGAATCTTCAAGTAGGCACTGTTGTGTGAATCACCATTGCTGATTTCAGAGTCCTGGAAAGCTTATAATCTGTGAGTGCAGGATAGCAATTGACATGTTCGGCAGGGTGGAGGGAAAAATATCTGTCACTTTCATCTTGCACTCAGTACAGTTCCAAGCCAAGCAAGTCAATGGACTTGACGAATACCCACCACATCACATCTACTCATGCCGCATCGTGTAAGAGTGGTTGGCTGTCAGTCCTTTACAAGATTGCACCTTCAGGAGAGCCACAAGGTTTTTAGCACTCAAATCAGACCTCCATGTTTTCAACAGGAGTACAAAGGTTTGTGTAGCTGCAGCTTATAATTTATTCAAATGGTAATCTTAAAATACCGGCAGCAAAGATTCATACATAGAATTACATTGAATACATTGGACAAAACCAGGGCATTCAGCCAGCTAAATCTGTGCTAGCGTTTAGAATGGGACGGCGTGGTGCAACAGTGGTTAGCACTGCTGCCTCACAATGCCAGGGACCTGGGTTCGGTTCCTGGCCTGGGTCACTGTCTGTGCATGTTCTCCCCATATCTGCGTGGGTTTCCTCCCACAGTCTGACAAGACATGCTGGTTAGATGCATTGGCCATGCTAAAGTCTCCCTCAGTGTCCCCAAACAGGCGCCAGATTGTGGCGACTAGGGGATTTTTACAGTAACTTCATTGCAGTGTTAATATAAGCCTACTTATGACACTAAAAAAGCTTTTAAACTTTATAATCCAAATGGGTTTCTTCCCATTCCATCTGTCTCACCTGTTCTCTTTTCTCTCTTGCCCTTGTATAGTTTCTTTTAGAAAGCATCCAAGCTATTTTCCTCAACCACTTCCCGCGGTAGTGACCTCCATATTCTAACCAGCTGGAGCAAAGACATTTCTCCTTCTTTCTCTATCTGAATGAATAGTCGCTATCTTATTTATGAACCCTAGTTTTGGATTAAAACGCAAGTGGAAGCATTCTCTCCATATCTACCCTGCCCAACCTATTTCTAATTTTAAATACCTCTATCAGGTCATTGCTAAGTCTTCTATTTCTTAGAAAAAAATAGCCCAAACCTGTTTAATCTTTCTCAATAGCTGTAATCTCTCACTCCCAGTACCATTCCTATAAATCTTTTTGCCCTTTCTGTGACGCTTCAATGTCCTTTTTTAATTCTATGGAGACCAGAAGTGTGCAGGGTTTTCTAAGTGCAGTCCGACCAGCATCATTTATAAGTTTCACGTGACTTCAAGACTTTTGAATTTTATTTCCCTGAAATAAATCCCAGTGCTCTGTTCGCATCTTTAATTTCTTTGCCCACCTGTAAAGCTGCTTTTACTGATTTGTTCACCCGCATCCCAAAGTCCCTTTGCTTTTCTATCCCAATCCAGGCTCTTATTTTCTAAGGTATGTGTCCCTGCACTGAAAGCTGAGTACCATAAATATTTGAATTATAAGAGAATCGGGGGACATGGCAGCACACAAGCTTTACGCTGCCCACTCACTTACATGATTGAGATGCGCAGCCAGCACTAAGCACGCTGTTGAACGACTGCACACTTGAGTAGGAAATGGAAAAGCTTGAGGGGCCAGGAAGAATTCCAGCTAGCCTGTGCTACTTATAGCAAGCGAACAGTTCTTAAAGGCGCAGAAGCTGGCTTAAGCCGATACTGGAGTTCATTGCAGTAGTGACTTGGATCTGGAAAAGACAAGGGAATGAGACAACTCGGCAGAGAGTGGGCTCCAAGGTTCTCTGATGGAACACTGGTGGTCTTGGTGCAGTTGCTAGACAAGGAAGAACAAAGATCGATACAACGCAGCAACAGGTCCTTTGGCCCACCAAGCCTACACGATTCTTAATCCTTATTTAGACCCACTACTTATTGCCCATACATGGTTTCTATCCCTCTGTTCGCCTCCTGTTCATGTGTCTATCAGTAAGAAGTCTCACAACACCAGGTTAAAGTCCAACAGGTTTATTTGGAATCATGAGCTTTCGGAGGGCTGCCCCTTCAATCAGGATGGTGTTGTGAGACTTCTTACTGTGCCTACCCCAGTCCAATGCCAGCATCTCCACATTGTGTCTATCACGATGAGTCTTGAACATTGCTAACAGGCCTGCTTCCACCACTTACACTGGCAGTGCATTCCAGGCACCCACCACCCTCTGTGTGAAAAACTTTCCCAGCATGTCTCCCCTAAACTTTCCCCTCTCACTTTGAACCTGTGCCCTCTTATAGTTGACCTTTCCATCCTGGGAAACTCCTGGACAGGAGAACAGAGATCGTCTATTTTCGTGGGAGCAAGAATCCCTTCAGACAAACTCCGGGGCGATAATGGGAGCAGATAATCAGCACAAGGTCCAGACCATAGCCCCAAGAATACTGTGCTGAAGGAGTTGTAGTGTCCTCACAAATGATCAAGAATTGTGAATGCTGCTTCAAATGGCATATTCCATGAAGTGCACCACTACCCTCAATGCACCAAACCACAATCACTCACATACCAACAATCTTCATCAATCATGACTCAAATTTCACATTCACATTTTTACCTCATCCAATCACGGCAGCACTGTGGCACAGTGGTTAGTATTGCTGCCTCACAGTGCCAAGGACCCAGGTTCAATTCCGGCCTCGGGTGACTGTCTTTCTCCCGTGTCTGCATAGGTTTGCTCCGGGTGCTCCTGTTTCCTCCCACACTCCAAAGATGTGCAGGTCAGGTGGATTGGCCATACTAAATTGCCCCTTAGTGTCAGGGGGATTAGCAGAGTAAATACGTGGGATTATGGGGATAGGGCCTGGGTGGGATTGGTGTTGGTGGAGGCTCGATGGGCCGAATGGCCTTCTTCTGCACTTTAGAGATTCTATGATTCTATACTCTATGAATCACACTTAGCACTGTGGCAAGCCTTATTACTTATATACTCAGCTAGGTAGTTAACCCATGGCAACGCACCATTGTTATGATCCCAGCTGATATTATTACTGAACAATGTCAGATCCCAGATTGGAACCTGGCTTGACCACTCATATTTCTTTCAAACTGTGGAGGACATTTATTGAACACATTCACAAGAGTCTGCTGCTGACTTATTAACAGAAAGATAAAACATTTACTAAACAAGAAACATTGGCCGAAATCTTCCGTCCTCATTCGCGGCTGGGATGTTCCAGTGTCGCTGAGAATTAATGGAGTTTTGGCTGGAACGCCAAATTTTCCATTCTCGCTCACAACGGATCCCGGCACAGAAGAGACAGGAGAATTCCGCCCGTTAACTATATTACCCCAGACAACAACAAGGTTGGAAAAATTTCAACAGACACCAACAAAATCTTTCACAAACTCACGCTATTCCTTTTATCCCAGCAATATCCTTACAGCCCTCAGTGAAGAGATTTCCACACCAAGAGTGAAATCAGTTCAGTTGCAAAGATTTTAAATTTTAAGTTTATTTATTAGTGTCACAAGTAGGCTTGCATTAACACTGCAATGAAGTTACTGTGAAAATCCCCTAGTCGCCACATTCCGGCGCCTGTTCGGGTACACTGAGGGAAAATTTAGCATGGCCAATGCACTTAACCTGCACATCCTTCAGACTGTGGGAGGAAACTGGAGCACCCAAAGGAAATCTACATAGACATGGGGAGAATGTGCAGACTCCGCACAGACAGTGACCCAAGCTGGGAATCAAACCCGGGTCCCTGGCACTATGAGGCAGCAATGCTAACTACAGTACCACTGTGCATGCAAGTTCAAAGGATAGTTGCAGCAGAGAAATTACTGTTTTAGCACTATTGAGGGATTAACATAGATAAATGTTTTGAAAGTTATTAAGCAAGATACTGAAGCACTGCTCTATAATCTCTTACTTCAGTTCAGCAAAGGAGAGCTCCCAAAGGCAAAACCTCCCTACCTACCTTTGACATTTCAGCTAATAAAATCGGGCTTCCAGTTTGCGACCAGCTGAACGGATTATGGTCTGGGCAGCATATCATCAGGATCAATCAGCTTGATAATAAATCCTTAATTATTTATTTAAATAAGATGGTGGGCTTCCAATTTTGGTGCTTGCTTGTCCCCACCCCGTATTATGAGGATGAGTTCAGGGATGGTGGGAAGTTAGTGGGGTGGATGCCTATCCGATTTATTCTTTTTGTCCTGACCACATCAAACACACCAATTGAGGGTACAGAAAATTCAGTTTCAAACACACCAATTGAGGGTATATAAAATTCAGCTCTATGTTTTCAATCTCTTTGTCTATGCCTATGCACAGTAAAAAGTCTCACAACGCCAGGTAAAAGTCCAACAGGTTTATTTGGAATCACGAGCTTTTGGAGTGCTGCTCCTTCATCATGTGATGTAGGAGCAGCACTCCGAAAGCTTGTGATTCCAAATAGCCCTGTTGCACTTTAACCTGGTGTTGTGAGACTTATTACGGTGCCCACCCCAGTCCAACGCCAACATCTCCACATTATGCCTCTGCAGTACACAGCAAATCTAGTGCTGAACTTACACTTCCGCATTCCCCTGTGACCTTCATGTATCTTCTGGAGAAGTGCATCGCTTTTGGCCATGATAATTCTGGATCCAGCTAGCAGAGCAATGTCTTCGAGTGAGGTCATCTCTGACAGACCAATATTGCCATATTGTTTGCTGTGTTTGCTGTATCTTCAGTAAGAAGTCTCACAACACCAGGTTAAAGTCCAACCGGTTTATTTGGTAGCACAAGCCACAAGCTTTCAGAGCGCTGCTCCTTCATCAGGTGAGTGGGAGTTCTGTTCACAAACAGGGCATATAAAGACACAAACTTAATTTACAAAATAATGGTTGGAATGCGAGTTTTTACAGGTAGCTGATAGCCAAGTTCCGCACACATGAAGACGGCCTCAACTGGGATCTTGGGTTCATGTCACACGATCTGTAACTCCCATGACTTGCCTGGGCTTGCAAAATCTCACTAACTGTCCTGGCTGGAGACAATACACATCTCTTTAACCTGTGCTTAACCCTCTCTCCACTCACATTGTCTGTACCTTTAAGACTTGATTACCCGTAAAGACTCGCATTCCAACTATTATTTTGTAAATTGAGTTTGTGTCTTTATATATCCTGTTTGTGAACAGAACTCCCACTCACCTGATGAAGGAGCAACGCTCCGAAAGCTTGTGGCTTGTGCTACCAAATAAACCTGTTGGACTTTAACCTGGTGTTGTGAGACATCTTACTGTGCTTACCCCAGTCCAATGCTGGCATCTCTACATCTTTGCTGTATCTTACCAGGCCATCCCTGGATTACTTTCTAAAAGAGCATCTGTAACTCCTCAACCTTGCTGGACTCCTCTTTAATTTGACTCATTCACTCGCTGATGGATCTTTATATCTAGATCATCTATCTTGTGTTTCTCCTGCGGCAACAACCAAAATATTTGCCAGCACCATTCCTCTTCCTGACTTGTCTTTTAGTGTGAAATTGTAATTGACAATTAGAAGCCTCAAGAGTAACCTCTGTAGTTTTGCTGCTGCTTTACACAGATTATTTTGTAGATATATGGAACTTTTGATGTCCATACCTGACTGTCAAAATCTCACCTTCTATTAAAGTTTAAATTTTATTTATTAGAGTCACAATTGGCTTACATTAAAATTGCAATGAAGTTACTGTGAAAACGTCTGATTCAGCTGAGGTTAGAGCTTTGGATGCGAAGGCTATTGGCTTGTACCAGGGCAGCTCCGAGTCTACTTGCTGTCATAGCATGACGAGGGGAGATTGTGGCGTAGTGGTATTTTCACTGGACTAGTAATCCAGAGACCCAAGATAATATTCTGGGGACCCAGATTCAGTAAAAATCTAGCGTGGACAGTTCAATGGTGACCCATTAATGTTGTAAAAACCCAGCTGGTGTGCTATGTCTTTTAGGGAAAGAAATCTGCCATCCTTACCTGGTCTGGCCTACATGTGACTCCAGACCCAGAAAATTCTTATATGGCCTAGCATCCATTTAGTTCAAGAGCAATTGGGGATGCGCAATAAATGCGGCCCAACAGGGGACAGGCATAAATAAAACAAACTTGTCTCCTGGCATATCATCATTCTGAGTTTTGGGTTAAAAACCTTATAAAATGGCAGCCATGTTTATTCACAGATCAACAGTGGCTGTAGTTCACTCTTTGTGTTGCAACTTGGAATATACGCAGATCTGACCATCTTCCTTCATCACCTTTTTCTATTCATTCGTGGGACATGGATGTCGCTGCCTGGCCAGCATTTATTGCCCGTCCCTAGTTGCCCTTGGAGGGTAGTTGCTGTGAGTCTGAAGTCACATGTGGACCAGACCAGGTAAGGACAGCAGATTTCCTTCCCTAAAGGACATTAGTGAACCAGATAGGTTTTTCCCGACAATCGACAATGGTTTCATGGTCATCAGCAGATTCTTAATTCCAGATTTTATTTATTGAATTCAAATTCCACTATCTGCCATGACGGGATTCGAACCCGGGTCCCCAGAATATTAATCCAGAGTTTCTGATTAATAATCTAGCAATAATAGCACTAGGCCATTGCCTCCCGCAGGTTTACAGTGTGCTCTGACAAATGCGGTATGAAAGAACTTATATATTGGATTAAAGCAAACTTCTCAACTCTCTCTTTTCTCTTGGGGCTTCCAACTCAGAAATAGCCATGATTCTTTCAGAGGCTGGCTTGATCCCATCATGTGTGTACACCATTGTGAAAGAACTGGCATTCTGTCACTTTCACAATGCATTTGCCTGCATTTAGCTTAATTTTTAATACCTGCCATGTTTGTACAAGAGAAAGACCAGTTTGAATTGATTCTGATACACATGACTCTCTTGTGCAGCATGAAAAATGGTCCCTTGGAAAACTTACACATAGTTAGTTCCTAGCTCTTTACAGATATTAACAGATAATATTCTGCTCACCGCGCTATCAGAAGGACATGGAGAGAGGGCAGAAAAGGTTTACCAGATGTTGACTGGTTTGGAGGGTATTAGCTATGAGGAGAGATTGAACAAACTGGGATTGTTCTCCCTGGAAAGACAGAGGCTGAGGGGCGACCTGATAGAAGTTTATAAAATTATGAGGGGAATGGATAGGGTGAACAGTTGGAAGATTTTTCCCAGGGCAGTAACGACAATTACAAGGGGGCACAAGTTCAAGATAAGGAGGGAAAGGTTTAGTGAAGATGTGTGGGGCAAGTGTTTTACACAGAGGGTGGTGTGGACCTGGAATGCATTGCCAAGTGAGGTGGTTGAGGCAGTTACATTAGCGGCAGTTAACACTTATCTGGATAGACACATGAACAGACGGGGAAGAGAGTGATATAAGTGGTTGGTCCAGATAGGACAACGTGATCGGCACAGGCTTGGAGGGCCGAAGGGCTTGTTCCTGCGCTGTACTGTTCTTTGTTCTTTTTTCTTTGTTCTAATACAACAATATATAACATCTAATATGTAGTGCAAACTTCCAACGCAGAGGCCGAAAACCTCCGACCTAATTCACGGCTGGGATTCTCCGGTGCTGCTAAAAGTGAATAGAATTTTGGCTGGAATGCCAAATTCTCCGTTCTCACTTGCAGTGGGACGGCCATGGATACAATCGGAGAATCCCACCCAAAGTAAATGACGAAGTTAGTATCTATCTAATTGGCCAAATTACGTAAAAGTGTTTCCTTGCACACCGACTCAGCTGACTCAAAATGCTGCTCCCAGATGTTCTGTTGCCACAGCTCAGCCCGAGCTAAAATTTGTTTTAAGATGGATAAAATTTGTCACATATGCGACTGAAGAATTCAATTATCAGTTGGCGCCAGAATTCCGATTTGCAATCATGTAAGTGTGACATTAGAAATCTTATCCACCGCACCACCCTGCATCAAACCCTTTAAATCAGATAGCATTTTATCTCGGCTCCTCACAAAAGCACAATATGAGGCTTTCAGGATCCCAAAGCACATTCCTCACACCATTCAAGCAAAAGTATCGTAATTGGTTGTCCTGAGTGCCTGTCTAAAAATTATTTACACACAGCCCTGAAACTCCCCTATCATTTCTTCAATTATTTATGACATAATTTGATTCATTGATGCCTTCAGAACAAATCCAAACTGTCTCGTACTCATTTTAAAACACAACTGTGCTTCTGCGAGTTATTTGGAGACAGATTTCACAAGGATAGGGAACAAAAGGCCAATCTGTCCTCCTCCAGATGCAATGAGTATTAAAGGTTACGTATTTATTCCCACACCCCTCACGATATAACCATATTTTAATTAATTTAAAAATGACAGGCTGTGCATTCACATCATTCTGCCTTCTTGGCAGCTTCACCAGTTCAAAGTCAACTAATCACACATCTTGCTTACTTGTAATTTTACACCAGATAATTTTTAAATGCCTTTCCTGCCACTGTATCTTTGCAGGACTGATTGTGTTTTCTGCTCCATTTTGTTTTGCTGCTGGGAATTTCTGTGAATGTTTCTCTACACATGTCTCCTTCCTAAACATTGAAACTTTTAAACTGTTTAAGATGAAAATAAGCCCTTGTTTTTGGCATAATCATGAGCTCCAAATTCAGAGGGGATCGTGAAATAAAAAGGTACATTTGACTGACCAGGGCCAATTTTTCACTCACTGCTTGGGGCAAATGTTGATTTTCTTCAATTTGTGACAGCAAGTCAGCAGCCCATTTTACTTCAATTTTACAACAGGTTCAATTCCGGCCTTGGGTCACTGTCTGTGCGGAGTCTGCACATTCTCCCCGTGTCTGCGTGGGTTTCCTCCAGGTGCTCCGGTTTCCTCCCACAGTCCTAAAATGCACGTTTTAGGTTGATTGGCCATGTTAAATTGCCCCTTAGTGTTAGAGGGATTAGAAGGATCAATACATGACATTATGGGGCTAGGGCATGGATGGGATTGTTGTCAATGGCCTCCTTCTGCTCTGTAGGGGTTCTTTGATTCTATGGATGATCTGATACTTCCTTTCCTAATTTGATTTAGTTGGAAATAAAAATTTGGAGAGATATAAAACACGATACTGACCCACTATCAATCATCTTACACAATCACATGTTCAACTCCCTTGCATGGTAAACTACAAAGCGGATTTCATTCCATGATAGAACCTGTCCAATCTTAATTTCCACTGGAAATTATAATGGTGTGCTCGAACAGTTGGGCAAACCATTGTGACAGCTTACTGGCTAATCAGTGAAAGTGAAAATCGCACCCTTCAGTGGTCCTGACTTGATTTGAATTTGATTTGATTTATTATTGTCACATATATTCACATACAGTGCAAAAGTATTATTTCTTGCGCGCTATACGGACAAAGCATACCGTTCATAGAGAAGGAAATGAGAGAGTGCATAATGTAGTGTTACAGTCAGAGCTAGGGTGTAGAGAAAGATCAACTTAATGCAAGGTAAGTCCATTCAAAAGTCTGATGGCAGCAGGGAAGAAGCTGTTTTTGAGTCGGTTGGTACGTGACCTCAGACTTTTGCATCTTTTTCCCGACGGAAGAAGGTGGAAGAAAGAATATCCAGGGTGCGTGGAGTCTTTGATTATGCTGGCTGATTTGCCGAGACAGCGGGGAAGTGTAGATAGAGTCAATGGATGGGAGGCTGGTTTGCATGATGGATTGGGCTATGTTCATGACCTTTTATCGATCCTTGCGTTTTTGGGCAGAGCAGGAGCCATACCAAGCTGTGTTACAATCAGAAAGAATGCTTTCGAGGGTGCATCTGTAAAAGTTGGTGAAAGTCGTAGCTGACATGCCAAATTTCCTTAGTCTTCTGAGAAAGTAGAGGCGTTGGTGGGCTAATGTAACTATAGTGTCGGCATGGGGGGACCAGGACAGGTTGTTGGTGATCTGGACACCTAAACACTTGAAGCTCTCAACCTTTCTACTTCATCCCTGTTGATGTAGACAGGGGCATGTTCTCCTTTACGCTTCCTGAAGTCGATGAGAATCTCCTTAGTTTTGTTGACATTGAGGGAGAGATTATTGTTGCTGCACCAGTTCACCAGATTCTCTATCTCATTCCTGTGCTCTGTCTCACCATTGATTGAGATCCAACCCATTATGGTGGTGTTGTCAGCAAACTTGAAAATCGAGTTGGAGGGGAATTTGGCCACACAGTCATAGGTGTATAAGGAGTATAGTAGGGGGCTGAGAACACAGCCTTGTGGACACAATGCAACAGGTGGAAAATAAAGGTTAAAAAGAAAAGAGTAAAGGTTATTAGAAAAATACATTTTGGAACATGAGATAGATTCCTTCTCTGCTGTATATTTGCTCTAAATGGAAATTTAGCATTAGTTGAACTTCTGCCAATCCCAGATGCCCATCCAGGGAAGATGATGTCTTTCAGAACCATAGAATCCCCTCAGTACAGAAGGAGGCCATTCAGCCCTCGAGTGTCCGAAAGAACATCCTACCCTGGCGCACACATCTCCCCCCTTCCCGTCCTATCCCCGTAACCCCACACATTTACCATGCTTAATCCACCTAACCTACACATCTTTGGATACTAGGGGGCAACTTTACCGTAGACAATCCACCTAACCTGCACATCTTTGGACTGTGGGAGGAAACTGGAGCACCCAGAGGAAACACACGCGGAAATGGGGAAATCGTGCAAATTCGACACAGACAGTCACTCAATGGTTGGAATTGAACCCAGGTCCCTGGCGCTGTGAGGCAGCAGTGCTAATCACTGTGCCACCGTGCCACCGATTTGTTGGTTACTTGCAATGACATTTTAAACAGAAGTAAAAATACACTTACGATTACAGCAATTTACCCAACTGAGAGAGAAAACCCTGTTTATTCTCAATCCAAGTATTCACTGTAATTAAGATATTTCTGTAAATTGTTGATAAGATGAAATGAAGCCTAAAATCTGTAAAGCACAATAAAAAAGTATTTGTTCTTAGAAATATGCTATTGTACTTATATTTTAATCCCTTACATGTACCTTGAGAATTAAGTGACATTGTCAATTCACTATTTATTATAACATAAATCATGCATTACTGCATTACATGGAGGAAATGTTATTTGTGAGAAATCTATAGCGATGAATAATGTATATGTATTTGTGGATTTTTATGATCTGTACCAAATACTACATAAATAGATTAAATCAAGGCCCTCAGGATAGAGATAATACAGATGGGGGCAAACATTCCTAATCAACTGTGAGTCCCAAATTTGAGTTCAAATGCAATTTTTGGATGGGAAGAATAAAGAATTTGGGTCAGCTGAAAAACTCAAAGAATTATCAACACAGAACTTATATTGCAAACAACACTGTCTATAAACCTTCCTTGTGTGTGAGCCATCATTATATGTAGTGATGAAGAAAAAGTAAGATATACAATGCTTTATCACACATCGGTGTATATTCCAAGTCACAACACAAACTGTGAAGTGCAACCACTGTTGATCTATGGATAAACATGGCAGCCATTTTATAAGGTTTTTTCCCCCAAATGTCATAAAATAAACAACCAGTTAATTTATCCTTGATCCTGTGCTGTAGTTTTTTTTGTTCTTTGTTCTTTCTTTGTTCTTTGTTCTTTGGCAGTAGTTTAGGGATGACTTGACTGACAGTCTTTTACATCACCTGATTAGCTTAAAATTCACTTCAAAGGATGAACATGGACATCCCTTCCTCTCGATTGGCTATATTGCATTTCCATTATTTCAATATTTTTTATTTCAAATTTCTAACAATCTTTTCAGGATTCTTTTTCTTTGCTCGAAAATTGATTGAGGCTGCTTATTTTTTTCATTCATGGGATTTGGGCCTCACTGGCTGGTCCAGTATTTACGACCCATCCTTTTTTAAAATTCATTTATGTAACATGGGCGTCACTGGCTGGCCAGCATTTATTGTCCATCCCTTGTTGCCCGAGGGCAATGGAGAGTTAACCACATTGCTGTGGCTCTCCTGTAGGACAGACCAGGTAAGGACAGCAGATTTCCTTCCCTAAAGGAACATTAGCTGAGTTTCTGGATTAATAGTCCAGTGAAAATACCACTAGGCCATCGCTTCCCTCAGTGCAATTAAGAGTCAACCATATTGCTGTGGTCACATGTAGGCCAGACCAGGTAAGAATGGCAGATTTTCTTCCCTCAGGGACATTAGTGAATAAGTTGGGTTTTTATGACAATCGACAATCGTTTCGTGGTCATCAGTAGACATCTAATTCTAGATTTTCATTGAATTCATATTTCACCATCTGCTGTGGCCGGATTCGAACTTTGGTCCCCAGAGTATTACCCTGGGTCTCTAGATTATTAATCCAATGACAATACCACTATGCCACTGCCTCCCTTATGGCACTCGAACAGAAGGTGACCAATCCACCATGGACTGCACCTCTATGAAAAGGCTCTCTGGATTAAATTAAGGCGATTTCACCCCCTTGCCCCCATCATGCTCCTTTATCTTCTGTTAGAAGTGGAGGGCATAATGTGAATTGGAGAATCAATAGCCAAGACCTGAAAATATGCATTGAAAACTTTGTTCAGTGTGAGGCGTGATGTGAAGAATAAACTGCCAGCAGGTTAGCATGCATCTTTTTTTTAATGAGGGTATTATTTGCTGGGATATATTCCTGAGTTAATACTGGTCTCTATAATGGTGTCCTACATTTCATACAAGACTGAAGGAAGTGTTATATCGAACACAAATATTCATGTAAGACACACTTATTTGGATTTCTATTACAACAATATGATTTTGTCACTTGTGTGGCACTTTTATAACCAATTTACTTGTTTTTCTGGATATACAACTGTGCACCCTGGTGACTTTCATTCTTTGTATTTTATTTAAAAATATTCATTTTAATTAGGTAAGCAAGGAGATGCGTGAAGATATTTTTTAACAAGCCAGTGCGTGAGACAGCTTGATTACTTAATTGTATAAACATGCAAAACAAATTCAAGCCATTATATTTTTTTAAACAAATGACTCAGCAATTCTTCAGATTTTTCTGACAAACAAACAGTAAGAAAGATACCTTTGCCAGTGAGCTAATACTCAAAGAATTCACTGCTGTCAAGAAAGAAACTAACATATATAACTCGCACAAGAAATAGCTTCAGAATTAGACCAAATGGCCTATCAAATCTGTTCTGTCACCCAATATGATCATGGCAGATTCTGGACTTCAACTTCATTTTCCCACCATTCTTCCCATATCTTTTAATTCCCTGAGACCAAAAACCTGTCTATCCTAGCCTTAAGTGTATTCAAAGATGGAACATCCACAAATCCCTGGGGTAACGAATTCCAAAAATTCACAACCCTTTGTGTGAAGTAGTTTCTTCTCATCTCAGTCCTAAATAATTGGCCCCTTATCCTGAGACTCTGTCCCCTGTGTGTTAGGTTCCCCGACAAGTAGAAATTACCTCTCAGCATCTACAAATCAAGTCTCCTGTGTAGGTTTCACTGAGATTGCCTCTCGTTCTTCGAAACTCCAGAACGTTTAAACCCAATTTACTCAGCCTCTCGTTAGAGGCCAAACCCCTCATCCCTGTTTCCTCAGAAAGAACTCTTCAAAGTTGCAGATACGAAAATACAACAAAACTTACTCCAACTTATAAATCAAAGAAAAGGTTTAATAAAGAAACATCATTACTCCAAACTTGGGGCCTTGCCCTAGGCCACTTCAAGCTTGCCACAATTCTACACAGGTTCCTATTTACAGTGAATCAGCTGGTCAGCTGACTATTACATCACTCCGTAATTGGTTCCATGGTTTACTCAGTCAGCTGACTCTTACATCTTGTTCCCATTGGTCACATTACATCCAATACAAAGTTGTCACCGGTTACATACTAATAATTCCAGGGGCCAATTTAGTCAACATTCATTGTACTGCTTCCAATGCAAGTACATCCTTTCTTAAATATGGAGACCAAAACTGCACACAGTATTCCAGATGTGGTCTCACCAAAACCCTGTAAAACTGTAAAGATTTATTTATTCTTGTACTTGCTATAAAATAAATAAAATTAAAATAAAAAAATGCTGGAAAAGCTCAGCAGGTCTGACAGCATCTGTGTAGAAAGAAGCAGAGTTAACATTTTGTGCCCAATATGTTCTCTTCGGAACACTCCTTGCAATAAAGACCAACATTCCATTTTCCTTTTTACTTGCTTGCAGCAGTTGCATGCTCACATTCTGCTTTTCTTGCATAAGCACAGCCAAGTCTCTTTGAACATCATCACTTACAAGTTTCGCACCTTTAAATAATATTCGGCTTTTTTATTCTTACGACCAAAGTGAATAACTTCACACTTCACCACATCTCTCTGCCATCTTGTTGCCCACTTATTTAACCTGGCTATATATATATATAATATATATATACATATATCATTGCAGCCCTTGTGTCCTCCCCACAGCTTATCTTTCAACTTAGCTTGGTAACATCAGCAAACTTTGTTACTGTCTCTTCACTTAATTCATTAATATAAATTATAAATTGCAGAGGCTCCAGCACTGATCCTTGCAATACTCCACCATTCACTGCCTGCCAACTTGAAAAAAACCCTGGGTATTCCCACTCTCCGCTTTCTATCCATTAACCAATCCTCTGTCCGTGCTAAAATATTACCCCAATTCCATGAGCCCTTATCGTACCTATTTCCCTTTTGTGTGGCACCTTGTGGAATTTCCTTTGGAAAACTAGGTATAATGCATCGACTAATTTTCCTTTATCTACCCCATCAGTTACATCCTCATAAATCTTTTAAGAAATTTGTAAAACAGGATTTCCCTTTAGTAGCACCATTTTGACTTTTTCTAATCATTCTATGCTTTTCTAAGTGGACTGTTAAGACTTCCTTAATAATAGCTTCCAGCATTTTCCCAACAACTAATGTTAGGCTAAGAGACATGTAGTTCCACTGCTTTCATTCTCTCTCTTCTTGACATTTGCCAACTTCCAACCTATTTGGATTGTCTCCAAATCTAAGGAATTTTGGAAAATCATAGCTGGCGCATTCACTATTGCTGCAGCTTTCCATTTTAAAACCCTAGGGTGCAGGCAATCAGGTGTTGGGGATTTGTCAAATTTTGGTCCAATAAGTTCTTCAATATTTCTTATACGGTGGTGCTACTTTTTTCTTTCCTCACTTTTTTAACTCCCAGGTTACCATCGGGCAGCACAGTGGTTAGCACTGCTGCCTCACAGTGCCAAGGACCCGGGTTCGATTCCCGGCTTGGGCAACTGTCCATGCGGAGTCTGCAGGTTTTCCCCGTGTCTGTGTGGGTTTCCTCTGGGTGCTCCAGTTTCCTCCCACAGTCTGAAAGATGTGCTGGTTAGGTGCATTGGCCGTTGGCCAATTGGCCTAAAGTCTCCCCCAGTGTACCCGAATAGGCTTTGGCGACTAGGGGATTTTCACAGTAACTTCATTGCAGTGTTAATGTAAGCCTGCTTGTGACACCAATAAATAAACAAATATATTTCTGGTATGAAACTTCTGAATTCTACTGTGAAGACAGATGCAAAATATTTGTTCAATGCCTCCGCCATTTCTTCATTCCTCCTGATAATTTCTTCTGTCTCTGCATCTAAGCATCTAACGTTTAATTTAGCTACTCTCTTACTTCTGTGAAAGCTCTTACAATCTGTTTTTATATTTCTGGCGAGTTTCCTCTCATAATCTAAGCTTAAAGAAAACCAATTACATCGGTATGAGGGGAGAGCTGGCTACAGTTAATTGGGTAAACAATTAACGTTTTGGTGGCCTTCTGCTTGTTTCTAAAATTCTCCCAATCCTCAGACTTGCTACTATTCTTTGCAACATTAAAAGCTGTGGCTGGATGGGCAACAGCGATGGCAACAGCGATGGCAACAGCGATGGCAACAGTGACAACAAGAATCAAGCACGCTAGGAATTTTAGCCATGTTGTGTTAAACACAGATGCAGGTCAGAGTAGGCTGCAGCAAGTCGTGACCTGTCCTGTGAGATGTGACCTGACACTTCCTGCGTTGACCAAATAAGGATGGTTGTTTGGATTGATGCTAGACATGCCAGAGCCATTGATTCCATATATGGTGAGGCTATGTAATTCACATGCAGCTTGGTATAAATATTTGGGAGTTGTTTACGAGTAACTCCATTAGCTATAATCGAACATTGTGATCAGTTTCCAGTGGTATCATTGGCTCAGTGCCAGAGAACTATCTGGAAGAACGTGCGATGTTTAGGATAAACAAAGTATTTTCATTCTTTTTCCTCAGCGGAAACTCAAGACTCGCATTCACAACATATGCCCTGAAAAACAAAGGAACCACGAGGAAGATTCATACCCAAAGCAAACCTGGCCAGTTCGCTCAAGCGGGTAATATTTGCTTCAGTCAAAACTTAAAGTTTAAAGAGTTAGGGTTAGAGTTAAATGGGTTAAAAAGGTTGAAGTTAAATGTATTAAAGTGAGTGAGTTGAAGTAGCTGTTGCGATTAATGTGGGTTTATGTTGAGTATTGACACCCAACATTTTAAATAAAGAGAAAGGTTATGCTTAAGTAAAATCTGAGGCGACTCTCCATTCTTTGGTTGGTCACACAAAGGGAAAATATCTAAGGAAAAAGTTTAAGTTTCCAGCTGGATAATAAATCTTTTCTTTTCACCTAATACAATCTGCGTGAACCACTTAAATGCTGAGTTTTTGTCTTTCAGTGGAATGTATTTTTGTTGAATATTTTGGATTATTTCTTTCAATGTTTCCCATTGTTCATTTACCTCCATATCTTTTAGACTGTTTACCCAATTAACCGTAGCCAGCTCTCCCCTCATACCGATGTAATTGGCTTTCTTTAAGCTTAAGATTCTTGTTTGTGATTGGAGATGTCACTTTCAAATTTAACATTGAATTCAGTGGTATTCTGATCACTACGTCCAGTGGATCTTTTACTATGACATTAGTAATTAACCCTGCTTCATTACATAATCTTAGATCTGAGATAGCTTTATCCTCAGTCAGTTCCACAATGGATTGCTCCAAGAAACTGTCACAAAGCTGTCTTCAAACTCATCTTCTAGACTATTGTTACCAAACTGATTGTCATAAGAACATAAGAAATAGGAGCAGGACTAGGCCATCTAGCCCCTCGAGCCTGCCCCGCCATTCAATAAGATCATGGCTGATCTGAAGTGGATCAGTTCCACTTACCCGCCTGATCCCCATAACCCCTAATTCCCTTACCGATCAGGAATCCATCTATCCGTGATTTAAACATATCCAGTCTTTATGAAGATTAAGATCCCCCACAATTATGACATTTCCTTTGCTACAAGCGCCATTAATTTCTTATTGAATGTTCTGCCCAACATACAACTCCATTTAGGAAACCTATAAACTACCACATTCTTTGTTATTCCTAACTTCCACCCATGCTGATTTTACTTCAAGATTTTCTGAGGAAAGATCCTTTCTCACTAATGTCCTAACGTTTTCCTTAATTAGGGCTACCCCTCCTCCTTTGCCATTCTGACCATCTATCCGAAACATTGTGTACACTGGAATATTTATTTCCCAACCTTGATCGCCTTCTTCCCTGCTGCTGTCAGACTTTTGAATGGACCTACCTCGCATTAAGTTGATCTTTCTCTACACCCTAGCTATGACTGTAGCACTACATTCTGCACTCTCTCCTTTCCTTATCTATGAACAGTATGTTTTGCCTGTATAGTGCGCAAGAAACAATACATTTCACTGCATACCAATACATGTGACAATAATAAATCAAATCAAAAATCAAATCAAATCAAATCAAATTAAAAGTGAATTTCTTTCAGCTGGCAGACATCAGATGGGCAGCTGATCACTCGGAGTTATGCAAGGCCTGGTATTGGGGTAACTCTCCCTCCCTGTGTGTGAAGTGTTTGCCTTCCAGTGATCAGATGAGATCGGAAAATCATGAGGCTTTTATAAATGACTCTGCTTTATTCTATACAAACTCAAACCCCAAGTGTACTGTGCCACCCTACTGCTCCTGCGCTAGTTACAATTTCAGAATCAAAACTCATTCTGTTATCATGGATATGTGTGAAAGATAGAACCATTGAGGTACAGTTATCATGGGGACAACTACAGGTTTGATTCAATTATATCACATATTTAAATGTTGTGTGGAATATCTAATTAATTTTGTGATTAACTAAATTTTTGTGGAGCAGTTCAGTTAATTTTAAAGCCTATTTATTAGTGTCACAAGTAGGCTTACATTAACACTGAAGTTTCTGTGAAAATCCCCTAGTCGCCACACTCCGGCACCTGTTCAGGTACACTGAGGGAGAATTTAGCATCACTAATGCACCTAACCAGCACATCTTTGGATTGTGTGAGGAAACCGGAGCACCTGGAGGAAACCCACGCAGACAAGGGGAGAACATGCAGACTCCGCACAGACAGCGACCCAAGCCATTAAATCCCTACAGTGCAGAAGGAGGCCCATTGAGTCTGCACCGACCACAATCTCACCCAGGCCCTATCCCCATAATGCCATGCATTTACCCTAGCTCGTCCCCCTGACATTAACGGGCCAATTTAGCATGGCCAATCCACCTGACCTGCCCATCTTTGGACTGTGGGAGGAAACCGGAGCACCTGGAGGAAACCCACACAAACATGGGGAGAACGTGCAAACTCCGCACAGATAGTGACCCAAACAGGGAATCAAACCTGGGTCCCTGGCACTGTGAAGCAGCAGTGTTAACCATTGTGCCACCGTGCCAATATTTTTTTGGGGTTCTGGCTGCAGTAGAGACAGCCAGAAGTACATCCACAGTTATAACCCAAAAGATTGGTCTCATAACAGATCTAACATGAAATATTTCCTGCATTAATGAAACTGAGTTATTCTTCCTTCAGTTATCCTGAGAGAAGGAAAAGCAGGAAGTGTTTTTGAATGTCAGCTGAACAGCTGATCACTGATTCAGGAGCCTCACATGCCTGGTGTGATTCACATTTTTTTGAGTAAGTGGTTGAAGGGGCGGCACAGTGGCACAGTGGTTAGCACTGCTGCCTCACAGCGCCAGGAACCTGGGTTCGATTCCCGGCTTGGGTCACTGTCCGTGTGGAGTTTGCACATTCTCCCCGTGTCTGCGTGGGTTTCCTCCGGGTGCTCTGATTTCCTCCCACAGTCCAAAGATGTGCAGGTTAGGTTGATTGGCCATGCTAAATTGAGCCTAGTGTCAGGCAATTAGCAAGGTGAATATGTGGGGTTACAGGAATAGGTGGGATTGTGGTCGGTGCAGACTCGATGGGCTGAATGGCCTCCTTCTGCACTGTAGTGAATCATCTCAGTAGAACTGTCGGTGCTGGCGGGAAACACACCGGTTTCCCTGCTGGTAGCAGCACTTGGAATTGATCTGGGAGAATTGCAGCCAATGAGAATATCATAGAAATCCTACAGTACAGAAAGAGGCCATTCGGCCCATCGAGTCTGCACCGACCACAATCCCACCCAGGCCCTACCCCCATATCCCTACATATTTTACCCGCTAGTCCCTCTAATCTACGCATCCCAGGACACTAAGGGGCAATTTTAGCATGGCCAATCAACCTAACCCGCACATCTTTGAACTGTGGGAGGAAACCGGAGCACCCGGAGGAAACCCACACAGACACGAGGAGAATGTGCAAACTCCACACAGACAGTGACCCAAGCCGGGAATCGAACCCAGGTCCCTGGAGCTGTGAAGCAGCAGTGCTAACCACTGTGCTACCGTGCCGCCCACTTAACTAGTTCATCCTCATTGGGTAGTTTATAATGTGATTGTTGAAAACACTGCTTTACTGATATCAGAAGTTTGCATAAACTGAATTGTCTTAATCAATGACACTTTAATTGTGAATTGATGTTGATGAATTTGCAGTAAATGGAAGCAGCTGCTTGGACTGTAGAAATGTTGCCAGTTGATGACTAGACAAAAGGTAGTTTTGTACTAAGAATACCAGACCGTCAGAAACTTAGAGCCATAGAATCCCCACAGTGCAGAAAGAGGCCATCCGGCCCATCGACTCTGTACCAACTCTCCGAGAGAGCATCCCACTCCGGGCAAGACCCGTTCATTTAGCATGGGCAATCCACCTAACCTGCACATCTTTGGACAGTGGGAGGAAACCAGAGCACCCGGAGGAAACCCACACAGACACAGGGAGGATGTGCAAACTCCACACAGACAGTCATCCAAGGCCAGAATCAAATCTGGGTCTATGGCACTGTGAGGCAGCAGTGCTAACCATTGTGGCATCGTGCTGCCGAAATTTATTCAATGTGATTTAAATAAACACTTAATCAGCGCTCCTAATTATTTAGATTGCTATTTTGGAAAAATTAGTAAAATGATTTGCAACTTGTCAAATACTGAACTTTAAGACAAGGTTCTTTTACGTAATGGAAAATCTGTGCAGCAGTGAAGGTATTTTGCATTCATGCTCACCATAATTTTGCTGTGGCTGAAGTACGTAACATTTATTTGAAGAAAATATTTTGTTTATAGAATATCACATTGCTGTTGCCAACAACTCATACACTGTGACACAGTTCAGTGTTGCATGTACTCATGCTTCGGTTAAGATTTAACCATCTGGCCTCACTACGGGGTGTGCGAGAACTATTTGTTAAATGAAATCAATAAGCTGGCTACAAGGCACACTCAGGATACAGGAATCATAGAGATAGAGAGAGGAGGTCATTCGGTCCACTGAGTCCACTCCTGCCCTTTTCAGAATAATCCAGTCAGTCTCATTCCCTCCCACTCTATCCTGTGGGCCTGCAAGTTTATTTCCTACAAGTACCCATCCAATTTCCTTTTGAAATTAATGGTCACTTCTCCTTCCACCATCCTGACAGGTAGTGTGATCCAGGTCTTCAGCACTTGCTGCATAAAGAAAGTCCTCCCAAATTCTCCCCTGCATCCAAGACATAAATCTGTGCCTCTGAGACCATCAGTTAATGGAAACATCTTATGTCTACCATAGCTAAATTGTCATAATCTTGCACATGTCAAATCTCTGCTTAATATCATTTGCTCTAGGGAGAAGAATCCAGCTTCTCCATCCCTGGAACTCTTCTGGTAAGTCTCCCCTGCACCCTCTCAAGGGTTCTAATACCCTATGGCAACTAATCTGAACTTCACATAGGCTCAACGTAACGCCCCTACCTTTGTATTCAATACCTCAATTTATGAAGCCCAAGATTCCATATACTTTGCTAATTACTCTCTTAATATGTCCTACCACCCTCAAACATCCGTGCACATGCACTCCCAGGTCTTTCTGTTCCTGCACATGTTTTGGACAAGTGCCACTGAGTGTCTATTGCCTCTCTCTATCTCTGCTGTCAAAATGCATCATCAAAATGCTGTCTATTCTGATAGCCTATCTTTTGTCCTATTGCAATCAATTAGTGTTATCTTCACTGCTTGCCACATCTTCAAATTTGATATAATCAGCAAATTTTGAAATCATTGTGGTAAATGTTCTGATCTAGCAGGTGGTAAGTGCAAACCAAGTCCCAAGGAGGGAATCTTGACAAGCCACCAGAACTGTTTTCTATTTGTATAGTGCCATGAGAAAATATGTATACTGAAATCAGGAGCCACAAATTCCAATAAATGGTTGGATATTTTAAATATTGAAATCCAAGTATTTATTAACAAATAGAGATGAAAAGCTAAACACACAAGATTACATTTACACAGTTAAAATTAGTCCTGCAGAATATTTCCCCAAAACGTTCTCAATGGTTCGCCTCACAAATAAACACCCTTTCGGCAACAGTCCTTATAGATATTTAATTTATTAAATTCCTGTAATATTACCACAAGGTACAACCACTGTTGCTGTAGGGGAAATATTTCCCTGGACTTTTCTCTGTCTCCCACTTAACTGTTGAAATTCAGGGCATTAAACCAAAACCTTGCTTTCTGGAACAATTAGACACATCTCTGGGGTGGCTGAAGGCTGCTCACTTCACTTCTTCACGGTTCAATCTCAGCACAGAGTGCTGAACTCTGCACTCTTCAGGATATCTTACATAGCCGTGTCTTAACACAGCTTCCAACCTCTCTTTGAATATGTTGTTTTTCTTTTATCTTTTCCCGTTGTCCTTATCCTTCTTTCCCAGGATATAGAATATTTTATGTTCACTTTATGGCCACTACCTTTCGGTAAAATCAAATTTAATAGCTTTGCCTTATTTATTTATGATTGCTTCTAAGTTGTAAATCTCTTCTTGCCTCGCTTTGAAACTCAACAGTTAGAAGCCTCAGTCCTCACATATCTCCTTATGCAAATTTCTATCCACGTTGTGTTTACTTGGAGAACGTCAAACTTGGCCCTTTCACATTTAAAATGCCTGCCTTTCACACGTAGTTCCTTTGATGCCCTCATATTTGTGGATACTCAACCCCCAGTTTAATTAGTCACACACATACGCACACACACATGTACACCCTACAATCCTGCTTCACAGAATAACATTGTAGACCCCGGAAATATAAAAACGTAACTGTTTCTTCACATAAGTATGGATCCAATATTTAGCTTCTCCATTAAAGAGGGAAAGTGTGGTTGACCAGTAAAAATCACAGAAAGAAAATTAAGGAAGTGCTTTGAGGTTATCAGTTAGAACTGAATGCATACCTAAAAATATCTGTGCAAAACCTTTAAATATATTATGCATCTATAGTGAGACATTTCAAGGGCATTGTTGCAGTTTGAGCTTTTCCCCAACTTTTCTCATGTTTATCATTACACCATGGCTTTCATAATTAAACCATATTTCTTATAAATCAAAAGATGCATTTTTGCACTCTGTGCGTAGGTTAGTGTATGCCAGTTCTGACAATAATGATAAATTGCAGTAAGTTGCTTCATGGGGAAATTACATGAGATTGCCCACCACATTATTCCATTAGCTCAATAGTTCGAAAAAAAATCTAGGTTACAGAATACAAACAAAAATTATTTGTTTGGATTTATTTATAAAATAAAGTATAAGATCAAGCTACTAGCATAAGAAGTTTAGTGATTTGAAATGTAAGGATAGTGGGAATGATTCTCCCATCCCGTTGTGCTGATATTTTAATGCAGCAGGCCGGGAGACTTAAGCATGGCCGGATTAGTGCAATTCCCACTGGATGTCGAGCCCCATGCACATCTCCCAGCATAGGATTTCCAGTGCCGTCAGATCCACACCGGGAATAGGTGCAGAGCTGCACTATCTATGCAGGGCTTCATTTAAAAATATTTTAAACATAATCAGCGAGCCCAGGACTTTAGTCTCTGGGCCCATTAGCCTCTCCACCTTCCCCCCAACCCCCCTCCTCCCACCCCTACCCCTCTCCCCCACCAGGAGTATGTCACTCCAGCGAGGTTTACAGTAGCTCCCCACTAACAGGGAGCTGGCTGCCCAACCCCACTGAGGTGAAGTGGAGGCAATCGGGGCCTCTCAGAGAGTCGGGTGCCGGGGAGGTGCCCCTGGGCATTGCCACCCAGGCAGTGCAAGCCTGGGCCCCCTGGCACTGCTCAAAGGGCAAAGTGCCAATGCCCAGGTGATACCTTGGGGGCATGGGGCAGTGCCAAGTGGCAGCGCCTAATGGGGGCAGGGCCTGATGGGGTGCGGCCATTTATTTTTATTCATTCACGGGTCATGGGCATCGCTGGCTGGCCAGCATTTATTGCCCATCCCTAATTGCCTTTAGAGGGCAGTTGAGAGTCAACCACATTGCTGTGGATCTGGAGTCACATGTAGGCCAGACCAGGTAAGTACGGCAGATTTTCTTCCCTAAAGGACATTAGTGAACCAGATGGGATTTTCCAACAAATGACAATGGTTTCATGATCATCAGTAGATTCTTAATTCCAGGTTTTTTTTTATTGAATTTAAATTCCACCATCTAGCGTGGTGGGATTCGACTTCGGATCCCCGGACCATTAGCTGAGTTTCTGGACTAATAATCTAACG
Source organism: Mustelus asterias (assembly GCF_964213995.1). Lineage (NCBI taxonomy): Eukaryota > Metazoa > Chordata > Chondrichthyes > Carcharhiniformes > Triakidae > Mustelus > Mustelus asterias. The sequence continues at coordinate 118,191,251 of NC_135808.1, read as the reverse complement.
AGAATACCACTTGGCCATCGCCACCCCGATCTCTCAGGGCCAGAAGGGATGGGGCCTTATCGGGTGGGGTGGGGGGGGGGGATCCCGCTGCCACTCTGCAGTTGGGATCGGTGGGGGACAGAGGGAGGCCAGTGATTGGGGCTGGCCATTGGGGTGGGGGGTAGCCTGTTGAGGGGGATGTTGCGGGGGGGGGGGGGGGGGGGGTGTTGGCATTGCGGTGGGGTGTCAGAACCACTGGGGGAGGGAATTGGGGAGGGTGGGAGATCAGGGCTGTGGGGATGGAGGGGTCGAGGCTGGGCCTGGACTTGCGTCGGGGGCCAGCGATCAGGCCGTGGGCGTGCCAGAGGGCCGGCATTGCGGAGTCACAGGGCTGGCCAGCAATCGGGAGGTTGGCAGACAGGGGCTACTGCGCATGTACCGATCTCAGCGCTGACAGATCGGCGCATGCGCAGTGGTCCACTCAGCGCTATGCTGCCGTCCTCTCCAGCAGGACCCTGGTTTCTGGAGTGACTTATGATAGTGCACTCAGCAGTGCACAGTGTGTGGGAAATTCTTCTCTGAACTTCCACTGAAAAAAACCAACATGAATTACTCCAATTTTCACGCAAAATTTGACACTTAGAATTCTTTTGGGAGAATCGCCCCCAGTATCTGTAATTCTAACAGCAATTCACTACCTTCTGAGAAACACATGAATGGATCGTAACTATCACAAGGGACCAGCAGAGAGGGCAAGATGGCAAGAGCCCAATAATGCCAATGACACCTTGAATATGCAGTTCGCCATCTCTGATGATCAACTGGCAGCTAAACCGGTTTATGTAAGGAGTGGAACAATCACTCAATGGGTGACAGTGAGCCACATTATTCTTGAGGACCGAGAAGGACAAGGGGGAGGAGGGGGTGTCGGCACTGCGGGGCGGGGGGGGGGGGGGGGGGGGGGGGGAGGCAGCTGAAGTTGGGGTGGGGTGGGATTGGTGGGGGAGGGAGGGACAAAACAAAATCATTTTAGACCAATATTCTCGGTGGGTATGAGGAAGAGACTCCAACCTTCATTGAACAAATTATCTGCAGCACACACACTGCCCAGAAAGCTTCCAAAGCTGTACATGAGGGGTCTTCAATTTTGCATAGCCTGATGAGGCTGAACAGACTAGGAAGTTGATTACTTTGATCAGGTGGCACGGTGGTGCAGTGCTTAGGCTTAAAATGGAGGTGAGAGTAAATTATTTTAACCAGAGAATTATAGAATCCCTACAGTGCAGATGGAGGCCATTTGGCCCATTGAGTTTGCATTCCATTTCCATTCTGTCAAGGCCCCTTCATTATTTTATGTTCCTCAATTAAATCTTCCCTCAGCCTCCTCTATCTCAAAGTTAAAAACCCCATCATATCGAATCTTGAAGCTTGGCAGGGTTTTGAAAAAATAGAGTAAGAGAATAAAGCAGTAATATGAAGCTTATGGGTTCCGTGAGAATCTTTGCAGGCAAGAAGAAAAGCCAGTGGCAAAACAAGCGGTTTTAGAAAGCATTTCTACTTTCTAGGAAAGGTTAGAAACTTGGGGGAAAAGATTCAGTGTCAGAAAATGGGGCCAGACAGAATCGGTGTGGTGAAAGGAGGAAGCACTTAACAGAGCATGAACTGATTATATCAACAATGAACTCTTTGTCTTGGAGCTGTCAGTAAAAAAAAGTTTCTAGCAGCTAATGGACAATCTGTTCCTTGTGTATACAAACCTCAGCTAATCCCCTCTTTGATCTGCTCTAGACCTGTCAATCCAAGCAGGACTAAAATGTGTCAGAGCTGCTGGGGCTCATTCAAGCCAGAAAGGGGGATCTCCCCAGTGAAATTGAATACTCCTGTCAATCAAAAATTTTCAGAAAGTGTTTCAGAGCAGCTGGGGATTATGAGAGAAATCAAATGGATCTCTCTAATGAAATTGACAGTTTCTGTCACTCAAGCATTTCAAAGAGTTTTCAGAGCAGCTGGGACTTATGAGAGTAAGTAAGGGGACCTCCCTATTGAAAGTGAATGCTCCTGTCAATGAAAGCACTTCAAAGAAGTCTGGTAACACCTGAGGATGCTGAAATCAACCAAGGGCAACCCCTACTATAGAATAGAGTGCTGCTGTGATTTTGAAGGCTTCCAGGTGTTCAAAAGGCATTAAGATATGTGAGACTAGGCCACTTCAAAGGTTTTACAGAACACAATCATAAAGAATTTTACCAGAATGGAGCCTGAAATCATCATCCGATGAGGGATTTCCATGTTTTTCAGGGCAACAACATACACGCATGTGCATGTACACGCATGCACACGCACGCGCACGCACACACACACACACACACACACACACACACACACACACACACTCCACACCACTACCTTGGCTCCCTGTCCTGGCAAACGTCACTCCTCCACATATCCACCAACTAGCAACAACCCACAAAATGACAGCAAAAGTTTGCAATGGCCCCCACCTGCCATTTCATGCAAAGTACAGCTCCCATCAAGAAGAGCGATCTGAAAAAATTCTCCCACACAGGACTTCAATACAAATTCTACCTGGAAAAATGAATGGGAATCATTGGACATGACAAAGAAAGATCAGGTCTCAAACCCAACTCAACAACTGCCTGCTTTCAACCTTCCAAGGAAAGAGTGGTCCACCCTCAACAGGTTCAGGATCAGCCACGACCCCTGCTTGGCCAATCTCCACAGATAGGGCATGAATGCCAGCTCCTTACATGCCCATGAGAGAGAGGGCAAACATCATAGAAGAGTGTCCAATCCACAGACACAGCAGTGGCCGAACGGCACTCAACACAGCAGACCGGAAGATAATGCTTGTGATGCGCGATTAAATCACTCGGGAGGCTAGATCATACTCGGGAAATAAAGGCTTTTATTACTAACAAGAATGGAGCATACTATACACAATACAATCCCAGACTAAAGGGTCACCAGGCAGTGCAGTGACCTTTATACTCCTCCAGGTAGGCGGAGCCAACTGGAGTGTACCACAGAACAATATCAACAGGTAGAACACCCCCAACCCTAACCCCAACAGTGACAACAGTAACATATCTACAAGTACCCATAGTGCTGACCATCTATGGTTCAGTACTCATAGTGGTAACCAACTATGGTTCACCACAGCTTGGCTTAGGGACTTTGCATTCGCTAAGTAAATAAATAGATCAAAGACTCCAAGAGCATCTTTAGGTTATACGTGTAGTTTTGCTTTTGTGGTTCAGGCAATTTTTTTGCAGTGTGGCAGTCTTAGGTTTGCTTGACTGCTTCACACATTTCCTCTTACACACTGGGCTTCAGAACTGATTCTGATTCCGTGGAGTTAGGTTCACGATCATCTTCTAATTCCATTGCTTCAGCCATTAAAATAAATTGATCCTGCTTGCTTTTTTGTAGAAGTGGCATTTATCACTTTCCACTGACTGATTGTTTTCTGCGTTCCATTTTGAAATGTAATGAAAACAGAACAGCCTCCATTTTGACCTGTTATTTAACATTATTTAAAGAGAAATGTTGACGTTGATCACATACATCACACCTCAAAATGTACTCAGAAGAAGCAAAAAAATCAGGTGTAGGAAGTTAATGATTGATTGAAGTAGCTCATTAACTGAATGTAATCAAAAAAACAACTCCGATTCACTTGTAGGAAAGACTAACATTAATGAGCTTAAATCAAAAAACTAACCAATCAAATCTTTTTTTAAACTCAGCAATCTGCATCAGCAACCACCATGAAAAGTACCAAAAGAATCACTCAAACAATTTTTTCAAATGGTTATTGTCTATCGTTTTCTAATTCAACTTACTAAATTCAACTAGAAGTGAATGCCTATTATGCAGCAAATGCATAAAAAAATGACTGCTTACTGAAAAGAAAATTATTGAGCTTTCCTCTGTAGCACAGTGGTTAGCATTGCGGCCTCATAGCGCCAGGGACCCGGGTTCGATTCCCAGCTTGGGTCCTTAGAATCCCTACAGTGCAGAAGGAGGCCATTCAGCCCTTCGAACCTACACCAACAACAATCCCAAACAGGCCCCACCCCTGTATTTACCCCTCGCATTTACCCTGCTAATCCAATTGACAATAAGGGGCAATTTAGCATGGCCAATCAACCTAATCCGCACATCTTTGGACTGTGGGTGGAAACCAGAGGACCCGGAGAAAACCCACGCAGATACGGGGAAATGTGCAGATTCCACATAGACAGTCACCCTGAGGCTGGAATCAAACCCGGGTCCCTGGCGCTATGAGGCAGCAGTGCTAACCAATGTGCCACTGTGCCGCCTACTCCTATCTGTGCGGAGTCTGCATGCTGTCCCCATGTCTGCGTGGTTTCCTCCCATAATCCTAAAGACGTGCTGGTTAGGTGCATTGGCCCTGCTAAATTCTCCCTCAGTGTACACGAATAGGTGCCGAGTGTGGCGACGGGGGGACTTTCACAGTAACTTCATTGCAATGTTAATGTAAGCCTACTTGTGACACTACTGAATAAATGAATTACAATACAGTTAAAGACCTTTTGCTCTCAAAGGCCTGCTCCTTCATCTGGTTCTTGGGGTTTGAGTTTTGCTTCTGGCCTGCAGCATACACATTTTCCCTGGCTTTTGATGTTGGGTTGTCCAACAGCAAGTTCTGTCACCGCAAGAGAGAAATGTGCCGTAAGATTTGCAGCTTTTACACTGTTCTCACGCAACTACAAACCCCATTCTGTAGCTTTATTGATTGCTGCCCCACTATACTTCAACATGCTAAAAGATGTGTGCACTTTCATTGCAAGATGTCATTCAGTGTCTTTTCCCAAACTAATTGCCTCACTTGGCTAGCTATTTCAGCAGTGTTCTTTGTGGAAGGGTTGGTGTGGCACAAAGGTTCTGTGGTGCCACCAGTTGATCTGGATAATGTGTTGAGTCGATATCTCAATTGGTTACATTTTGCTGTAAAATCAGCCCTCTGCAGAACCAATTGCAGGTCAGCAATTCAAGACACAAAATGAAGGTAATTTCTAAAACTCACTGCTGCAAAATAAATTCCGTTAACTACCAAGTTAAGGACATTGGTGACTCCAGGACACTAGTGTCCTAACCTTGTGACACAATTCAGCCTTATTTTACTCCTCGTCATGTCACTGAAGCTTCTGCAAAGTTCTGATGAAGTTGAAGCAAAGTTGAAATAATTTAGGGGCGGCACAGTGGCATTTCTGCCTCATAATGCCAGGGACACAGGTTCAATTCCGGCTTGGGTCACTGTCTGTGTGGAGTTTGCATATTCTCCCCCTGTCTGCGTGGGTTTCCTCCGGGTGCTCCGGTTTCCTCTCACACTCCAATGATGTGTGGGTCAGGTGCATTGGCCATGTTGAATTGCCCCTTAGTGTCAGGGGGACTAGCTAGGGTAAATGCACGGGGCTATGCAGATAGGGCCTGGGTGAGATTGTGGTCGGTGCAGACTCGATGGGCCTAATGGCCTCCTTCTGCACTGTATGATTCTATGACATCTATGAACTGGATTCAGCAAGGCAATGTAACAACTAACGGAGGAGATTTTAGGAGTGATTTGCACAGTAGGAGCAAATGATAAAACCTCTGTCTGCTGCTATGATACAGTTTCAGCAACTGTACACAGAGAGACGGCTTAATATTCAGGATCAAACATTACCAGCACAGCAGTTGAACGTCTATCAGACAAAAAGAGCTAGGATTGCCTCAAAAGTGGACGAGTCTGAAATTCTCCTGTTTTCACGCTCGTTCAGCATTTGGACTTTATTTGGTATGTTCGGCCCCCTTAAGCTTTGAGAGCAGGATCACATAGAATGATCTGAGGATATTTGGAATACTTCCAAACCTGAAAGTTACGGATATGAATATCAACAAGAAAGTTAACAAAATCTTCCATACTGAAACAATTATTCATCAGACTGGATAACACATTCAGCATCAAATTCAAAAGTACACTATTTTTAAAACAAAATCATTTTCCTTTTAAGCAGACTAACAATTTTGTTATAATAGCAGACATAGGCACCTATTTTAATCCCCTTTTGTCAAGTGAGAAGGAGAGGCGATGGCCCAGTAGTATTATCACTAGACTATTAATTCAGAAACTCAGGTAATTGTTCTGGGGACCCGGGTTTGAATCCCACCATGGCAGATGACAGAATTTGAATTCAATAAAAAAATATCTGGAATTAAGAATCTACCGATGACAGTGAAACCATTGTCAATTGTCGGAAAAACCCATCTGATTCACGAATGTCCTTTAGGGAAGGAAATCTGCCATCCTTACCTGGTCTGGCCTACATGTGACTCCAGAGCCACAGCAATGTGGTTGACTCTCAACTGCCCTCGGGCAACTTGGGATGGGCAATAAATGCTGGCCAATCAGCGACGCCCATGTCCCGCGAATGAATAAAAAAAATTAGATCTCCCACAGGGCCTTCAAACATCCGGAGGAAATGGCCGAGAAAGATGATGATTTCTCTTTAGAGGCAGTTATTCATTCTGAGGTTGCACTTGTACAGGGTCATTTGACCATGCACCAGCTCAAACTTCATTGGGACTGATAAGGAAGATAGTTTGGTTTTCACCTGATAATTTACACATCACAAGTAAGCAAGAGCAGTTGGAGGAGACAGGGACAGCAATGCACAATCCGTATGGGCTCCAAAATACAGATAATGTCAACCAAAAGCAGTCACAGTAGGGATCTGAGCAGCTTGCCTCTACCTCTGCTGAAACAACAGGGATTGCATCCTGCTGAAGTATTAGGACAAGAAACAGTAAAGATTTGTAGTTGCACAAGATGTTTTAATTTCATCTACCAGTGTCACAAATACCCTTACACTAACACTGTGATTAAATTACTGTGAGAATCCTCTAGCCGCCACACTCCGGCGCCTGTTCGGGTACACTGAGAGACAATTTAGCATGGCCAATGCACCTAACCAGCACGTCTTTTGGACTGTGAGAGGAAACCGGAGCACCCAGAGGAAACACACACAGATACGGGGAGAATGTGCAGCCTCTGCACAGACAGTGACTCAAGCTGGGAATCGAACCTGGCGCAGTGAGGCAGCAGTGCTAACCACTGTGCCGCCGTGTCGCGTATTACACAATGTTAGATTGTTAAGTCTCTGTTTCATTTTTAAGCCACGTCAATAATTGTTTACACCACTTTTCCTTCTTGTCCATTTTTGTCTGCTCCCTGACAAGTGGCCTTTATACTGGTGGTGACTGGTAAGACATGATTTAAAGCCAAGCAGTGCGTCACTGTGAAAGAGGTCCTTGTGTTAGGGGAAAGCTGGATTTAGCATGTTGCTGCCAGATGGATGCACTTAGGCAGGACTCTGCAACCTGTGGCTCTGGAGCTGCACACAGCTCTTTAACATCTTGTGGCCCCACAGTTGGATTGCAATATCATGAAGACAGACCAAGAAAATCAAGACAAGAGCCGTGTTTTTATTAAGAGAATAAAAGGCTTATTATTGTGCTGTGGTTTACAGTTCCAAATGATTATTTAAGCAATAAAACATAATTGTGTTCAAAATTAACCTGTTTGAGTGGCTGAGCTACACCATAGTAATAAATAATACCTTTGGTTCGAGGAACAGATTTTATGATTGCTACCATTATTATTTCTAATATAGCTGAGATAAATTATTCGGAATTTGCTACTGGAAGCATTTTTTTTAATCAAGAGAATCAATAGACACAAAGATTTTCCTGATTCTATGCATCTTAAGTTAAAGTTCGTTTTAAAGGTGGCTCTGCTGGCAATATTATAGAAAAAGACATCAAAAAATGTGATAATTCAGAGTTGGATCCATTTAGAAACATAGAAAATAGGAGCAGGAGTAGGCCATTTGGCCCTTCGAGCCTGCTTTGCCATTTATCTTGATCATGGCTGATCATTGAATCCAATATCTTGACTCCTCCCCCTTTCCCCCATGTCCCTCGATCCTTTTATGCCCCAAGAGCTATATCTGATTTCTTCCTGAAATCAGACAATGTTTTGGCCTCAACTACTTTCTGTGGTAGTGATTTAGGCGGCATGGTGGCACAGTGATTAGCACTGCTGCATCACAGCGCCAGGGGCCCGGGTTCAATTTCAGCCTCGGGTCACTGTCTGTGTGGTGTTTGCAAATTCTCCCCGTGTCTGCATGGGTTTCCTCCCACAATCCAAAGATATGCAGGTTAGGTTGATTGATCTTAGTGTCAGGGGATTAGTAGGGTTAATATGTGGGGTTATGGGAACAGGGCCTGGGTGGGATTGTGGTTGGTGCAGATTCGATGGGCCGAATGGCCTCCTTCTGCACTGTAGGAATTCTATGATTCTATGAATTCTACAGGTTCACCATTCTCTAGGTGAAGAAATTTCTCCTCACATCAGTCCTAAAAGGTTTGCCTCTTATCCTCAAACTATGACCCCCAGTTCTGGACTCCCCCACCATTGGGAACATTCTTTCTCAATCTACCCTGTCTAATCCTGTTAGAATTTTATAAGTTTCTGTGAAATCCTGTCTCACTCTTCTAAACTCCAATGAATATCATCCCAGGAATTAGCCTTGTCAACCTTCGCTGTACTCCCAGTGAGTCCATGTATTTAATTTATCATGTGTGCAATTTCTGCATCCAGAGAAAAATGGCAAGTTGCCACATACTTGGTTCAGAAATACCAAATTTTCATCTTGTACTTTTATTTCAGGCATTGCCTTTAAAAGGTTCATCAGTTTTTTAAAAAGGCTGCCTCTGCTCTGGTGAAGCCTAACTGAACCTTGCTGTTTTACGGAGGCACCCAAGGCTGGTTACTTCCATAGAATATCTGCTAATTGGTATTGATAGGTTAAGTAAGTGAGCAAAAAGTTGGCAAATGAAGTATAATGTGGGAAAACGTCAAGTTGTTCATTTTGGAAAGGAGGACAGAGAATGGAGAACTGGAGAAAAACTGTAGAAAATTGCAACACAAAGGGGGTACTTGTGCACGGAACACAGAAAGTGAGCACACAGGTGTGGCAGGTAATCAGGAAGGTTAATGGAGTGTTGGCCCTTATTTCAAGGGGGTTGGAGTATAACAGTAGGGAAATCTTGCTGCAACTGTACAAGGTACTAGTGAGACCACATCTGGAGAACTGTGAGCAGTTTTGGTCCCTTTATTTAAGGAAAGATATTGTGGGCGATTTTCCCAAAAGAATTCTGTGCCGAATTTCAGGGAGCGGGACCGAGGGAGCATAGACTATTTTCTAAATGGGGAACGGCTTTGGAAATCTGAAGCACAAAGGGACTTGGGAGTCCTGGTTCAGGACTCTCTTAAGGTTAACATGCAGGTTCAGTTGGTAGTTAAGATGGCAAATTCAATGTTAGTGTTCATTTCCAGAGGGCTAGAATACAACAGCAGGATGTACTGCTGAGGCTGTGTAAGACTCTGGTCAGACCCCATTTGGAACATTATGAGCAGTTTTGGGCCCCATACCTAAGGAAGGATGTGCTGGCCTTGGAGGTGGTCCAGAGGAGGTTCACAAGAATGATCCCAGGAATGAAGGGTTTGTCATATGAGGAGCAGTTGAGGAGTCGGAGCCTATACTCAATGGAGTTTAGAAGGATGAGGGGGGGGAATCTAAGTGAAACTTACAGAATACTGAGAGGCCTACATAGGGTGGATGTGGAAAGGATATTTCCACTAGTGGGAGAGACTAGAACTCGAGGGCACTACCTCACAGTGAAGTACACTCCTTTAAAACTGAGATGAGGAGGAATTTCTTCAGCCAGAGGGTGGTGAATCTATGGAACTCATTGCCACAGAAAGCTGTGGAGGCCAGGTCACTGAGTGTCTTTAAGACAGAGATAGATAGGTTCTTGATCAATAAGGGGATCAAGGGTTATGGGGAGAAGGCAAGAAAATGGGGATAAGAATCATATCAGCCATGATTGAATGGCGGAGCAGACTCAATGGGCCAAATGGCCTAATTCTGCTCCTATGTCTTATGATCTTATGATCTATTCTCGCTGGAGAGGCCGACAGCAGAGCACTGTCAGTGCCAAGATCAGTGCATGCGCACTGGCCCCGCACTCTCGGCCTCCCGATCATTGGCCATTCCCACGACCCCTCATCGCTGGCTCTCCGACTCCCCCATGTCCCGATTTCTGGCTCCCCGTACATGTCCGGGCTAGCCTCAACTCCTTCCCCCCCCCCCGGCACCCCTGGCCCGCCTCGATCTCCACCGCCCACCCCCCCCCAACCCGGCAGCCCCGACCTCCTGATCCCCCCTCCATCCCCCCAATCCCCACCAGCAGCCCCGATTCCCCCCCCTTCACGTAGCCTCAATCCCCCCCCAACAGGCCAAGCCTCCCTCCCCACCCTGATGCCCAGCCCTGATTACTGGCCTCCCTCCCTTTGCCCTCTGCTCGCGATCCCAATGCAGAGTGGCAGCGAGATCCCCCACCCCCACCCATCTCCCCCCAGAGGACATACCCTCCCCCATCAGACCCTGACCCATTAGGCCCCTTCCAATTGGCACTGCCCCATACCTGATGGGCAGTGCAAGGTGCCCCCTGAGCATTGGCACTTTGCCCCTTGGGCAGTGCCAGGCTGGCAATGCCCAGGGGGCACCCCCCATTTACCCCTGACCCTCTGGGGGCCTTGATGGCCTCCCTTCACTCCAGCACGGTCAGGCTGCCAGCTCGCTTGAAGCGGGGAGCTGGAGTGAAACACTCCTGGCCGTTGGGGTGGGGGGTTGCTAGCGGGCCCGGAGATTTCAGTCCCGGGCCCGCTAATTGAATGTAGATAACATTTGAATTAGGATTTGAATAATTTATTCAGCTCTGTGCCAATTTCTGGTGTGGAGCTGACGGCACCGGAAATCCGTCTGCCGGAGACTCGTGGAGGCCGTGACGTCCAGCGGAGAGCCCGCTAAATGGCCTCTGCTTGAATCTTCCAGCCTTCTGCGCTACAAAAGTAGCACAGCGGGCTGGGAAAATCGCCCCCATTATTTCACTGGAGGCAATTCACAGAATGTTCACTGGGATGATCCTGGTATGGAGGGATTGTCTTATGATGAAAAGTTGAACAGTTTGGGATTCTCCTCATTGGAATTTAGAAGGTTGAGAGGTGATCTCATTGAAACATACAGGATTCTTCAGGGGCTTGACAGGATAAATGCTGAGAAGATGCTTCCCCCTCATGGGAGAGTCTAGGACCAGAGGACACAGTCTCAGAATAAGGGGGCACCAATTTAAGGATGAGATGAGGAGGAATTTCTTCTCTCAGAGGGTTGTGAGTCTTAGGAATGCCTTCCGACCGAGAGCTGTGGGGGCAGATTCATTGTGCATATTTAAGGCTGAGATAGATAGATTTTTGATCAGTATGGGAATCTAGGGTTACAGGGAAAGGCAGGAAAGCGGACATGAGGAATATTGAATCAGCCATGATCCTAATGAACGACCTACTCCTGTTGCTATTTCTTATGGTCTTACGGTCTAACTCATATTGTGCATCCTTGCATGAATTTAATCCCGATTGGGACCATTATAAGATTGGTTTCCAAAGACCTTTTGTCCAGGGCTCCACTGAGGATTTTTGCGGGATTTCTCAAGCAGCTTCTCACAAATGTATTCAAGAGGCTGCAGACACTCTATTTAGCAAGGTGCACAATTACAGCCAGTTCTCCAAACATGGGGATCAGGCGGGTAAGTGGTACTGATCCACGTCAGATCAGCCATGATCTTATTGAATGGCGGGGCAGGCTCGAGGGGGAAGATGGCCTACTCCTGCTCCTATTTCTTATGTTCTTATGTTCTTATGAAGCAGCCAGGTTGCCAGAGCAGTGGGATTTGCAGCAATCTCTAGATTCCCACAGGTACAGGATGTCAGTGACTGCACTCATGTGTCCTTAAGAGCTCCCTGGGAATAGCTGGTACAATTTGACAACATGAAAGGTTTCCACTCTCCCAATTTTCAGCTGGATTGCAACCACCTGATTTACATAATGCAGGATAAACGCAAAATACTGCGGATGCTGGAATAATGCAGGTATGTGCAACATACTCTGGAAGCTCTGACTCATACATCTTGAGTCACTCGCAGATGCCACAGGTCTTCAAAGGTGCTCAGTACATCCAGAGTTGGCTTATGGTGTCAAAGACTATCCACCAGGTGAGGCTCGTAGACCGACTTCTGCCATAACGGGGGTAAAGGATGTCCTGTCGTGGCCTCTTAGCATCCAAAGGTGCCCCCAGTGCATTGTTGCTGAACCAGGGATAGTAGGTTTCTTTGCTTCCTGGGCCATAACTCACCACAACCAGTCTCAGGCTGCAGAGAGTGAATGATGTGCGCAGGTGTGGTTTATATATAGCACCCGGAAAGATGATCCGATAAGGTCACGGTTGGGCAGACGAGTCCCAGCCTACCCCTCTGCAAGAATTGATATCCTTAATGTTCATGCATATATAATGAGCTGAAAAGCAGACAATCTGGTCCAGAAACATGTCACACCAGCCTGCTGACACTGCACTTAGTCTCCGGAATGGAAAAAAAAATCTTCCCCAAGATTCTATAAAGCAGTTTGATAACAGAGAGGCAGTGGGGAGGTCGAGAGAGGTTCTAAAGTAAAGTTTATTTATTAGTCACAAATAAGGCTTACATTAACACTGCAATGAAGTTACTGTCAAATTCCTCCTAGTCCCCATAGTCCGACATCCATTCTGGTCAATGCACCTAACCAGCACGTCTTTCAGAATGTGGGAGGAAACCGGAGCACCCAGAGGAAACCCACGCAGATATGGGGAGAATGTGCAAACTCCACACAGACAGCGACCCAAGCTGGGAATCGAACCTGCGTCCCTGGTGCTGTGAGGCAGCAGTGCTAACCACTGTGCCACCATGCCGCCCCCGTGAAGTAGAGGAGGGTATCATCACTACAAATATTGAACTTAATATCACGTATTTGGAATAAGTTTTCCAGGAACATTTTTGCTTCAAACAAATAACCTAAGTTCCTGTGGCAACTTTTAAACAACATAGTCTTTGAGGCATGAAGGGGTCTCCTTTCTTGAAAGTGAGTAGGTGCTGATTGTTCTGTTCAGCTTGTTTGGTTTCAGTTTGAGCGAGTGCCGCCAGTACAGAATACTGAGCTTTAGGATTAGTGAAATCCTCAGCTCCTTCTGAATAATGAATAGTCACAGCATTTGGATCAGTGTGCCATGCTGTAGGTATTGGGATTATTAGATCAAAGAGATAGATATCAATCATGCCTTGAAACCGATGTGCATGATTTTGGAAGTTCAGTCAGTAGTTTGGCAAATATGGAGATCAGAACTTCTGAGCTGTGAACACTGTTGTAAACTACATGTGCATAAAGGAATTGTTGAACAGCCCACATAATGTTGTGAATGTGGCATTCACAATCTGCATAGAAATGTCTTTCGGCTTATCTATACTGTTGAATCCTTCAGAGAATTCACGATAGAAAGCACCCTCCGGTGTTGGTATATTGATGCTTTGTCATGCTGAAGATATCCAGTGAGTTGCAGTGATTGAGCTTTGTGTAGAATGTGTTGACAACAAGGCAGTAAAACAGGTCAGTGTATTCAGCAGGCCACAAGAGGAAAAAGTTGATCAGATGACAGTCACATGGGCCTGTGCTGCCATTGGATCTGTGCAGAATGTGTTAATCCAAATATTACAGCAGAAACCCAGAGGGGTGATTTTAAATTTGCTCGCTCAGCAGATACAAGGGCGGACAGTTAAAATTGTCTGGAAGACATAATTGCCTGTACTTCCTTCCCACAATTTTCAATCTTTACCTGTTCTCATACAAAGTGGCGAGGATTAGTGGGAAGCCAGAGGATTGGGAAGCCTTTAAGAGTGATCAGAGGTTAACTAAAGAAGCAATAAGAGGGGAGAAGATGAAATATGAGTGTAAGCTAGCTAGTAATATAAAAGAAGATAGGAAGAATTTTTTTTCAATATATAAAAGGTAAGAGAGAGGCAAAAATAGCCATTGGACCACTGGAAAATGAGGCTGGAGAAGTAATAATAGGAAACAAAGAAACGGCAGAGGAACTGAATAGTTACTTTGCATCAGTCTTCATGATGGAGGACACCAATGGGATGCCAGAGCTCCAGGAGAATCAGGGGGCACAGATGAGTGTAGTGACCATCACTAAGGAGAAGGTTCTGGGGAAACTGAAAGGTGTGAAGGTGGATAAGTCACCTGGACTGGATGCACTACACCCCAGGGTTCTAAAAGAGATAGCTGAGGAAATTGTGGAGACATTGGTGGTGTTCTTTCAGCAATCACTGGAGGCAGGGAAGGTCCCAGAAGACTGGAAAGTAGCTAGTGTAACTGTTTAAGAAGGGAGGGAGGCAGTAGATGGGAAATTGTAGGCTGGTTAGCCTGACTTCAGTCATTGGCAAGATTTTAGTGTCCATTATTAAAGATGAGATCGCGGAGTACTTGGAAGTGCATGATAAAATAGGACTGAGTCAGCACGGCTTCTTCAAGGGGAGGTCATGTCTGGCAAATCTGTTAGAGTTCTTTGAGGAGGTAACAAGGAAGTTAGATAAAGAAGAACCAGTGGATGTGATTTATTTAGATTTCCAAAAGGCCTTTGACAAGGGTGCCCATCGGAGACTGTTAAATAAGCTAAGAGGGGGCAGGAGGAGGACTTCCTTGTGAACTTGCTCCTGACGCTGGCAAAGCTTGCTACAAACAGGTCCAGGCAGTTGGCGACCGAGGGGGTCATCCGACCTGACTGTCTGCCCCTCTAGCACGGCTATATATGTCCCTGGAGAGGGAGCATGCAGTGTCCGAGGGCACCGTTAATGCCTCCATGCCTGCTGGGTACCTGCAGGGATTGGAGTGCATTATTGACCCCTTTAATCACATTTTAATTTGATGTTTTAAGTTTCCTTTCCACTTTGTCTTTTGTTTCAGGCGGTTCCCCTCTTTTTGAGAGCTGCCCCTTTTAATTTGTCCCTCAATTAATTTGATTTAGTTTATTTGGTTGACCAAAAAGATTGGTCATAATTGCCTGCCCAATCAGGGAGCCCCACCTTTATATAAATATGAGAGTGTCAGGTTTAATGGTACACCTGATTTTGACCTTGTAACTGAAGCACTTGAGGAGTGGAATTGAGTGTGCAAATAAAGGGAATCTGCTGAAGTAACACTGGCCTCTGAGGAGTTATTTCAGAAGCCACTCTGGCCTTCCCTCCTGATGAAGCTAGCAGTAAGAAGAGTTGGGGCCAAAGTAGGCCCAAAGATCTTGATTGAGACTTTCCTGAAATCCACTTTCCACAAGTTACCTGATTGCAAGGAACCATTTTATTTGCTTCCTTGCTTCTTCTTCCCTTTAGTTTCAGCCAGTCAAATGACCAGGGAGGCTATGATGATGAGGCCTGGGGGTTAAAATCTTCCAGGGTTGATGTTCACCTTGGTCCCATCCACTCAACTCTCATGCTTTAAAATCTAATTTTAACTTTGTCTTTGTTCCAACAAGAAGCCATGTGGCAATTATGACACTTGCAATAATAAGACTTCTACTACAAATAACTAATTAAGATAAACAACACAATTTGTTCTCACAAATTGTGGATATTTTTGGAGGAAGAATGAAGGACTTCGCTACGTTATGCAGGCTTTGCTATTGGTTTCAGTCTGTTCCACACATTTATACATCCAAGTAATACAATACTGCTGAGTAATGGGGACTCAAGATGGTTCCTCAGAGATCAAGCAGGTAATTTAAATCTAACCTATGTGGTGGAAATTGGGCAGGTTTGGGTTGACCACCCATTTTACATCCCGCTTGATTTTATACTCCAATGAAAAGTAAAACTGGGCAGTGTATAAAATAGCTGTCCAATTGATATATCCACCTCCTACCAGGTTATGTTAGAATTAGCCCCAAAGCTCTTCAGCCTAATACTATGACAACCACCAAGAATATTTACACAGCTTAGACTGTGAGGCGCTTACAGTCATAAAGACAATTACTAAATTTATACGATAGACATCTTGAAGAAATCCTTCAAATGCTCGGCTAAATGGTGGGACATACTACAGAGGAGCCTGATCAGATTTCTAAGATAATCATTGTCCACTGCATACTGTTCAAGTTTGCTATGAAATAGGTGCAGAAAGAAAAAGGCCAGGTTCATAGCAGGATTCTGACAATGATCCAGAAGATATTTGAACTGAAACACCTTGTAGTCAGCAAAGGCACACATTGGCATTCATAGGTAAGAACTTCATTTAAGTTTCAGTGCTAACTAATGAAATAAGTCCAGGAACCAATTACACTATGCAGCAGCCCAAGGCAGCTGCCCCTACATTTAATTGTATACTAACTTACAATGAATGATCATCATCAGATCTAATGTTCCTTAACACTGCATCATTAGAAATAAATTTCCTGGACACCACTAAAAGAAATTGTAGCCAAATTTAATACCTTAGAAGTAATGAGCGCATGTATTATTGTGTTTAATCCCACAGTTCTCCTAGGTATGATGTGTTTTTCAGAACTTAACCTGATGTCTCTTCAAGTGGGAAGGGTAAGTAAACTGGATACTGAGTCACAGAGAAAGCTTCTTTGTATTGAGGTGTGAGAGTTCCAATGACTAATGGCCCTTAGAGAACAAAGATATCCTCATCGGTCTTAAATGGTCTTATTTTTAAACAATTTCCCCTAGTTTTAGTCTCTCCCACAAGGGGAAACACCCTTTCAGTATCCACCTAATCAAGTCCCATCAGGATCCTATATGTCTCAATAAGGTCACCTCACATTCTTCTAAATTCCTGTATACAGGCCCAGCCTGTTCAACCTTTCCTCATAGGATAGCTCCCCACAACCGAGGTGTCAGTCCAATGAACCTTCCCTGAACTACTTCAAAAATCTTTATATTCTTTCTTAAATAATGAGAATGAAACTGTGCAGAGTGCTCTGATGTGGTCTCACCAACGCCCTGTACTATTGTGACAAAATATGGCAACATCTTGGGAAATGGCAGTCTCAATCATTGCCGCTAGATTCTACTTCAGTATGTCCAGTAATGTGCATGGGAAGCAGAGCTTTTGAAACCCTACAAAATAGCTCTCTACATCCAAAACCCCTTGATGATTGAAGTCCAAGACCCCTTTAGTAGTAATATCAGCATTCATGAGAGATACTGCTAGAATGCAAAGCATCAGTGTAACTTTGGAACTTACAGAAGTTGCCATGCATTCCACCATGAACTGCAGTTCAGTTAAATGGTCCAAGATGACTGCATACATGTGGACTCAATGTGGTACTTTGCACAATCTCAAGTAGAAACATAGAACATTTATGCACAGATATCTTTTTAAATGAAGGTCCTATGAGGTGCAAACCACAACGTTGTACAACTGAGAAAGGAACACCAAGTAGTGAGATTACAGAATGAGACTATCTTACCAGGAATAAAAAAAGAGATTTTAAGAGCCTTTATAGGTACATAAAGAAAGTAGCTAAAGTAAAGATTGATTTCTTTAGAAGCAGAGACAAGAGACATTATCACTGGAAATAAGGAAATGACAGAAACATTGTACAGATATTTTGTGTGGTTCTTCACAGAAGACACAGGTTACATATCAGAAATAGAGGGCAACCTTGGGCAGCACAATATCAGCAGCTGAAAAAGTACTGGAGAAACTTAAGGAATTAAATTCTGACAAATTCCTCGGATCTGGTGGGTTATATCTTAGGACTCCAAAAGGGTTAGCTGTGGAGATAGTTAGTGCACTGGTTATGGTTTCTTCAAAATTCTCCAGATTGTGGAACAGACCTAGCAGATTGGAAGGTAGCAAATGTGAAACCATTATTCAAGAAAGGAGAGAAAAAGCAAACATGGAACTACAGGCCTGTTGGCCAGACATCAGTCATTGGGAAAGTGCTGGAATCTATTATTAAAGAAGTCTTAACAATGCATTTATAAAATCATTGCATGATCAAAGTCTGATCATACACTAATACGGAAAGGGTGTTTCCCCTTGTGGCAGAGACCGGAACTAGGGGACACTGTTTAAAAATAATATCATTTAAGACCGAGATTATGATATTTTTGTTCTCCTGAGGGTCAGAGAGGTGACACGGTGGCACAGTTGTTAGCACTGCTGCCTCATAGCTCCAGGGACCCAGGTTCAATTTCGGCCTTGGGTGACTGTGTAGAGTTTGCACATTCTCCCCGTGTTTGCGTGGGTCTCCTTGAGGTGCTCTGGTTTCCTCCGTCCAAAGAAGTATAGATTAGATGGATTGGTCATGTTAAATTGCCCCTTGGTGTCCCAAGGTGTGTAGGTTAGGGGGATTGGTGTGTTAACTACATGGGGTTACAGGGATAGGGCCCGATTGGAATGCCCAAGGGTCATGGCTTTCTGAAGATACTTAACAGATTATGGGGTAGCCACAGGATCTCAATTACAATGAAAAATTGTCTTCTGCAAGTCTTTATGTGGTTGGTGACAATGTATGGCTCTCAAAGCTGGATCATCAAAAGTGACGAGGCTCCAATAAACGCATTTGAAATGAAAGGACTCAAATGGATATTAATGCTACTTGTGAGACATCCTCTCACCAGTGTGTGGTGAAGGATAATAAATAAAGATGCTGCTCAGACCCTGGGGTGATTACTGACTTTGTCCTTCCACGTTTCTTGTATACTCTCAGGATATGAGCCTTTTTCAATAGCATTTTGAGGGTTCAGAGTTCAAGGGTCACCAGTAGTATGATTGCCTTGTTCTACTAGCAAAGAATCAATAGTGAAATGCAGAAATCTGAAAATCATACCACATAAATGCCCACTCCACATCTTAGCAAATGTGTGTGAGTAAATGAATATGTATCACGCAGCTAAGTATTTTTGGGAACTTGCTTTATCAATTCATCTCGATAATAGTTCCAGCTTTCAGTTAAAAGGTTGTCCTGCTGGAATATTGGCAGGCAAGTGAAATTCAGAGAGTTTGTAAAGTTCAGAATTTTATATGGAGCTTCAATCAGTGTAATAAGTTGTGGAGTGTTTCTTTTTAGCATGTCCACATATCTTGGTTGGATAGGCTGGCATATTTTTGAATGCTGGCAAACTTCATCCCCTTCTGTTGGGGCTCTTCAGGTAGTTGGACATTAGATGAGCTTGTGCCTTCATCGCCTGGCATTATTGTAGAAGACTTTGCATTTGATCACTGCCAAGTAAGTGTACAATGAGTGCATGTACATTTGACGGTATAATGGCAGGTGTGGACCTCTGGTCATGATCTAAAACTAGATAAGGAAGCTCATGGAGAAAATCATTGATGGAAACTTGATGGATAAGCATTTGAAAAGGATGATGAGAATTTTGAAATTGTTCCACTGTGGAAAGGAAGACAAAAACAGAGCTAAGGTGATAGGAGTTCAAGAGAGTTTCAAATAAGCTGGAAAAACAGAAAGTTGAAGAGGAGAGTTTGGGAGAAATTCTGCCTGGAGGACAACTGTTTCTGCACACTATGGAAGATAGAGGTAGACAAAAACTTGCAAAAGAAGAAAGTTGTATAATTTTGCTGCAAAGACAGGGAAACTACCCAAACTTAGCTCTCCATTGACTCCGACAATGAAGAAAGCTGACAGATCCCTCACCCTGTTGACTGAGTGACGTTTTGCCTGTGTTAAAGGCACCATGTGCAAATACAGTGAACACTGAAAGGTTATGGCACCCAATTTGGGCATCAGAATTATGGAGCCAGACAAATATTTCTTGTATAAAAGCAAAATACTGCGGATGCTGGAATCTGAAACAAAAACAGAAAATGCTGGAAAATCTCAGCAGATCTGACAGCATCTGCGGAGAGAGAATAGAGTCAATGTTTTGAGTCTAGATGACCCTTCAGAGCTGACAATGGATCATCTGGATCGAAGAGTTGGCTCTATTCTCTCCCAGTAAGAGTTTTAACAACACCAGGTTAAAGTCCAACAGGTTTATTTGGTAGCAAATACCATTAGCTTTCGGAGCGCTGCTCCTTTGTCAGATGGAAATGTGCTCTCAAACAGTGCACAGAGACACAAAATCAAGTTACAAAATACTGATTAGAATGTGAATCCCTACAGCCAACCAGATCTTAAAGATACAATGTGGGTGGGGGGAGCATTCAGCACAGGTTAAAGAGATGTGTATTGTCTCCAGACAGGACAGCCCAGTCCAACGCTGTCAGACCTGCTGAGATTTTCCAGCATTTTCTGCAAATCTTTCTTGTACTGTACTTCCCTCCACTTAGTGGGTGCTTTAATACCTGTTGACAAAAATAACATATTGCAGTTTTATGATGCCTTCCTTCACCTCAGGATGTCCCAAAACACTTTACAGCCAATTAAGTACGATTGGAAGCGCAAAACTGCAGACATTGGAAATTTGAAATAAGTACTCAGCATGTCTGATGTCAGCGATAGCTAAAGAAACAGAACAAAGAACAAAGAACAATACAGCACAGGAACAGGCCCTTCGGCCCTCCAAGCCCGCGCCGCTCCCCGGTCCAGGATTGAATCCTGAATCCAGGATCCCCGCCCAATTTTCCAGCCTATCTACATACCAATATCCTATCCACCGAGCTGTCCCTCACAGCTACGATGCTTTGTTCATTACAACCTATTAACTTACCCCCACCCCCCCATTCCAGACCATGTGATCTCCAGGGAGAGGCGAAAACCCAGAGTGAAAAACCCCAGGGCCAATATGGGGAAAAAAAATCTGGGAAATTCCTCTCCGACCCCCTGAGGCGATCGAAACGAGTCCAGGAGATCACAATGGCCCTGATCACAAAATGCTTCCCAACCCTAGTCATTTCCACTTCCACGAACACCATATGAATTCCCTGCCCCCGAGACAGGTTCCCAACTATCCGCAGTCTCACTCTGTACTGGCACCAGCAAGATGATCATAGAATGAAGCCTTGAAACGAGAAACCAGGAACAATTAGCCCGCGCCGCTCCCTGGTCCAAACTAGACCACTCTTTTGTATCCCTCCATTCCCACTCCGTTCATATAGCTGTCTAGATAAGTCTTAAACGTTCCCAGTGTGTCCGCCTCCACCACCTTGCCCGGCAACCCATTCCAGGCCCCCACGACCCTCTGTGTAAAATATGTCCTTCTGATATCTGTGTTAAACCT